>NC_045616.1:42504860-42818130 GCF_009829155.1 Mustela erminea | reverse complement strand
GTTAAGCCAATACAAAACATAGTCAGAAGCCCAAGTTAAGGGCACCTGGGTGGCTTAGTTGGTTAGTTGACTGCCTTTGACTCGGGTCATGATCCCAGAGTTCTGGGATCAAGTCCCGCATAGGGCTCCCAGCTCCATGGGGAGTCTGCTTCTCCCTCTGACCTTCTCCCTTCTCATGCTCTCTCCCACTCTCTCTCTCTCAAATAAATTTAAAAAAAAAAAAAAAGCCCAAGTTAATGTGGTGCACACTAGGAACAATATAATATGCAGAATTGTTGAGAACCCCTCAAAACTATATGAGTTAGCTGTAGATCAAGAAGAAGTTACCAAGATCAAAGGTTAAAATGTTATTATGAAAACTTACTGGCATTAATGTATGGGAACGAGTTCCAATTTTGTTTGATGCTTATCAAACTGTACTTATTACTTTCTTTGCCTTCAGTTACCCCATGAAACTGTTGACCCTCTTGGTAGTGATATTTTCATTGAGCTTTTGAGCATTAGATTCCCAACATTTTCAGATCACATGCAATGCCTTCTAGTAATGCTCATGTAAATAAAGATGCTATTATATCTCTAATACATTCTGAGTGCTGGCAAAAGACACCGTTTTTTTGGGGGGGGGCCCAAGTTTAGTAGTTCACACACTCATGTTTTCTCCAGAAATGGTTATTTTATCAGTATCAACAAATCTCTCAGCAAGAGAATATTTATAGAACTAAGAACATTTAAAGAATGATTCTGTTTTAGTCTTCCATAGTTTTATTTTCAGGAAGATGAAAGGATGAGTATCAGTTGGTTAAATAAATAAATGAGTGAATGAAAGGCCTTGCATCAGTGCGCACCCTAGAGAGAGTCAACGTCCGTATCACACATTTAGCAAATGATGATTAGGTGATTAGGCATGGTCTGTGCAAGCATAATCGTGGGGGGCCTTGCTTTCTACATACATACTAAGTCAGGGTTTATTAACAGCAGTTAAGGTGCTTCAAACCATAGAAAAGAGAAAACGTGAAAAGAAAACAATAAATTGGGACAAACGGTATTAGAATTATAGAATGAAAAGTACGTCTTGTGACCTTACTTTGATCAGCCACATTACAATTCTAAAGATCCACGTGCACCAATTAAGATAGACTGGTTTTTGTTTTTTGAATCTGCAGATGAGTTTACTTGATTGAAACATGCTTCCCTTACTATCCCAGAGCTAGGAGAGTCCTAGTTAATGATAGACTGTGTTCTGTTCAGGAACTCCGTGTATCAGTGATCCCATGGCTGTGTTCCCCAGATGAGTAGAGATGCTGCTTACACTGTTTTGTATTTCCAGAAATCAACAGGAAACCAGTGAAAGTGATTCAGGTGCATTACATAATAATGTAATAATGAGTTGAGAGTGAAGGAAAAATTATTTCAGTGTATTTTTGAGACTTTTTTTGCAAATTCATTTATAAAAATTTTTTTGAACATTAAAAAGATGATGTGATGAAAATTTTAAAAAAATTAAAAGATGATGTGAGATGAGGTACCACTTGCTTTACTCTGTTATTTCACTTACCTTAATAATAGTCCTGTGAGATAGGTACATTATTAGCTCCATTTTACAGATGGCTAAACTGAGACTCAGAAGATGAAGTGATTTCCTCAAGGTTACCTGTTGAGTAAATAAATATTAGAGTTGTAGTTGAATCCAAGGTCTCCTTACACTGAAGCCTATGCTCCAAACCACCATAATGTCTGGTCTCCCTGTCATTCTGTTTAGCATGTAGAAGCCCATTTTCTACAAAAGGCAATTCATTGTTCATAATGAAGCATAATGCTGTTTTCTTTTTTTGTTAATGGAACATTTTTGCTATTAAATGTGAATTTCAGATTGACAGGAATCTCAGCTGCTCTGTGATGCTTCCTCGGGGTAGGGAGGAGGGAGCTGCTGTAGGTTGTATTGCAGAACTCCTCAGCTCTTTCCTGAGATAGAGATGGAGGCTATGTGGCATTAGTCACATGCTGGGGGAGCCAGAAGACAGGCACTCAACAAACGTCCGTTCAGTCTGTGTGTCCTAAGCCACTCTCTTCCATAGCAACATTGATTCTTATCTTCATTTTAAATGTAATTTTGTTTAATCAGGACTTTCATGATAATTACACAGGATTGTGGTTGTGGACTATTTGGACAAATTTTAATTGAAAAATACCGGTCAGAAAGCAATCTTTTACTCAGGGAGGAAAAAAATTCATGAAAGAAATAATTTCCTAAATTGAGGAAGGCACAGGCCAACAACTCTGCGGGTCAGCCGGGATATGAGGGGCGACAGACCTTAGAGAAAGACTGATAGTGAGAAAGAGACAGACTGTGGTGGGGAGGGATCGCTTCTCGGCCTTTTGGCTAAGATCAAGTGCAGACTGTGGTGGGGAGGCGTGCTGATGAGGAGGGGAGGGGTGCAGTGGGGTGAGAGAATTAAGCAAGAGGAATCTGGAAAAGGAGTACTGTAACTTAGATTCTTTCAAGTAAATAGTGAAGACAAAGGAGAACCTGTAGTAGTATGTTGGAAAACAGTTAAAGCCCAAGTTGCCCTCCCCATAGCTGACTGGCTACTCTTCTTGAGCAAAGGAACCTTAGTTTATTGTAATGGTATTATAATTCATAAAACCGGGTTCAAATGAGAGAAAATGTGGTACCAGCTAGGTCGTCAGTCATCCCACTAGTGACACTTTTGTGAGAGGGGTGGTGCCTTCTAGGGTGGCATTCATAAAAGTTTTATGTCACAGGAAAAAAAAAAATGATGGTTGAAAGCAGAAGAATGTGAATAAAATGGGTAACTTGAACTTCTACACCTGAGGGCTTAAGGCTTACTTGGCCCCTTGTTCTCCTGACTGTAGTCATGGCGATGTATGTTATCAACATAGTCATAGTGAGGAAAGGTGTAAATTTCGAGACTACACTTGCACTGTCTTGTTGGGCCAGTGGGTCACCATCACTGTTTGGAAAGACAACCAGAATTCCCTGGACTGGAAGAGTCCCGTTTTCCCATACGTGTGTGACGGTTGCAAACAGTGTAAGCTTGCAGCTTTAACCAATGGTGAGAGGTCGGCCTGTAAGACGCGTCTCCTTGGTGACGTCTGCCTTTCTGCTGAACATGCGGCATGTCCTTTGTCTTCTCTTTGTAGTTTAATTTATGTTACAAAAAGACATTTAGGAAATTCAGGGGGAATAAAAGTGTAACCAAATATGAGACAAAATTAGAAAGTAAATTAAATTCTCATTAAGAGACTTGAATTGTAAACAAATGCTTTTGTACTCAGGGATCCTGCCTGGTTTGTCTTCCCTAATGAGACTTTTTTTGCCACACTTGTTCCCTCTCTCTCCTTCCTTGCACAAGATAGGACACTCATTTCCATTTCAGTTACTTGTGGTTGCGGCTTTGTCCTTATTTTCTTGGCTACAGGGCACACCAGGTCTCAGGACAGATTAATTCCCTCGGTGTAGAAAGGGACTATCTAAAAGTAATGTTACTTTGTATACAAAATAAATCACAGCATTTGCTGCTACTTGGGAGTAAAAAGCAAGATTGTAGAATACTGTGGCTCATGAAAGCTTGTGAGTGCTTCACCTTGATATCTGGGAGAGCCTTATATATCCACAAACCCTGAACCAACAAATGTGCTTAATTTGATTTCTTCTCTTAGTAAAGAAATTGTGGTGCTTGGTAGAAAGTTGGCCTCCTGTTGTTCTTTCAACTGGTAGAAAAAAATACAAGGCTCCTTCTTCCTACGTGCTTCTGAGGCTGTCTTGTCCCTTCTGCTCTCAGCAGGTTAATTTTTAGGTATGGAATTGTTGTTGATTAAAGGGTAAAAACTCTGTCAGCCACGGACTGAGGGATAGTGAGAGATGAGGAGATGGGAGAGACAGAGAATGTTTTAGCCAGATGAAAAAGGAATGTTTAGTTGGACAGGAAGTTGAAATGGAAGTGAATGAATACAGGAGAAACAAGCAAAACACGAGTTTTCTGACTGCCCCGTGCACTTGTGGTAATTACAGTAGTCCGCAGTAGTCTGCAAAGATAAAGGGAAATGTCTGCCAGAAAGTTTAGGTCCTTTGAATTGAGGATGAAGAATGGCCTTTGGGGAATACATAAAGTTCTTCAAAGGCTGTTCAGTTCTGAATGCCAAACAGGCACACCAGATAGATTCCCTTCAGAAGTACTCAAAAAAGATGAAGTCGGCAAAGTGAATGTAGATGTCTGGGAAAACAGTGCTGACTAATGCATGATTCATCTCAACTAATTCTGCCTGTAATATCTACCTTCCTTCAGTTCCGGTTGAGGAAGGTGAAGATGGCAAAACTCACATACGTAAATTCCCAAAACTTAATTTTTGCCCTAGATGGTAAGGCCTGTGTTTCGAACCAATGCCTAGTCAATTAATCCCTCCTGCCCTGTACCTGGGTGTTGCTACCTTCTGTCTTTTACGATGCCTCACGAACATCCCAGAATTCTATTATCGCCGTTTATGGATTGAATGCTCTCAGGCATAAACTCCTTTAAATGAAGTCACTTAGGTTGAAAAATAAATTACTTGTTATTAGAACTCATTTTCCCCTAGTGTTTTTTTCCGAAGGTTGTCACATTTTGCCTTATACTTACTTATTTTACTCATAGCAATTATACAGTGTGCCTTTTGCTGGAGGACACTCTAATTCACCAATTAAACACATTTCTAGGTCAATTAATACTATTTTAAATCCCTAAGCCACGGAACACCCAGCCCAGCTATTTAGGTGGTTTAAGGGATTCGTAGGAAATAGTGACAATGAAGGTTTGACTGTTGTCTGCTTTATCGGTTATTACCAGTATTACTTTAATGATTGGAAATGCTAAGCAGGAGCACCTGCCATCATTTGACTAATGCTGTGGAAATTGGTAATGCTTTTTGGTGCTTTTATGTTTGTTTATAAGTAAAACTATATGATAAAAAATGTCACGAAAGTAAGAATTAGATGAGAGCACACTATTTATTATTTCTTAGCAAATATTATTATTTACTAAGTAAATAGTATTATTTCTTAGTAAACTCTGTATTATTAAGCTTGTGATTTAATGCTTAACAATAAACAAAATTTTGTAGGTGAGTGTCAAGTCATTTTGTTTGAGAAGTAAAAGTCTTACACTGCTGAGAAACCTGATTCCCCTCTGCTTGCATGTGTATTAATTTGGTGGAACCTCAGATGTCCTTAAATGTGGAAAGGAGATGGTGAGGCCGATTATATAGTGATAATGCTGGTTTATAAAAAGTAAACATGCTAGAGTTGACATACCCAGCATAATTTTTTTTTAAAGATTTTATTTATTTATTGGACAGAGAGAGAGATCATACGTAGGCAGAGAGGCAGGCAGAGAGAGAGGGGGAAGCAGGCTCCTCACGGAGCAGAGAGCCTGATGCGGGGCTCAATCCCAGGACCCTGAGATCATGACCGGAGCCGAAGGCAGAGGCTTAGCCCACTGAGCCACCCAGGCGCCCTACCCAGAATAATTTTATCTTTGGAGGCAATATACAGAGTTACTAGTATCGTTCAGAGACTGTAATCTATTGTCATCATGTATTAACTGTTTAAAAATTATCTTGTGTCTGGGTGGCTCAGGTGGCTTAGTATCTGACTCCTGATTTCAGTGGGTCTTGATCTCAGGGTCCTAGAATTAAGCACCCACCAGGTACCACGCTCTGTGGGGAGTTGCCTGAAGATTCTCTCCTTTTCTCCTTCTCCCTCTGCCCCCAGCCCTTGCAGGCACACACTCTCTCTCTAAAATTAATTAGTTAATTAATTTATTGTCTTTTGAGCAAGAATATGTTCTACACAAGGAAACTATATTTAGTGCATCATAGGCATATCTGGTTTTTACCCACAGATAATTCGTGCCACGCTTACTGTCGAGCTTTGTTTCCAAATGTTTTGGCCATTTTAAAATATGGTTACTTTGAAAATGAAGGAAAGCACTGGAAAAGTAAAAAAGAGATTCCAAATGTACTTTGATCATGACCTTTTCGCATACCTAGTTACCATTAGGAACCAGGGTATCAGGGTTTTTTTGTAAGTCTCATTACTTAAGATTCCCAAAGATTACACATGAGTTTTTCTGGCACTAAAGAGAGGCTGAATTCCAGAGTTTTTCTGTTGACTATTGAAATCCCAAATTTGAGTCAAGGTCATGTCTTTAAAACAAAACAAAACAGACCCACAGCCTCTTAGGAAAAAATAGAGCAAAATATCTTTTTATCTACATTTTATTTCCTTTCTATCTTCATAGTAGAATCTCCAGAGAGAATGTCTGGGGAGTAAAGATGGTGAGTTGGATATAGGGCTGGGTTGAGCCCTGAAGCTCTAAGCGATTTGTGAACAAAGCATAGTGTCTCACATCTAATTCCATGCAAAGCAGTATTGAGCTAAAAAGTCTGAGTCCAGATTTACTCAAGATAGTATATCAAAGTGTGGAATTACTTTAAGTCTTTCTTCCCATTTTGAGTACTTTTTTTTTTGGCTGCTGTGTTTTTGTTTTGTTTTGTTTTGTTTTCGACTTGTTTGCTCAGCCAGCTCCTTAGGACAGGATTTTGGGCAAAAGTAACGTGCTCCTCAGGATGAATGCTCAGATTCCTCACCATTGAGAAACAAAGCAAACATACATGGACCTGGGAGAAAATTATTTTTTTAAGAATTGAAAAAGGACAAAGCATCTTCATATGCATTTTTTGAGGTATTTTCTGAGGTTTTGAAATACTACTGAACGGTTGATAGTATATAACCAAAAAGGGAGAGGCAAACAAGCCATAAGTGATAAGAGAACAAACTTAGGGTTGAAGGAAGAAGACTGTGGGAGATGGGGTAAATGCATATGAAAGAGAGAGCTTGAGGTGAGCACTGGGTGTTTTATGTTAGCAATGAATCACTGAATTCTATTCCTGAAACCAATATTGTACAGTACGTTAACTAACAAAATTTAAATTTAAAAAATCATCAAAAAACTTAACATGAAATGGTACGTTTGTTCAAATACTAAAATATTTCTTGGGCGATGGCTTTAGAGGAAATCTGATTTTAGTTTACTATTTTACATTTAGAATATGGGGCACCTGGGTGGCTCAATCAGTTACGTGTCTGCCTTGGGGCTCAGGTCATGATCCCAGGGTCTTGGGATCAGGCCCCACATCTGACTCCCTGCTCAGTGGAGAGCCTTCTCTCTCTGCTCCCTCTGCTTATGTTTCCAATCTCTCTCTAATACATAAAATCTTAAAACAAAAAGAATATAAAATACCTTGGGATAACCTAACTGGTAACCCCAGAATAACCAATACAAATACTTTTTTGTGTTGTCAAAAGATTACTGCACAGAGTAAATTGCATTATGTTCATAAAACTTCACAATAAATGATTTGTGCTGATATAGAATTCAAGGCATATATTTTTTAAAACCTCTAAAGTAAACAAAGATAAAATTTCTCATTTCCCAGTTAACACTGGAACAAACACGACCATCCAAAGAATCAATTTCATCAAGATAACTCGCTAAAACAATTACAAGCATATATTAGATTTGTATTTCTTAAAGTATTCTGGACAATATTTGTCCTTGGAAATACTTGGGAAATCTTGTGTCAATATATTGATTCTAGAAGAAAATATAATTAAACATTTTAAACATGCATCTCAAATTTGATTGATTTTTCACAGAAATTATTGAATATTTTAAATTACTTCTAAAGAGAAACTATGCATTAATCTTCCATATGAGATAATACATTACAAGGTTGTTGTTGGCTAATATAATTTTATATTATTTGTGTCTTAATATTATTATTGGCTACATTTTACTTTTTTAAAGATGGACCTTTCATCTTTCTTACATTATCTTCTCACACAATGTGACTTTAGGTTCAGTAAAATCCCTTATAAATCTTTTGTATAATTTTCAGCAAATGACTTGGTATTCTAGAATACACAGATTTTCTTAGACAGGCGGTATGTTGGGGGTTCTTCACTTTATAGGCTTCAGGCCTAATGTAAAACATACAACTTTACTTGTTCTAGATTTTTTTTTATTACAGCAAGGTTTATAGTATCATTTATATTTAACATGACATGACCTCTTCACCCATTTAAAAAATATATATTTATTTATATGAGGGAGAGAAACAGAGAGCATGTGTGCACATGAACAGGGGGAAAAGCAGAGGGACAAGTAGACTCCCCACTGAGCAGGGAGCTGGACTTGGGCCTTGATCCAGGACTTTGGGATCATGACTTGAGATGAAGTCAAATGCTTAACCAACTGACCCTCCCAGGTGCCCCCTCTTAAATATTTTTAAGAACACAGTATACTACTGGGGCACCTGGGTGGCTCAGTGGGTTAAAGCCTCTGCCTTCGGCTCAGGTCATGATCTCAGGGTCCTGGGATCGAGCCCCGCATCGGGCTCTCTGTTCAGCAGGGAGCCTGCTTCCCCTCTGTCTCTGGCTGCTGCTCTGCCTACTTGTGATCTCTCTCTCTCTGTCAAATAAATAAATAAAATCTTAAAAAAAAAAACACAGTATACTACTGTTAAATATAATCTGAATATTCTATAGCAGATCACTAGAACTTAATCATTTCATGTAACTGAAACTTCATATGCTTAAAACAGCAGCTCCCTGTTTTCCCCTCCCCGCTGACTCCTTGCCATCTCTGGCAACCACCATTCCAACTTTGATTCTATAAGTTTGACTATTTGAGTGACCTCATGTATGTGGAATCATACATTATTTGTCTCTCGGTGACTTACTTAATTTCGCGTATGTCCTCAAGGTTTGTCCACATTGTTAGATATGGCAGAGTTTCCTTCCTTCCTTAAGGCTGAACAATACAATGAGTGTGTGTGTGTATCTGTGAGTATACACACTAGACTTTATTTATCCATCCATTGATAAACATTTAGATTTATTCCATATGTTAGCTATTGCAAGTAACAATGCCATGAACATGGTAGTGCATGTATCTCTTGATATATATATATATATGTGTGTGTGTGTGTGTGTGTGTATGTGTGTATATATAATATATATATCTTGGTATATCTTGAGATCATCCTGTCAGTTTTTTTATATATATAGAGGTGGAATTGTTTGAGCATATGTTAATTCTATTTTTAATTTTTTGAGGAATTACCTTACTCTTCCATTGTGGTTGCACCAACTTATATCTCCATCAGCAATTCTACAAGTATTCCAGTTTCTCCACATCTTGGCCAATATCTTTTTTTTTTTTTTTTAAATAGCCAGTTTAACAGATATGAGGTAATATCTCATTGTGATTTTGGTTTGCATTTACATTTCCTTGATTACTAGTGATGTGGAGCATCTTTTCAGTTGGCCAGTTGTATGTCTTTCTTGGAGAAATGTCTACTCAAGTGCTTTGCCAGTTTTTAATGGGAGTAGTTCATGTTTGCTTTATCAACTCTGTCAACTTTATTTTGAGTTGATTCTTGTGTACAGATAAGGATCGAGTTTCACCCATTTGCATGTGGATATCAACTTTTACCAGTACCACTTATTGAAAAGACTGTCCTTTCCTCATGGAGTGTTTTTTGCACATCTACTGTCAAAGACCAGTTGACAGTATATGTGTGGGTTGATTTCTGGACTCTCCTTTCTGTCCCAGGTTTACATGTCTGGCTGTATGCCAGCACCATAACTGTTTTCATTATTGTAGCTTATTGTTTTGTTGTATGGTTATACACAAAAATGTCAGAATTGCTCAAAAGAAATCATTGAACCACAGAAGAACTGAAGACAATGATACTGTAAATACTAAAACCTAGAATAACACTTATAATAAAATTAATGAAGAATCTATTGCAAATATAGATGGGAGTCTTTTTATTAGGGGAATCAAATGCAGTGTAAAATTTCTGGTATGTTACTTTTGTAAATCAAAAGGTAAATATCAAGTGGTTAAGAAAACAGTACATTCTCAGATATTACATTTTGTTAGCTTGTGGTCTACTTGGCCCAAGTCCTGAGAATCTGTTATAAAATGTTGTTAAAAGAATAAAGTCTTATGAGCCACTAAAATTTTGCATCATAGAAAGCACAGCCAATTTTGGTAAACTCATTAACTTGTCTTCCAGAACAAGTGCAAAATACTGCTTTCCTGTTTCTGACCTATGCTATCCTTCAAAGTTTCACTCTTCATATAAACAAGTTACAATATTTCCAAGAAGTTTATAAATATAGTCATCAATAAATAATAAACATTTTGCTCAGAGAGAAAGCAGAATGAGCTCTAGTTAATAAGAGAACATATATTTATGTCATTATCACATCTCCTATTTAGATATCACATCTAAGATGCATAAAATTGGTAATGTTCAGAATGATTTTATTCCTCGCTTACGCAAAGAAAAAGCCTGTGACTCTTCTGTCATTCTCATGAAAAAATTACTATTGAGATTGGTATTAAAGGAGTTCAACTATATACTTAGTAGGAGTTCAACTTACATTACTACAAAAACTAGGTTGCCAAAGTATGCTTTTTATCTCCCTCTTTCCTTATAGAATGTAGTGGCATGAAGACTATGGTTTACTTTTGGAATGTATTTGTAGCCCATCAACCTAAAAAACCAGACATGATCATCCTTGGTAACCTTTTCTCAAAAACTTTAATTATTTCTCCATAGTTAAAAAAATAGAAAAAATGGTGTGATAAAAATAATACATTTCATAAACATTGTTTAAAGGCCAATTTGGATTCACCCAAAGATAAAAGGATAACTAGAACTCTTGACTTTTCATCTTACCTTCCTGAGTCTGCATGAAAAGTGGTGGTCGGGTGGTAGGCTAGAAGACGGTTGTTAAAAACATAGTGCTGGGTGCAAAATGGGACTTCATGGCTTTTAAAAGCCATACAGGACAGAATAGGTGTCATTCACAATGCATCTTTTGCTGATAATTCATTCTGGAAACAAAGAATGAAATTTGGGTGTATGATTTTAACGTAGTCTGATAGGATAGCTGTTCAATGTGTTTATGGAGGAATGAGTAGTAAGAACATGGCTACCTTCCCATCCAGAGAAAAATAGCCAAAGGGCAAGGTGATCACATGAGCTGATGAATTGACATATGATGGCTGATTTGCCTAACTCCAGTGCCATTAGCCTTAACCACTGTGCATTGGAGTGACAGCAGTAAAACACACACAAAAAGGAGCAGCAGAATAATTAAGTTCTATCTTGCCAAGGACACCAAAATTTAATTTTGGAGGAAAATACAAGTTCACAATGTTTTAAAAAATTGGAAAAGTTGTAGAATAAAGCCTGCATCCAGCCTGTCGTCGTGATGAAAAAGAAATACCAAGCCAAAGAAGAGCTTGCTTTCGTATCTTACGATAGGAAGAAAAACTGATAATATCAGTACTTCCTTTCCTCTGTCTCACTTACATTCCTGTAGAGACTTTGTAGAACAATGAAGATATTATATATCACCATGACATTTTTTGAGTTATTTTTGAGTTTTTTCCAAATGATTAGGGAAATAATTTCAATGTAGAATTATTATGATTTGATGAGATATTAACATTTAAATACCATATTCTTTCAGGTGAGGAAAATATATTTTCTCCTTTTATTACTTTTTTTAAATAAAGATTTTATTTATTTGACAGACAGAGATCACAAGTAGGCAGAGAGGCAGGCAGAGAGAAAGGAGGAAACAGGCTCCCCGCTGAGCAGAGAGCCTGATATGAGGCTCGATTCCAGGACCCTGGGATCATGACCTGAGCCAAAGGCAGAGGCTTAACCCACTGAGCCACCCAGGTGCCCCTCCTTTTATTACTAAATATTTTTTGTAAAATTGAGAAATTGGAATGTGCTTTCTTAGGTAAAATAAGGAAAAGGAAAATAGAATCTCTATTCTATCAGAGATTCTTAATAAAAAATGCATATCTCAACTCTGAGTCCTGACCTGGAATCCTGATTTGGTAATTTGAGAAGGGCCAGGTCTGTTGTATACAGGAAAAAATTTCACTAAGACCTGTTTTAGTAATGAATCATTAGAGGAGATGATTCCAAAACTTCATTATAGCTATAATACTGCAATACTGTAACTTTCAGACCAGCTAGAGTTGTACATCTTAACATCTTCTTCTGTGGGGAACATATCTTTAAACCTATTCTTTACTCCCTATATCTATCCTTCAATTTTTTTTAACCACTTATGCCTTCTACTTCTAATTAAATTACATATTTGTTTACAACCATATGATTATATTAATAGAGCTTTTGTAACAAGTATGTGTGTATATATACCATATCCATATATAGACAATACACACATATATAAATATGTACATGCACTTACACAAGAAATCTTGTTTCTGTCATTCATATTATCATATTTATCCTTTGCTCTAATGACAAAATGACAAAGGGAAATGTTCGTTTGTTATACCGAAGGTCCTGAAAGATATATCAAGGTCGTTCAAGGGCTTTGATGGAGAAAACCTTTGAGTCACATGTTCAAAATTGAAAATGTTATCTCTGTCTGGGCTTAAGTAGTATGAACCCAAATTGAAATATTGCCATTTTTATTAAAATACTTCTCAACTACCAGACATAATATAACCATTTCTTATCTTAAGACTATTATTATAAATTCTTCTTTCATCATTACTTAATGTTTGCTCTATTGTTCATGTATCCTTTGAGTAAGGCACCACTCTACCTAAGTAATCTAGAATTCTAATAATATTCCATAAGCGTACTATTTTACTTCTATAATTTACTGTAAGTACCTTGGTTCTTTATGCAGAAATATAATGCATAAATTTCTCATTTTAGTGATATAGTAAACAGCTTAATAATGGCATAACTAGATATTTCCATACAAAGCACTCAGAATCCTGAAGATTATACTTTCTACCTTCTTCCTCGATATGTTCATATGTCTATAGCAATCTTAAATCTTTTCAAACAATCTTAAATAATTGCCTTCTAATCTTTTAAATGCAGGTCTTGTAGAGCAGTAGGCTATAGGGCAATTTTATTAGACATCTTAATGATACCGTGGTCACTAATAACTGTGTCTCCTATTCCTCTTGGAGTCCCAGAACAACAGGGAGAGAATTTTGAATAATCTGAGTCATTCCATTTTCCCATCATTAAATAACTCCAGTCTCCATGAAATCTTGGATGGTAATATGAGGATGAGAGAAAAAGACAATAATGTGCTATTTATGGGATACAAAAAGAGCTCGAACTTCTATTACATCTTCATGATGAGTTGCAGATTCACTGTTTAAAGACCTATCTGGCAGTTTCAAAGATGAATAAAATGTTGAACTGTAAAGTAATATTAAAAAATCTTAATTCATTTTGCTGAATAATCTTATATAAATAATATTTTAGGTTGATAGCCTTTTATTTAATTATGAATGAAACCAGTTTTTATTTCATCTTAACCTCATCTCCCTCAAAATTCTGTTCAAGGATAATCAAATATCATTAGGCATGTCCAGCTCATCTATGTGCCCTACCTTGTTTAAATGATCAATTTTAGAAATATTGTCAGTTAGAGATTGCTTCAAGCCAGCTGACTCATTTTGTGATTGATGATACTAGAAATGCTGATATTTTTATTCACTATTTCACCTTTTCATGCATCACAGAGGTTGTTTGAATTCTATAAATCCTCATCACCAGTAGTGGAAACACTTTGAAATCAATGAAGTGTTTCTACAATCTCTTTTCCATTCTCTTACTATTAATAATAGCTTTGTTTTCTAATGGGCTCAAAATGGTGTGTGTTGGACCATGTCATAGAAGTCTTTATCACTGTCAAGTGTTTTTACCTTAGCAAGGAGTTGATTTCCTGGATTTGAACCATGGCTCTCCCTGTTCCTTATTGTGTGATGGTAGAGAATTTCTACCTCTTTGTTTCCCAGTCTGGAATAATGGGAACCGTAATGGTACTTATCTCAAAAGGTTGGGGTACCAGGCGGTGGGTATTATAGAGGGCACGGATTGCATGGAGCACGGGGTGTGGTGCAAAAATAATGAATACTGTTATGCTGGAAAAAAAAAAAAAAAAAAAAAGGGACTGTGAGGATTAAATAAATGATAGGTAAAAGGGTCTTAGAATACTACCTTAGAATACTGCCTGATACAGTTCTCAATGATGTATGCCTGTAAGATAGTTCACCAAAAGAAAAAAAGAAAAAAAAAGATAAGCCCATTAAATAACAACAAAACCTTTCTTATCTAAGATTTTATTTATTTATTTATTATTCATTCATTCATTCATTCATTCATTTATTTTAGAGAGATAGAGAAAGAGTGCTTATAAACTAGTGAAGGAGCAGAGGGAAAGGGACATGAAGATTGCTGAACATGGAGCTCCCCTAAGATCATGACCTGAGCCAAAATCAAGTCAGATGCTCAACCGACTGAGCCACCCAAACACCTCCAATATATATTTTCTCCTTATCCAACAACATTAATGAAACAACTAATACGTTATAAGCAAGCACTGAGTAGTACTGGGAATACATCTGGAATGTAACACTCATGGCCTTGGCCGTGTGAATATTTAGGGTCAATTGAAAGGTCACAAACAGTACAACAATCATCTAATAGGGTGATCATCTTTTCATAGGGGAAAGTATAAGGTGCTAATTGACAGTGATTGCTCCAAGTTGAGCATTAAGAGAGGGTTTCCTGGAAGAAACAGGGCAAATTAGAAACTCAGTATTTTTATTCCAAAAAACTAGTAATAAGATTTTTTTGACAGTTGTTAATATATTCAGTAAAATTCTTCAAGACTTTTGGGATAGTGAATATCGTACAGATTCTTGAAAAATGCGGTTGTTACTTTTATAGCATGAGATCAGATCACCTCCAACCATTACTGTTGGAATGATCTACCAGTGCTGAGGCACTTTCTAGTTTGTTGAAGATTATAATTCTTGATTCTTTCTATATCTAACTCTATTTCTGTTGTCTTACTGATTTTAACATTCCCCTCTTCTGTCCTTAGTCAATCCCTAAGTGTCCTTTCCTTAAAAGATCTTGTCCTTCACCATACCCCAGCCACTGACCTCCATCATCATCATAAACGCCTTTTTGTTACCAATCCTCATTCTCAACTGCTTAAAGCAACAAACCTAAATGGTAATACAAGCTCTGATGGTCAGAAATCGGGGTGCCTTTCACATGAATATCTCTGGCTACAAGTGTCTTATAAAGTTGCAAACAAGATGCTGGACAGGGTTGCAACCTTCTGGGGTTTCACTAGGGAAGCATCTTTTTATTTTTTTTTTTAAGATTTTATTTATTTACTTGACAGAGATCACAAGTAGGTAGAGCAGCAGGCAGGGGGTGGGGGAAGCAGACTCCCCACTGAGCAGAGAGCCTGATGCGGGACTTGATCCCAGGACCCTGAGACCATGACCTGAGCCAAAGGCAGAGGCTTAACCCACTGAGCCACCCAGGTGCCCCGGGAAGCATCTATTTTTAAACTGAGTCACATGATTGTTAGCAGTCTTCAGGTCCTTAGTGGCTGTGGATGAGAAACATCAGTACTTTGCCAGGTGGATCTTTGTTTTTCCCAGTATAAGGGCTGAAACGGTTTAAAATCTGTCTTTTTATAACCTCAATTCACAAGTGACACTCCTCACTTTTGCTGTGTTCTAGTTGTTAGAAGTCAGTAAGTCCTGCTCACACTGAAGGGAAGGAAATTATACAAGCAGGTGAATATCAGAAGGCAGAGATCTTTGGTGCTACCTTAGAGATTATCTCCTATACCTTGTCTTTTCTCACCAAATTTCTAGAACTTACTTTTTTTCCCATTCTGATTCTCCTCTCATGACCTTCATTTCCATTTTATGAAAAATTAGGGACAGTCATAAAAAACCTTCACGTGTTACCCCCATATTATCTACCTGTCTTTATGTCTTGCCAATATTTTCTTTCTTCTTCTTGTTGCTAAGAATGATTTGTCTTTCCACACCTAATCTAAGGCTACCCTCCCCACCTGGGCTTCAGAGCCCAAGCAATATTGCACAATTAAAGATACTGCTCAAAAAAATCTTCTCTGTTTTTTCTACATCAAATTTTCTTTCTTGATTGGATCATTCAGGTTACCTTGTAATTTCTTTCTTTTTTTTTTTTTTTTAAGATTTCATTTATTTACTTGACAGAGAAATCACAAATAGACAGAGGCAGGCAGAGAGAGAGAGGGAAGCAGTCTCCCCACTGAGCAGGGAGCCTAATGTGGGGCTCAATCCCAGGATCCCAAGACCATGACCTGAGTCAAAGGCAGAGGCTTAACCCAGGCGCCCCTCCTTGTAATTTCTTAAACTCTCGATTTTGCATCACTTTGTAGCCACTGCCGCATTTCTGTGTTTGCCTTCTTGAACGTAACTTGAAAAGATGGGTTCTATTTTTTATTCTGATTCCTCTCTTCCTATAACTTTTATGATAATTATATTGCTTTAGGAATTTTTCTTTGTTTTAGGGGTTTTCTTAGTAGGAGAAACTTTGTTTCAATTCTAAATACAGCATACAGAAAACAGATGGATATGGGTTGAATAAAGAATTTGAAAAAAAATAAAAGGTAGGGGTATATAATCTTTCTTAAGTGTGTATGGCTTCTGCACGATAGCATATCAGTTCCTAAATTAGAACACTTTTAGTTAACCAGAGACAAAATATTCTTTGGGTGGTAATCAACCCTGCCCATTGGTAATTCCAGTCTTTGTGTTTCATGATGCAGTAATAATTTTCTTTTCGAAATTTGTTTTATTCTCTCCTGAAAAAGTTATAAAATTATCAGCTAGAATTATTTGTGAAAAAGTCAGACCCCTTTTCATCCTGGAGTGATGAACATATTCATTCTTAAATAACACTTTCTGAGCCACAGTGCCATGGTACAGCCACATCCTTTTCTTTATGTTGTGTTGACCAGGAATTGCGTTGGAAGTTATTTAAGGCTGGGACTTGGTCTGCTATTTTAAAGGTGTTCGGATGGCTTCATTTCTCACACGATCAAAGCAGTCTTGCTATGGTTCAGACTGATGTTCTCACTCACTATGCATGACCTCCGGAATTTATATGTCCCAGACGACCTTATAAATTTTCATTTAAATAGTGTTCCAAGGCAACAAAGGCAATTCTCATTACTGTCCTAGCTGTTAAACCTGGGTATTAACAATATAAGTTTCAGTTTATTTCCCCTGTAAAATCACAGATTTCTTATTGTTTAGCTTGCCAAAACATCCTTCATTTCTAAAAGGAGTAGCCCACACCTGAGATAGTGAAATGGACAATTGAGAACTCGTCAGTTACAATGATCTTCATTTTATAGCATTCCTCCATGCCAAACAGTATCTCTCTAGAATTTTGATTTCTCACTGCAGTACTTTCAGTCTTGACCCATATGCTATGGTTTGTGTTGCAGAACTGCTCAAGACTGCTGAGATTTTGGTATTAAGAGTTAAATCATTTTTAAAGGCCCAGGAGGATCTGTTCTCCACTGAGAAAAATAAACACTTGAAGGAAAATCAGAATGCACAAAAACATGGCAAATAGATGTAAAAAAATAAGCAGTAAAAAAGAAAATCTAAAATTTACCGTCCTTTGCAGTGTCCCTTCAACCAGCCTCTGTGGACTGGTAACATTTTCTGCATTTTGAAGGAATATTCTTTGCTAACAATGGAGTTCCCCAAAACATTAGGAGGATTTTGTTTGCTGTGCCATGACTTCCAATAAGTGCACTTGTCTCCCTATTTTTTTGTGAATATTGATTTGCTCTGACACAGCTTCTAAATTCAACTGGTGTATTAAATCCATTACTCAGTTACTTAACTCCTAGTCACTCTTAGTATTTGCCAATGGACACATTAAGGCAACGGGAACAGGAAAGGCTGAGATGATGCTGAATTAAAATGTTGTTTAGTTAGTACTTGGGTAAAGACTCCAACTCAGGGGCGCCTGGGTGGCTCAGTGGGTTAAAGCCTCTGCCTTTGGCTCAGGTCATGATCCCAGGGTCCTGGGATCAAGCCCCGCATCAGGCTCTCTGCTCAGCAGGGAGCCTGCTTCCTCCTCTCTCTCTGCCTGCCTCTCTGCCTACTTGTCATCTCTGTCAAATAAATAAATAAAAAATCTTAAAAAAAAAAAAAGACTCCAACTCAGCATTCAAGTAAAATAGAAAATCTTAGCACAGTAAATTTGAGTCTTTTTAAGAAACGGGTGTTCGTATGTTCTTCCTTTGGGTATTTGTATTACGTAATATTAAAATAATACTGCATTCCATAATTATGGTCAGAAATGAACTCCTTGTGTCATCCAAATCAGACTGGTTTACCATACCATATGGGTGGTTTCTTGATAGAGTAATATTGAAAAATAATGACAAAATAAATATTTATTATAAAATTATTTTTCATGAAGTGTCATGGGGCATATACAAAGAAATTAGTTATAATTAAGAAATTTTTCCTCAAAATGAGACAGACTTGAAAGGTTACAAGAAATGCAGACTGATTTTTTTTTTAATTACAAAAATCAGAAAGTGGTGTGTCATAGAGAATAAAGAAAAGAATTTTTTCTGAAGTGGTGTTCAGTTCAAGTTTTGTGAAGATAGTGGGTAATTTTGAGATGGGCCTTCAATGAGAGGATGGGAGGTGCTGGGAAGACATTCTAGACATAGAAAAATGTCAGAAAACTCTGAAGACTCTAAGACTTAGGGCATGTCACAAAATTTATTTGGTTAGATCATAAGATGGGAAAATTGATTCTCCATAAGTTAATTCTAGAAAGTTGAGTTGAAGCCACATTTAGTCAGACCCTGAAGACTAAGCAGAGAGGTTGGACTTGACTCTGTAAGCCATTTCAACTCTTGAACACTTGCCTTTTCCAGTTTCTTTCCCAGCTTCTTTTTTTTTTTTTTTTTTTTAAAGATTTTTATTTATTTTATTTGACAGACAGAGATTACAAGTAGGCAGAGAGGCAGGCAGAGAGAGAGGAAGGGAAGCAGGCTCCCTGCTGAGCAGAGAGCCCGATGCGGGACTCGATCCCAGGACCCTGAGATCATGACCTGAGCCGAAGGCAGCGGCTTAACCCACTGAGCCACACAGGCGCCCTCTTTCCCAGCTTCTTAAGGCAGCATCCGTGAGTGAGCCTAACCCGGGTCCAGACTCCACCTTGCTCAGAGCAGGAGTCTATCAGCTCTGTTTGCCCCCACCCTTTGGTAGGACTGAGGCTCACTCACACTGTGTTGCTGATCAAATCTGGCAACTGATAGGGTTGGTGTGTTCTTGGGCTTGCATAACTCCCAGTTAGAGCAGTCCTTCTCTTTCCATGTTGCCTTGAGCTGAAAAGTTGGAGGTGGTACAGAGCCTCAGAACTCATGCGAAGCCTTTTCAGGTGTCTAGATACTTACCTCAATTTCTGATAATACAGACTTTTTGATGGATTGCATTATGGATTTGTGATAACCTTAAACTCTCCTGAATGCTGGTAAGGCTCTTTCTCTGGAGGGGTGAGATACTACATCCCATACTTCTGGTAAAGGCTGATGACATTCTATATAAAATCCAAGATTACAAGATATGTTAACATAATTCTGTTTCTTTAGGCAGATAATATTCCCTACTTCTCCAGCCTCTTAAAACATCTGTCTAAAACTTGCTCGAGATTGCCAAATTTCTGGCATTCTCTTTGGGGCTTTCCAGGTACCTATCCTAAAGGCTGTTTGTGGAACTGGCTTTTGCAGGTCCAACCTTTGTTTTTCCTGGGATTCTTGGCCTCAGCATGCATCATGATAAAGATGATAGGCACAACATTCTGCATATCTGATTGTGTCATAGTATCTAAATGATTTTAAGTAAGAGTTTTCAAATCATTACTACTAAGAAATTTTAGGTATATAAGCAACAAAGACACACATATATAAATAAGCAAAGGAAACATTTACAAATCTGAGCAAAGGGGATAGTTCCAGGCAAGAAGTAGCACCTGAAAAATGTCAACCTATGTCAACTATGGTGAGTCATACATATCTACGAGAACTGATCCCCAAAATTACTTTTTATACTCTCTGCCATTATAAAGAATTATGCAGGGCGCCTGGGTGGCTCAGTGGGTTGAGCCACTGCCTTCGGCTCGGGTCATGATCTCAGGGTCCTGCGATCGAGTCCCGCATCGGGCTCTCTGCTCAGCAGGGAGCCTGCTTCCCTTCCTCTCTCTCTGCCTGCCTCTCTGCCTACTTGTGATCTCTGTCTGTAAAATAAATAAATAAAATCTTAAAAAAAAAAGAATTATGCAGAAGATGGTTCACTTTTTACCTCAAGTATAATTTACTCTGTGGGCAGATTTCTTGACATAGATGAGCTTACTGTTTATATCTCTGAGTTTTGTTATTCGGAGTTTTTTGTAGTGAATTTACATAATATTATTTTATTTTTTATCAAGAAGGAATGTTTGAGTTCATGGCAATGATCATTCCTCAAATGCTCGTTGAGCAAATTTTGTAGAAATGATGGATCAGTCTGGGTAAAAATTTCATATGAAAAAAGTTAACTTTAAATAAGACTCATTCATAAGATGTTAAAATTCCCCTACATACTCTTTACCTTTTTTTAACCTAGGAATCTTTATGGGCATCTTCACATTATCAGATAAACTTCTTTCTACAGCATTCCTCCAAATTTAAGTGGTTGCTTTTCATGAGGTCTCCTGAATAAATAAGGAGAACACAGAATTTACGCTCCTTTATCAGAAATTGGTTAGACTCTAGGTAAAAAATAGCTGATGCTTTGTCATGGAGCCTTTTTATTTTTATTTTTTAATTTTTTTTTATCATGCAGGCCTTATTACCACCTCCAGTAAAATAAGCTATTACAGTGTCACATCACTAGATGAGGAGAGTGTCAGCTCTATTGAATTCTAAGTCACTGAAATTCCTCATTATTAATCAGCTTGTACAGCACTGGAAAAATAACACATTTTGTCAAGACAATTTTAGAGCATTTGTTTTCTGTGTCCATGTACATTACAGCATAGCTTAAACCACTGTCATTTTAGGGGATTTGCTTTTTCAGCACCACAACAGCTACATATCAGCTAAGATTTAATAATAGCTGTCTGAATCAAGTTTGATGGGGAAAACCTACCAAACAGCAGGCCTATACATTTTGGAGCATATGCGAATCCTAGTAGCTCCTGATTGGTGAGTCAAGAGCGAATAACAATTTCTGAA
Source organism: Mustela erminea (assembly GCF_009829155.1). NCBI lineage: Eukaryota > Metazoa > Chordata > Mammalia > Carnivora > Mustelidae > Mustela > Mustela erminea. Next base: position 42,796,865 of record NC_045616.1, on the reverse strand, counting down.
GGAGAGAATCATGTTATAGATTCATAAACAAATGCTGTGTATTTTCCAGACACGTAACCATGTCAGGTATCAACGTCATATAACTATTTTGTGTATTGTGGAACTGTCCTAAAACTGTTGTGTAAATTGAAAATGGTACTAGTGTGTCTTATAGACTGAAAGTTTGTGTTCTCCCCTCTCCCACATTGCTTTGTGAAATCTTCAAGTCCAGGATGATCATATGGGAAGGACAGACCTTCGGGAGACAATGAGGTCGTGAGAGTGGAACCCTCATGAATGGCATTAGTGTCTGTTTAAGAGCCACCCACCCCCCAAACTCCCCTTCCCTTTCTGCCATGGGAGGACACAGCTAGAAAATGACCCTTTATGAACAATAAGGCAGGCCTTCCTGGCATACGGACTCCACTAGTGCCTTGATACCGAGCTTCCCAGCCTCCAGAACTGGCAGAAGTAAATTTCTGTTGTTCGTATGTCACCCAGTTCATGATCGTTTGTTACAGCAGCCAAAACAGACTAAGACAGTTTGTGATGTAGTCTGTCATCATCTTTTTTCTAAAATCACAGTTTCAGATACCAATTTGCTAATTATGCTTTTAATGTGATTGCTATAGTCATCCAGCCAATATAATTTAGAACCCATAGAGGATTTGTTAGCATAATTTATTCGTACCATCCATTCTTCTAGGACAAATTGAATATTTATTTTGACCACTAATCTAATGCAATATTGTCATGAGCATTTCAACTTTCTTGTACAAAATGAACAATATTTGCCTCACTATTTAAATTTTTTATTTCTGTGAAAATAACAAGGCGCTAGTAAAAATGTTAAACAGAACAAAGAAAAATGAGTCTATCTCGTTCTTACAACATCAGTCCTACTCCCCAGAATTAACGTTGTGTATCCTTTCAGAATTTTTTCAGGCATATACACAAACATATAAATACATCTTGTTTTGTACCAGAAGGATAATACACACACACTCCTCTGTCATTTGCTTTATATTTTAAAGGAGTTTTCCAGATTATCATAACAAATCTATTTGCTTCTTTTTAACAGGTGCATATAGGAGTACTTTCTATGGATGTTCGTATATTATTGAACTAAATGTCTACTGAGAAATAAAGTTCCTTAAAGGTCTTCCCCTCTCCCCTACACAAACAATGCTATGAAAATAACCTTGTATACATCTATGTGAGTTATGCCCAAATATATTTTGGTGAAACACTGCAAATTAAAATTGATGAGTCAAAGGGTTTGTTCATGTTATATGTGGTTAAATTTTTCTTTAAAAAATTATTCCAGTAAATCTCACAAATAATTTGTGGAAATATGTTTTTCTTTATACCTTTGATAAAACGGCATATTCTCCATCTCCATCCATTCATTCATTCATTCTTTTTTTATTTTTAAATTTATTAGAAAGAGAGCAAGCGAGGGGCAGGGCCTGAGGGAGAGGGAAACGTCTTCAAGCATGTTCCCTGTTGAATGTGGAGCTGACCTTGGGCCGGTCCAGGACCCTGAGATTATGACCTGAGACAAAATCAGGAGTTGGACATCCAACCATCTGAGCCACCCGGGTGCCCCCTTCTTTTATTCAAAAATTTATATTAGTGCTATTCTTTTCCTGCTTAATTTTTTTCATAGCATTTATTACCATCTGAGATGATACATTCTCTTACTTATCTATTTCTACTCCTTGAGAAACAACATGGGCAAAAGATTTTGTCTAATTTGTTCATGACCTGTTTCATATGTCTGGAAATGTACCCAGAACACATTCTGTGCCCAATACGAGTTTATTCAATGATGGACTGAATGAACCATGATCTGTCTTTAGGACATAAACCTCATATGTGATGGAATTTTGATGAAGTAAAAGTATCAGAACTTTCTTCTGTGACTTTGGGATTTGTGCCTCCAGAAGGTAATTCTTGACTACAGAATTACTTTTAACAATTAAAGTTTTTTCTTCTAGTTCTTTCACATTATTTCACAATAATGCTTTCTTAGAAATATTTTAAGTAAGATGGAGGTAGATATCCAGCTTCATTTTCCCTAAAAAGTCTCTAAAAAAGTTTTTAAAAATCTACTTTCTCCTGATTTAATCACCATCTTTACATATAAGAATTCTAGATGTCCTTTGTCTATTAGAGCTTTCTCTTTCAGTCCACTGAAAGAGACTATTTATCAGTTCTGGGTATTATACCACGTTATTTTCCTATTATTTTTTTTACTAATTCTATTACTATTACTATTACTAATTCTATACTATTCTATTTTATTACTAATTAAGACTAATTCCTCCTAAATGGCTACTTTCTTTAGGCCTTTGTTAACTAATTGCTGATATCTTTCAGATTAAATATCACATTACTTAGTTATGTTTTGACAAAAATATTTTGTCAGATTAAATATCACATTGCTTAGTTATGTTTTGACAAAAATATTTGACTAGGCTTATAATTTGTGGGATAATTTTAGGGAAATTAATTTATGGTGTACAGAGTTGAGTTTTTCTATTCCAGAAAATTTTGTATTTATTCAAGTCTTTTGAAAACTTTACATTAAACATTTCTGAATTTCACTATTAGGTATTTGATGTTGCTTTTGTATATGAAATTTGATGTCCTACAGTTTCTAATAGCTGTTCTTTTGTGTGTGTGGTCTACGTACCAAACTCTCCTAGTTTCTTAGTTGATTCTTTTAGGCTCACTATGTATAAAATAATTTCTCTGGAAATCGTGATAATTTAATTCCCTGTGCAGTTTCCCTATTTGTTTTTGAATATTTCATTGTACTTTGTAGAAGTACCTTAGAAAGCTGAACTCAAAATTGTATGAAAATCAAATTAGTCTTATCTGTGCCCTAAGGCAGACTTCATCTTATCAAATCAGGGTTGATATATTCTTTTCAACTAAATCCATTCAAATATTTTCTAAGTTAGATATTTTTTTCAGGTAATGTGTTTTTTTTTTTCAATCTAAAAGTAATAAAGAAAATGCAAAATAGTGTTTAAAACTATTTGAAAGAAAATGCTGGGAATTCTTAGAAAACAATATCAGAAATTATCTCTGATAGAGATAGGATTCCTAGTAGGAACATCATTTTAATAGGCCACTAAAATTAAAGATAACATAAAAGCATAGAATAATCACAAAAGAGGCTTCATACATAATTATAAAACAAACAAACATGCATACACATGCTAGATTTTGTTTGTCTTTCACTGGTATTCTCCCCAGGGTTACTTTGCCATGAAAGATCAATGGAGATCAATGGTGACTGCAAACCACATGCAAATTTTATAAGTTCAATTTGGAATTAGGACAAAAAAAAACCCCTTCAAACTTTAATAATAATTTATTCTGTAATCAATTTATTATTTCTTTTTTACAAAATATTGTCATTACAGAAATAAGAAAGTAAGAAACATTTGCATGCAGCATTGAATTGTAGCTGCCTTTGTCGGATATTGAGATCATTACGATGAAGTTCTAGAATATAGGTGAGGTTCAGTGGGGTGGAGTCTGGAGCTAAGGACTGAGAAAGAATTCTTGAGACATCTTTGGTGCAAAATGGTGGTTTATTGCAGCATGGAGACAGGACGGTCGGCAGAAAGAGCTGCGGCCAGGGTTTGTGATGAGTGGCTGACTGTATATACTATGGGGTTGGAGGAGGAAAAGGAAGGTTTCAAAAGAACTTTCACATGCTAAAGAGGACCTACAAGATACTGGAGGCCTGGAGGCCTTGCCATTGTAGGGTTAAGGTTGCTTTTCTGCCCTAGGGAGGTATTAATATGGAGATAATTGGGAGACCTGGGTGGCTCAGTGGGTTAAAACCTCTGCCTTCAGCTGGGGTCATGATCTCAGGGTCCTGGGATGGAGCGCCTCATCGGGCTCCCTGCTTACTGGGGAGCCTGCTTCCCTCCTCTCTCTGCCTGCCTCTCTGCCTACTTGTGATCTCTGTCAAATAAATAAATAAATAAAAAGATAGTTGGGGAGATTCCCAGAAGAATGTCACACTGTCCCACCCAGGAATAGGGGCTGGTGGGGAGGTTGCCGGGTGTCAGCTTCTGCTTAGTCCTCAGCAGCCTTCTACTCCCTCATCAGTTACCGTAGTTTCTCACATGTCACTCAATGGTTCTGCATCTGACTTTTAGCATTTTTACAGGCTAGAAAAAGTTCAAGTAATGCTTCGATAAAACGTTTGAAAGCTGTGGTTTAGATATAAAATTATAAACTGTATAAGCTAATGTAATTTAAAATTTTTATACTCCAACAAAAATGCAGAGGGTTAATTGCAAGCACATGAGGAGTTAAAATGACTGGCCTTGAGGACACTTTACCTAGTAATGGACTTGAGAATGCTTCTATGTGCATATAACATGTTGTTTTGATGGCAAATGAGAAGGAAGACATGATGTCGCAAATTCATGGGCCTAAATAGTAGATAAAATCCACAAACCTTTCATTTACTGATCCAATATCAGATACTTAAGAAATTGCTCACTTAAATATAACACGTGGTACACTTACCTCACTTACCTGTCTGGAAATCTCATTTTCTCTCCAGGGGCTCAGAGAGAAGATAATTTCGTTTGAAATTGTTGAGATTTATTTGCAATATTTCAGATACACTTATGGTGTGTGTTTGTGGTGTGTGTGTGTGTGTGTAGCAGTTTTCTGAAGAGACAATAAATCCTAATAGCTAGTATCTTCAAATCTGCTGTCAGAAGTGGTTTTCCAAATGGATTAGAAAAATTATTCAGCTTCCTGAAGCCTGTGTTTCATCATATATAAATTGGGTAATGACGCTAGATTCCCTTTCTAAGGTTGTTCCTAATCTTAAGAGAAATAATATAAGCAAAATTTTTGTCATTTTGTCTCAAATCAAATATATTCTTCTGAGTAATAGCAGTAGTAATTATGAATTTTACCACTCTTACGGGTAGCTTGTCTGTTAGAAATCAGAAGGAGGTCATTATATTGCATGTGCTATCCAGGTCCTCTTGTGTGAAATGGCAGTGCTCATGGGCACTCATTTGTTTTCTCTATCCAGACACAGAGACAGAACACACCCTCTTTGAATCTATAGAAGGGCTGTTAGCAATAGAATAGCAGAAGTAACTCTCTTATAAACGGTAATTGTCATTATTCTTCATGTTAATATAGTAGGAGGAAAACTACTTATAATCCCAGTTTTCTGATAAGGCTAAGTAATTTATCCAAGTTCATATAGAAAGTTGTAGCCTTAATTGGGCTGCAGGTCTCTTAGTTTCTCCCATTCCTCTAACACCTGATTGATCATGATGTTGTTTCATATGATGGAAACTAAAAAATAGGACTCATTCGCTAACAAGGGTCAAGCAAAGAAATAGATGCCTGAAATTGAATTGGGGAATCGATGTAAAATGTTGCTCATAGGAAAAAGATAAAAAGGGGTGTGTGTGGGGGGTGTTACAAGTGGAAAGAGTTTAAATGCAGAAACTAAAAGGCAGAAATGAGATATTCTGCAAAGAGAAAGTATAAGAGTGGTTTAAAACGTTTCAAATAAAAAAAGGGCGGGGGGCAAAAGTAAAAGACAGTCACATAAAGTGAGCCAAGAGAGCAGACATCAGAACAAAGCAAAGGAACAGATTCCTGGCAGAAGGACATTATTAACAGTTACAGGCTTTCACTTCATTGGTTACGTGATAGGTTCTGAGCTTTTTTATACTTTTCGTACCATAAACCATGCTTTGATTTCATTTCTTCAAATCTCAGTTGGGGCCAAATGCATCCAGCAGTGACGAAAGAGATGGTACAATGCAATCAAGGCATCGTTAAATCCACTCTGGGAGTTGCCGATGCTTTGCATTAGGTTAGATCAGAAGGGAAGTTATTTTGCAGTAAGTCAGATGCCTTCACAGCATTTTTTTTTTTTTTTTCTGTTCTCATACAAACTAAGATGACTCTGCTTAGGATACAGAATTCCAAATGGATTTTAGTTAGGGAAAGTCAACATGTAGGGCAGACATCGGGTGTACCAAAATGATGTTTCATGCTAAAATCGAGAAACTTAGCATTCAACCAGTTAACTTCAGCAGACAGAATTGCAGATAACAGATAACTTGAATGCTCAGTACCGAGAGACACGCGTCGTGTTCACTCTGCACCCTGAGCATTGGCTTTGGATATAAATTGACTATGTCTGAGTCTAAAGGCACTTAATTTTTCTATTATAAAATGGTCCTGGAGCTCCTGGGTGGCTCACTGGGTTAAAGCCTCTGCCTTTGGCTCAGGTCATGGTCTCAGGGTCCTGGGATTGAGCCCACATCAGGTTCATTGCTTGGCGGGGAGCCTGCTTCCCCCGCCCCCTCTCTGCCTGCCTCTCTGCCTACTTGTGATTTCTGTCAAATAAATAAATAAAATCTTAAAAAAAAAAAGTCCTTCAGGCAGTTTCATTTAGTGTCTGTTTTATAAACAGGTGTCACTAAAGAATTGACAGCACGAGGGGATTTCACACCAAAGTCGCACCTTCTCACTTCCTGAAAGGCTTTGTTTTTAGCTTCAAACTGGAATCTTAGAATAGCTTCTTGCATTGGCTTTACTGGTATTTAATAATTCTAGTGAGTGTGATAGCTTCATAAAAATAGCTCATGCTCCAACTCATCAGAAATGTTATCTGTTAATAAAATGAAATAAGGAATAAGTAAAGCTTCAATAATTAAAATTTTCCAAATTTAAGAATACAGAATATAACTAGTAATACACTATTATTTTTGTCCTTTTGTCTACTCATGTAAAATAAACTCTTTGTTCTTTTTTCCTGGTTGCAGGATAATCTAGGAGTGTTTTTTTCTAGCAGGCTTGTAATGATTATATGTAGTATTTCACATTTGCCCAACAAAATGTTCTTAAATATAAATACTAGCTTATAGTAGAAAAAGATTTCTAATTCCTTGTAAATATTTGAAGTTTATTGTATGTAATGATTTAAAAGGCTTTAAATTTTCTTAGTGGCTCACTCTGTAGTAGAAAAGTCACATGTTTTTCTTTAAGGATCGATGTTTTTGATGAATGGAAAAAATAGAAACAAATCACAATTTTTGTCTCAAAGTTTACTCAAATTTCTTCAATGCAAATTTAATCAGAACATTTGTTTCAAACGACCATATTCTTCTATGAGAATGACGAATCAAAAGATAGTGAAGAATAAACATTGGATAATGAGTGATGAAATGATCTTCCAGGAGTAATTCTTGTCCCTGTGCCTGTGCTTGGCTGGTTGGTGTGTGTGGCAAGAGCCGCTCCAGTGACACTTGTTAGTCTCAATTGTCTGCAGAACTGTCTTTCAAAGACTGTGTCTCTACAGGGACTAGGAAATTTCCCAACTGCATAAGGACAAAACAGACCCAATTCTAAAATTCTAAATTTTAAATTTAAATTTTAAAATTCTAAATTCTAAAAAATTCTAAATAATTTTTGTGGTATTAACAGGCTTTTATATACCATTTTCACAAAAATTTCTCTGAAAGTTTTAAGCCAGATGATTATACAAAGTTGGAATTTCTCTGAGGAATTAAAGAAATCCAACAAAACTTATCATAAGTGATGTTTGAACCTGGGGTTGAGAAGGTGAGAGGGGTTGCAGGAAGACCAAGAAACTCCCTGTGTTCTCGTCCTGGATTTCACCCCACACTTTAGAACATTCTTATAGGGTTGTTTGAATTAAAGTGCACCTAGAAGTTTAGTCTAATTCCAACTGTTCATATTCTCGAAAATTGCTAATACAGTGTCTTCAAATTTATGAATACCTACTGTATGCCAGACTCTGGACTGTTCATAAAAGTCCAACCCTATTGACCCCATATTGTACATTAGAAAACTAGCATACAGAGGTGGTGAATGTTTTGGTCAAGATCATCCTGTTGGTGAATGAACAGAAATTTTAACTAGCTATATCTAACGCCACTCATACATATTTGTAGGAAATTTACTGTGCAATCAGAAGTTACATAAATGCACCTTTCCAACATGTTCTATTTTATTTTGTCCCACAGCCATGACTAGTATTGTTGTTCACTGGACGGCTCTATATGCTTTCTAAAAAACGAAATGTTGTTAATCACGGAAAATATAGCTTCCAAATATGCAATTCAAACCACTCACTGAGACTCTTACATAGTTCTTTGTTTCATAAGTCATTCAAAATAGATGTGCCACATACTGGAAACTAAAGATTTCCTCCAACAATGTAAAAAGGCAATCTGCTACCCCCTCTTTTTAAAATAAAGCTCTAGCTTCTTTTGAGTGAACTTTAGCCGACTAGTAATTGTATTATTTTATGTTGTCAAAAGCCTCCATGCTTCCTTTTCTAATGTGCCAAGGTCACTTTCTCAATTATTTTCCTTTTTCGGTGGGTCATGATTAAGCAACTACTACTCGTATCTTATGCAACTAAAGTAATAGAAGGCCTGAATCCCCATATGATCTAATTATATAAAAATTTGGCTAGCTATTATGCTAAATGTGCCCTTTGACCCGAAGAAAATATTTCGAAGATGTTTTGTTCACTGAGAACGATAAATGAGATGCATCAGAAGTTCCTTAACTAATTGAGAAATGCTTGAGTGATCTTGTCTATTTGACTGCTACCTACTGGGACACATTTTACTGATGGTGTGAAGGAAACTTTGGAATCTAATCAGTAAGGTGGAGCCTTTTTAAGCAAGGGTTTCAAAGATTAAAGAGCACTGTCATTGAGATGAGCTTCAAAAAAAGGAAGAACACAAAAATACATGATCAAAGATTTAAGCCAAAAGGTACTTTTTAAAGTAGATAAAGTTCATTTAATTAGACCATGTTATTAAGGGAGATAAAATCTCTAGTCTGAAGCTGGAGGAAGATAGGCTATTATATTACTTTATCTTTGTTTAAGCATTAAAGCATACAAGTTATAGATAATGGATGTGCTTCTGCCTGATGGTTGGGAGGTGGAAGGCTCTGATTTCATGAGGTCTATGTGGTTTGCGAGCCAGAAGATTCCAGCTACTTTCACAAAAACCACTTGAGCAAAGATTCATGTGATCATTTCCTTCTGGGGCTCAGTGAGATGCAGAAGACCTAGATTTTATAGGATGGATAGTTAGCTTAAATGGTTGCATTATGTTGTAAATGATGGCAGGAGCCATTTAGCTCTGAATAGAGAACCCTAGTCCATGAAAAAAATGTGACCCTGACCTTGGCTAGCCATCTCATAATGTTTGGTTATGACTACAACTGGGCCCATGAGTAAAACCACTCAGATAACTAACAGTTCTCATTACCATTAATAAATGAGGTAGAACTGTGTTGCTTTGTTTTTGTATGAAGAGGAGAGCAAAAGATAGGAAGCAGAGAGAGGCCTGGTAGTTCTTGTAACATGTATATTTACATATTTATACATATCATGTGCATATATATAATACATAGATTATACATACGTAATTATATGCATATTACACATATAATATGTGGCTTATGTGTAATATGTAATGTTACATCCTATAGTATGTATAATAACATTATGTATAACCCATATATTATACATATTATGTATACATGTGTAATAGAGTACACACATGAGAGACTGATGAAAGAAATGACCTACACAGTTGTTTAGGATACATGAGCCCAGCATCTCACGGGGTAGTCCATCAGGCTAAACAGTGAAAAAGAATTTCAGTTCAAGTCCAAAGACCATCTGTGGGCAGAATTCCTATTGCTCCATGGAGGTGAGGCTTCATGCCAGCAAGGCCTTCAACTGATGAGGTGATACCCACCCATATTGAGGATAATCTGCTTTTTTCAAAATTCACAGATTTAAATGTTAATGTCACCCCACAGAAAACTTAACATAAAAATACAGTATAATGTTTGACCCAGTATCTGGTCACTGGTGTCCAGCCAAGTTGACATAAAATTAACCAACACAAGGATGTCTAAGCAAATCATGGTGCCTTTAGTCTAATAATGGGGAATCCTAGTAAGACCAATGAAATGACCAATGGCAACTTTATCAGCAGATTTGATAAAAATCAAATCTTTTTGACTTGTAGGCTGATCATTTATAAGTCTGTGACTGTCCATTCCAGTCTCAATGTAGAAAAATACCTTGGTCCACTGGAAGGGCAGGCATATATGGTTACAGCAGTGCTAGAATGCATGAGAAGGTAACCTGGGTATAAAAGATAGAGTCTTGATGCTTTGAAGACCTACACCATACCCTAGTCTATTAAGTGTGCAACAGCATCATGTTTATACAAAAGCAGGTATTTTAATTAAAAAATGCTTCATGACTAAAAGATGCTAACCATAATTAGAGTTTACAGCAAGTTGTAATCACTAATCACAGATCACCATAACAAATGTTTACAATATTCTGAGAATCACAATGTGACAGACACAAAGTAAAATGTTGTTGGAAAGAGGACACCAATAGACTTGCTCAATAGGGTAGCCACAAACATCAATCTGTAAGAAAAAAAAAAAAAAGCCAAAAATATCTACAATATCTGTGAAGCCCCAAAGTAACAAAGCACAATGAAAAGAGGTATTCCTGTACTGTGTATCTAAGAAGATTGATTCCCACTTGTGGTATCATTTGTACCTGAAGGTTAAGGCATGTGTTCAGAAACAAGCACATTGTCTTGAACATACCCACAAACTGAAGGTAGAAAAGGCCCACAAGAAACTTCCTGGCTGACCAGGCTGAGTTCCATAGACCTCAAACCAAGAAAACATGCAAGCACAGAAGAGTGGCTACAGCTCAAGAAGGAGAAAAATCAGCAAAACTGTCCGAGGCAGAAGAGACCAAGAAATAAATTACCTTTCTCTTGCCTGTTCATACTGGCTTTGGCAATGATTCCGATTAGCCATTTAGTAAATAAGGCTTACTCTGGTTGCCTCCACCACTCCCATCCCCCCCCAAAAAGAAAGAATATAGAACAAAAGACTTAGTATTGTAACCTCCACAGAGGATGTCTGTGATGATCCATTAACTGCCTTTAGATACTCATGCTTTCTTCCCTCCCTGACAGATGCCTAAGCCATCACTGTGGATTAAATACAGTGTAAGAGCTCCCAAAACAGCAGGGTCCAGGGCTTCTAGCCAGAGATTCATAGACCTTATTAGTATACCTACTCTCTCTATATCAATACTCTTCTGGCTAAGGTTTCCGGTAAGTGCCAACTGCATACCTCTAATATGCCTACACTGTTTGAAGCAGTGGCCCTCAACTGGAACGTGGCAGGTCTCATGTGTAGGTACTGATAAGGTACCCTTGATTGAAGTGGGGTTTAGAATCCTAATTTGTATACACGTGCCCAGGCACAGAATACTACATGCATTTTCTGTGCAGGAAAAACACAGGGTAGAAGGGAACCAATTTTGAGCTATTTTGAGTATTACTCAAGAGAGCCATTGGCTAAGAAGCATATTGTTGTATGAAAAAGCAGAAGCTGTGAAGGCCATGAGAAGAGATTATTTGGAAGTTAACTCCCACATGAGAAAAACAGGCCTCCTTCAGAACCTGGCATATGTTTCATAAGAAAACATCTTAACTTCTAAGTACTATTGAAAATATTAATATGAAATATCCTAGGGAATAGAAACATAATAGCTAGATCCAAGATGAAACCGAAACTATAGTGAAGAATGAAGGACATACCCAGGAAGAAAGAATATTCTAGATAATAGATGGTATGATTAAGAAGATAAGTAATCTTAACATTCCAGTGAAATTATCAGCCAATAAAAAGCAATGAAAATTTTAAAAAATCAAAGAAAATCTTGATCAGAACAGGAAATAAAACTATAGTATAATATTACATAATTATTTAAGTAAAAAGTCTCCAAAAGGTAATTGATTTGTCATTTTCTTTTGAAGTGTCAAGTTTTCATTTCTCTATGTGTTCAATTACATCACATAGGTCAAGAAAAATAGTCCTATAAGAAAAATCACTCTTGATAAGTTTTTATTTTTTTTATTTTTTTTATTTTTTTTTTTAAAGATTTTATTTATTTATTTGACAGAGAGAGATCACAAGTAGGCAGAGAGGCAGGCAGAGAGAGAGAGGGGAGGAAGCAGACTCCCTGCTGAGCAGAGAGCCCGATGTGGGACTCGATCCCAGGACCCTGAGATCATGACCTGAGCCGAAGGCAGCGGCTTAACCCACTGAGCCACCCAGGCACCCTTGATAAGTTTTTAAATTCTCTAAGTAAAATGACAAAAAAACCATAGAAGTTTCAATGAGTGTTATGGAAAAATGTCAGTAATTTTCCATCCATAACTTCCATCAGTAGCAAATTGAAATATGAGATCTTAAATAGCTCAATCTCATTTTTTCAATATAATCAAGAAATAAAATGGTGTCCTAAGTATCTCTGAAAAGTTACTTTTGTGACCAAAACAAACAAAATTAAACCTGAAGGGTGTGGGAAGGATTTTTCTAGAGAATATGTAATTAGGATTAGTTTAACATCCCTATTTGTAAATTTCTAGGTCATAGGATCTTAAGATACAGTAGGGGACAAAATGTTATGATTAAAAAGAATTGAAGAGTCTGTGGGAGTTATTTTAAATTGAATTTGTATGGAAAGGCACGATACACTAATTTTGTAAAACAAAGTCTCGGTTTAGGTAATAGATTAAATCATCATCCTGGAAAGATACACCAGCAACAGTAGGGACATAGAATCTGGGAGTATTTGAGTGGAGATGACATAATACTGTCCAGGTAAGGGTATGAGATATGTTATTCTTCTGCATGTTCTTCTACGATATTCTTTTTCTTTTCTTTCTTTTTTTTTAAATTTAATTTATTTATTTGACAGACAAAGATCACAAGTAGGCAGAGAGGTGGGCAGAGAGGGAGGGGGGGAAACAGGCTCCCCGCTGAGCAGAGAGCAGGATGCGGGGCTCGATCCCAGGACCCTGGGATCATGACCTGAGCTGAAGGCAGAGGCTTTAACCCACTGAGCCACCGAGGCGCCCCTCCAGGGTATTCTTTATCTGCTCTTCTGCCATTCTGATGAGGACTTAAGCTTTCTTTCTTCTTCTCTGCCTTTCTAGCAATTTGTCTGCATCCTTACAAATAGGGATGTTAAGCTAATCCTAAATTACATACTCTCTAGAACCCCTCCCCCCTTCCCACAATACCCTTCAGGTGTAATATTTTTAATTTGTTTTGGTCAGGAAGTAACTTTTCAGACATACTTAAGACAATCTTTTGTTTCTTAATTATATTGAAAGAACAAGATCGAGGTATTAAAAATCTCCTATTTCAGTTTGCTACTGATGGAAGCCTAGAATAGTCATAGTGTTTCTTCACTTTTGATCACAAAGTTGAAATTGTAACATGGTGAATCTTCAACTTAAGGTATTTATAGAATGGAATTTTTAAAAAAATATTTTATTTACTTATTTGACACATAGAGAGATCACTAGTAGGCCGAGAGACAGGCAGAGAGAGGGAGAGGTAGACCCCCAGCTGAGCAGAGAGCCCAATGGGGGGCTCAATTCTAGGACCCTGAGATCATGACCTGAGCTAAAGGCAGAGACATAACCCTCTGAGCCACCCAGATGCCCCTAGAATGGAATTTTTTTAAAAAAGGTATCTATTAGATATATGATTCCTTCTTGATTTAGCTGACAAAGGCCAGAGGTCTCAATTGCTTGGTGACTTCCCAGGAGACTCTAGACTATTATCCAGGCCCCAGTCTTTGAATAGAAGATAATTAGCATCAGGTTCTTTAGGTCAAGGAATTTTGTGTGGGGATTTTAGGTTTTAGTTGGAGGAGCATATTAGAATAATGTAAGTAAATAGGAGCTCAAGGGATTTATTTTGGGACTCGTTCTTTTGAAAAACTTACTGCACGGTGGCTGCAAGCATTTCCAACATGATTAAGCATTAGCATAAGGATTTTGTTTACTCTGGATAATGCTAATCATGATTTCTTTGTGGCTGAATACTAGCCAGTGAAGTTGATTCTTTTCCAAATTACAGACTATGTAAACCTTGCCACCCTCTTCCCAGTAAAACAAAGGGATAAAGTTACAAGGTCTCCATTTTTCAATAAAAAAATGTGTGATCAATAACTTGAATCACCATTGAAATCAAAGTATGAAGAGAATCAGACCTGTCAGATACCACTGAAAGCAAGGAAATTTACGGGGAACATTCTAAATCACTAACAGGGAGGATTGCCAGTCTTTGTTACAGAAGTAAATTAACAGGGATTTTTTTGGCTGCAACAGTGAGGAGGCATGTTGAATTCGGTTGCATAGTGCAACAATATCCTATTTAGTTCCAGTTGGATGTATTTGGCAACTTCTCCCATGAGTGTGGGTTTAATACACTATACCTCATTTTGCCATCTGGTCTCTACCATGAGGAGGGTGAAAATTACCTACATTTTAAAATAGGTTGATTCTTTGTTGTCAGGCAGAGATCTTTCTGGACTCTGATGAGTTGAAATTCCTTTGTTCTTTTTACCTTGAATTTCACCTGTCCTTTAGTAATTTAAGCTGGATAAACGTGTACGTGTTGTTTGTGCACGCGTGCACGGGCACGCATGTACACGTGCCTATTTGTGTGTCTATAAAGGAAACTTGGTTCATCTTTTTTTAAGAAATGGAAATTTTATTTTTTAGGTCTGAAGGTTTTTCTAATATAAGGTCACGAAACGTATGTGCAAAGTGTTGAAATGAATTTTTCTTTTCATTGAACAGATTTATGACACTCTTCAATTTCTTCTTAAAAGCCATCCTGATTCAGAAAGAGGAACTTTCCCGTGAGGCTTTTAAACTTTCCAGGAGGCTTCTCAGAACTTGTCTTACATGTAGCAACAAATGCAAGGGCAAATATCAAAAATCCATAGAAAAATAATCTTTTTTGAATAAGGTAACATATGTTCATATATTTTTGGTTTTACATATTCAAAATGAGTTCTTCAATTTAAAATAGATGAAAAATGAGAGGAAAAGTCTTTCCTGTGAACCACATATTTACCCTTTCTGGCATTCTTCATTCCTTTGTGTAGATTCAAATTTGCTTATTTGTTTCTTTGCTTTTAACTCATTAATTTATTTTTTAAATTAAATTCCATTAATTAACATATAATGTATTACTTGTTTCAGGGGTTCAGGTCTATGATTCATCAGTCTTATATAATACTCATTGCTTATTACAACACATACCCTTCCCAATGTCCATCACGCAAGTTATCCCATCCCCTCTCCCCTCCTCCCCTTCAGCAACCCTCAGTTTGTTTCCTGAGATTAAGTCTTTCATGGTTTGTTTCCCTCTCTGGTTTCATCTTGTTTCATTTTTTCCTCTCTTCCCCTATGAACTTCTGCCTGGTTTTTTAAATTCCACATATGAGTGAGATCACTTGATAATTATCTTTCTCTGATTGATTTTTCTCTGATTGATTTATTTCACTTAGCATAATACCCTCTAGTTCCATCCTCATCGTTGCAAATGACAAGATTTCATTTTTTGATGGCTGAGTAATATATCTATATATCTATATATATACAACATCTTCTTTATCCATTCATCTGTTGTTGGACATCTGGGCTCTTCCCATAATTTGGCTATTGTTGACATTGCTGCTATAAACACTGAGGTGCAGGTGCCCCTTCAGATCACTATATATTTATCTTTGTGATAAATACCCAGTAGTGCAATTGCTGGGTCATAGGGTAGCTCTATTTTCAACTTTTTGAGGAATCTCCATACTGTTTTCCAGAGTGGTTGCAGCAACTTGCATTCCCAACAACAGTGTAAAAGGGTTACCTTTTCTCTGCATCCTTGCCAACATTTGTCATTTCCTGACCTATTCATTTTAGCCATTCTGACTGCTATGAGGTGGTATCTCACTTTGGTTTAACCTGTATTTTCCTGATGCCAAGAGACATGGAACATTTTTTCATGTGTCCGTTGGCCATTTGGATGTCTTCTTTGGAGAAATGTCTGCTCATGTATCCTGTTCATGTCTTTTGCCCATTTCTCGATTGGATTATTTGTTCTTTGGATGTTGAGTTTGATAAGTTCTTTATGGATTTTGGATATTAGCCCTTTATCTGATATGTCATTTACAAATATCTTCTCCCATTCTGTTGGTCGTCTTTTGGTTTTGTCGACTATTTCCTTTGCTGTGCAAAAGCTTTTGCTCTTGATGAAGTCCTAATAGTTCACTTTTGCCTTTGGAGATGTGTTTAGTGAGAAGTTGCTGTGGCCAAGGTTAAGGGGGTTGCTACCTGTGTTCTTCTCAAGGACTGTGATGGATTCCTGTTTCACATTTAGGTCTTTCATCCATTTTGAGTCTATTTATGTTTATGGCATAAGGAAATGCTTTGGTTTCATTCTTCTGCATGTGGCTGTCCAATTTTCCTAACACCATTTACTGAAGAGACTATCTTTTTTCCTTTGGATATTCTTTCCTGATTTGTCAAAGATTAGTTGACCATAGAATTGAGAGTCCATATCTGGGTTCTCTACTCTGTTCCATTGATCTAGGTGTCTGTTTTCGTGCCAGTACTGTACTGTCTTGATGATTACAGCTTTGTAATAGAACTTAAAGTCCATCATTGTGATGCTGCCAGCTTTGGTTTTCTTTTTCAATATTCCTTTGGCTATTCAGGGTCTTTTCTGGTTCCATATAAATTTTAGGATTCTTTGGTCCAGTTCTGTGAAATATTTGATGGTATTTTGGTGAGGATTGCATTAAATGTGTAGATTACTCTAGGTGGCATAGATATTTTAACAATATTTGTTCCTCCAGTCCATGAACATGGAACATTTTTCCATTTCTTTGTGTCTTCCTCGTTTCTTTCATGAGTATTCTATAGTTTTCTGAGTATGGGTCCTTTGCCTCTTTGGTTAGTTTATTCTTAGGTATTTTATGGTTTTGGGTACAACTGTAAATCGGATCAACTCCTTAATTTCTCTTTCTTCTATCTCATTGTTGGTGTGATCCAAGTTTTTATTATATGTTTTCCTTCTACCTGAAAAACTTCATTTAACATTTCCTACAGCACAGGTCTGCTTATACAAAGCTCTCTCTGCTTATCTGAACATATCATTATTTTTTAATGACATAGAAATATGTTTATTGTTTAATAAAAATTCATATGTAGTGTATGTTTCCATTAATCCTACAAATGTACAGAGAAATGATCCTACATTGAAATGTCAAAGTAGGTTAGTTTTCCATGAAGGGATTATAAATGATTTTTTAACTTCTCCTCTTCATCTAAATTGTTTTATTTTAATAAACTCTTTTATTATTGTGGTAAAATACACTTAATATCATTTTTACTACTCATAAGTGTAGAATGGTGTGAGAAAGAAAGGCAGAAGAAAGATTATTAATTTTCCTTACTGTGTAAAGCTTACTGACAAGTCCTTGAAATAGGCTGAGTGGCATTCCTCTAGGGATTCAGTTGCCTTGGTGTCAATACTTTGCTTAGGGCAAAAGGCAATCCTAGACAACCCCCAGGATCCTGTAAGTCTACTTTAACATATGAAAATTACTTTGGAGACTACCTTTATTTCTATCCCCCAAGACACACATTTGCAATCATCCCCCAAGTGTATGACCCACCCATATACATCTGAAGGGTCTTGTGACTCAGGTTTTATTAGACAGTAGTAAATGACCCTTTCCCAACAGTAGCTAGTTCTCCCAAGGTCTTGGAAATCTTGCTTCCAAAATTCCTTACAGACTTACACTATCCCTAAACCCCTCCCAGCTTGAAAGTATATAATGGGCCACTCCTCAAGAGCCCAGTACTGCTCTTTCTGCCCACAAGTCCTCTGTCTTGGTGCGTTAATGAAACCACCTTTTTGCATCAAAGACATTTCAAAAATTCTGTCTTGGCCATCGTCTTCAAACCCTAATGTCTTTTCCTACATCCTAGAATTCATTGGCATTAAATACATTTACAGTGTTGTGTAACTGTTACTGCTATTTGTATCCAAACCATTTTTATCACCCCCCCAAAATCCATACTTACTAAACAATAGCTCTGTCTTCCCACTTTGCTATAGACCCTGATATTTGCTTTTTCTAGGTTCTTCATATAAATGGAATAAGACAATATTTGGCCTTCTGTGTTGGCTTCTTTCACTAAGGATAATGTTCTCAAGGCCCATTCGTGTTGTAGCATATATCAAAATTTCATCCCTTTTTATAGCTGAGGAAATATTCTGAGAAAATATTCAAAAATATTTTAATTTTTGAAACCTAAATAAATATTTGTGGACATTTCAGTAATAACCAAAGGAAAATGAAACCTGAAAATAGCTTATTAGTAAAGACTTTGTCTCTGAACCCTATCTGTCATTATTCAATTTAAGGTAAAGACATATATGTGTTCTTATAATTTAGTAAATAGTGTTCTATTTATTTGACTATATACAAAACTAACTCTGTCCTTGTATTCTCCTCCAATGTTAATGCATGCAGTCTGAAGCACCCATACATTAGGAAATAACTTTTTTAAATGCTGCAGTTTTCTTGCTAAATTGAGTAAATATGATTTTTTTAAACAAAAGATTATATAGCTACTATATATTAGGCACTGACAGTTCAAAAGTGTTATAAGCCACAAGCCATGCTCTCCAAATATTCATTGTTTAGTGGAGGAGAGAAATCAATGAGCAATTTTAGTACAATGGAAAATCAGTGCTACAGTTATGTCAGAAAGTGCTGTGGAAGTAGACAGTAGGGTGTGGCCAGCTGTCTAAGGAACAGGAAAGACTTCCTACAGAGGTAAGCTGTAAGCTACTTCTAGAAGTATAAATAGTATTTCTGCAATTGAAGAAGACAGAAGGGCCATTCTAGGCAGAGAATAACGCATGCAGAGCTCTTAGCATAGCATGAAGAAAGAATGGTTAGAAATTTAGCGTAGTAGGAGATGGAAATGTGTAGAGGAAAGGAATAATACAGAGGAGACATTAGTTTTCAATTTGAAATCTTAAAGGTACTAGGTCTTGTTTAAACTATAAATAATGACAAAATTTTCCTCTTAATAAATTAAGCTGTATTAAGTGCTTTGAATTTAAACAGTGATGCTTTATATTACTTATGTTTTATCCTAATAAAAGTAGAAAACGTGCTTTTTTTTTTTCTTGGAAGGCAATGAGGTCTCATTCAAAGATCTTAAGCTTTGGAGTTTTTAATTTTAATTCCCCCTCCCCCCCCCCATTTTCGAGAATTTGGCTGTACCTGAAAGAACTACTCTTGAGAAGGTACCGTGTTTGCACCCTCATGCTGCAACAGAGAACCCCAGAATGGGTTATACCCTACCCAAAATACACAGGTGCACACATGCATACACATACATCCTCTCAGTCTATTAGTGCGCTCTAAGTGTAAACTGAAGTTTGGGGCTTAGAGCCACAGCTCAGACATTGAAGATAAACCTTTGGGGGAAAAAAAAAGAAAAGGAGAAAATGGGGGGGCAAAACCCCGGAGTTTTCCAACTTTTCTTTCCTTCCAGAGAGAAGGGGCACAGAGATGGAGGTGGAGGTGAGAAGACACAGGGTCACCACACTGTCCAACTGCAGCAGCCCCAGTTCCACTGAACTACATGGCTCATGGCCCTTTGAGTTGTGCATTGCCCAGCTCTAAGCTGCTACCCTGAGAGTAGTTCCCACAGGCAGGTTGCAATGAGACCTGACCAACGTCCAATGACTAAAACTGAGTTTAAAAGCTTTAAGCTACATCAGGCAGTACTTCCCTGGTGCTCACACTGTATGTCCCACTAGACAAGGTTAAGCAGTGGAGAATCTTGGAAAGCAGATAGCTTACCTGCCCAATCACTCATTTGAGTCCCAGGATCCCCCAGGGGAGGAGCTCATGGAGAATGAGGAGCCTGTGGTACTAACATACACAAATCTTGTGTCTCCTGCTCTAAAATGGGACATTGAGTACCTGCAGGAGAACATGGAAATGGAGACTTCTCTCCCACAGATGCTTGTAGTATGATAAGAAGGTAACTAATTGGGGCACCTGGGTGGCTCAGTGGGTTAAGACGCTGCCTTAGGCTGGGGTCATGATCTCAGGGTCCTGGGATCGGGTCCCGAGTCGGGCTCTCTGCTCAGCAGAGAGCCTGCTTCCTCCTCTCTATCTGCCTGCCTCTCTGCCTACTTGTGATCTTTCTCTGTCAAATAAATACATAAAAATCTTAAAAAAATTTTTTTGATTTTTAATTTTTTAATTTTTTTTAATTTTTAATTTTTTAATTTAATTTTCAGAACTTTAAGCCCAGGTCCAACAGGGGGGAAATGAAATTTCATGAGGTTTTTTGTTTTTTTGTGTTTTTTTGAGAAACTGCAGGATATACCTTTAATTCTATCACTAATGAGTTTGATGTCTTGAGTAAGTAGAAGAAAATTTAACAAGATGAGAATAGATGCCTCTGAAAATCACTCATAGTCACAAAGGCTTCAGTGTTTTCTATAAAGGTTTTATTTTTAGCTGCTGTATTTACGTCTATAAACCATTCAGAGATAATCTTTACATATAGTGTGACATAGGTACAAGTCCAGCTTCATTTTTTTTTTAAACAAATGTGCATATCCACTTGTCCCAACACCATTTATTGAACAGACTGTTTTTTTTTTTCTATTTAGTTGACTTGGCAACCTTGTTAAGAATCATTTGAGCATAAATGTAAGGGTTCTGGACTCTAAATTCTACCCCATTGGTCTTTAGATTTATCCATATATTAATACTGCAGTATTTCTTTTGATTTCTGTAATTTTGTAGTATGTTTTGACATATATGATAACTTTTGATTTCATTTATTACCTCCATTCATTTTCCTGTTTTTTAAAAATTTCAGTTATTTTTGCTCTAATATTAATGTTTTCCTTCTTTGTACTTACTTTGGGTTTTTGCTCTTTTTTTTTTTTAACTGGAAGGTTATAACAGCAATTTGGATTTTTTTAATTAAAGAATGAGTGATAACCAATGTTACATTAGTTTCTGGTGTACAACACAGTGATTGGACAACTCTATACACTAGACTGTGTTCACCACAAGTGTAGTTACCGCCAGTCACCATACAACACTGTTCCAGGATCATGAACTATATTCCCTATGTTGTGCCTTTTATCTCTGTGACTGATTGTATAACTGGACGCCTAGATCTTCTACTCCACATCACCAGTTTTGCCCATTACCTCACCCTGATGCCTTTCTTAATGTAAACATTTATGTTTATCAATGTAACCACTGCTTTAGCTGCAACTACTAGGTGCTGGTATGTTGTATTTTCATTTTAATTCATCTCAAAGTATTTTCTAACTTTTCTTGTGATTATTCTTTGACCTATAGTTATTTAGGAATGTATTGTTTATATACACTCATGAAATTTCCCAAATTCCTTTTATTATTGATTTTATTTTTATTATTGTGTGGTTGGGAGAATATACTGTTCATGATTTAAATCTTTTCAATTTGGGTTTGTGTTATACCTATTCTGGAGGACATTCTGTGTGTACTGGAGAAGAATGTGTGTTGTGATTTAGTTTCTTTTTTTTTTTTTTTTTAGGTGGTGTGTTACATAGATGTGTGTGAGATCTAATTGGTTCTTAATGTTGTTAAAGTTTTATAATCATGGAAATTTCTGAATGGGTAGCTTATTTTGTACCAATTTGGGGAAGTTTTGACCACTATTTCTTCAATAATTCTTTTTGTCCCTTTTCTCTCTGTTCTTTCATTCTGGAATACTCTGTATGCGTATGTTGGTATGCTTGATGATATATCACTGACCTTTTGGGCTCTGATCATTTTTCTTCATTCCCCTCCCCCCCAACTTTTTTTTTTTTTTTTTTTTTGGTTCTTTCGCCTGGATAATCTCAACTGACTTCCCCCCCTCAATTTTCTCTTTTTATTATTTTTATAATAGTTTTTGTACCTGGAATTTAGATTTTTTCTTTTGCATAATTTCTACCTCTTTATTGATACTGTTTACTTCATGAGATATTTTTCTCATAGTTTTCTTTAATTCCTTATACACTTTTACTTTTTAATATACTGAGTGTATTTATATTCTTTCATTTTAAATATATTTGGAATATATTTAGTTTTGAATCTATTTATAATAGCTGCTTCAAAGTCATTGTCTTTCAAGTACGCATCTGGACTTCCTTAGGGACAGTTTCTTTTGACTGCTTTTTCCCCTGTAAATGGCCCACATTTTCCTGTTTCTCATTATTATGTTGATTGTGAACATTGGACACTTAAAAACAACAGAAGTCTAGAGTTTTCTCATTGCTGCTAATCGTTGCTGTTGTTGCTCTTTTTTGGTGAGTTTCTAATTAGTGAGTGCACTAATTTCTTAAAGTTTGCGTTCTTGGTTATGTGTGGACCCTCTAGTCTCTAAGTTAAATTCGTGTTTCCTAATGACTGGATAGAAGTTTTATTTCTTTCTTTCTTTTTTTTTTTTTTTTTAAAGATTTTATTTATTTATTTGACAGACAGAGATCACAAGTAGGCAGAGAGGAAGGCAGAGATAGAGGAGGAAGCAGGCTCCCTGCTGAGCAGAGAGCCCGATGCGGGGCTCAATCCCAGGACCCCAGGATCATGACCTGAGCTGAAGGCAGAGGCTTTAACCCACTGAGCCACTCAGGTGCCCCTGGACAGAAGTTTTCTTAAGTGGATTCAATTGAGTAAGTCTTTACCTTTTCCCAAAAGTCTCTGTGTTGGAGCATGGTTTAATGCCACTGAGACCTGCGCATTGTAGGCCTTCTCAGCTGAGACAATGAGTGAATTGGTCATCATGGGACAATGGATGTGGAAATAGTGGTGCCAGAATGGTTTGGAATGCCACAAGATCCACATTGAAGGAACCATCAAAATGAAGAATGGCAGTGCTGGAGGCTACCATCTGGCCAATGGGCTGTTTAAGCTTGGTATAGGTAGGGTGCTCAGTGTCTACATCATAACAGCAGATTTCCCAAGGGGTTCCATTGTCTACCATGAAGGCACAATTAAGTGCTCTAGGATGGTATAGTGTTTTAAGATGGAGTTGTCAGATTCTACAACTGCTGTGGACACTTGAGTCCTGAGAAGCTAGCAAATTCCAACTTGAATTTCTTGCTGGAATCAAAAGAAAGATGCTCTATAAGGAGGCAGGTAAAGCCTGAGCTGGTACCACTCATCAGATCTATAGAAATTAGGAAACTCTGAAGCCAGGCATACTGGTCAACTCTACCTTAACTTTCATAACCTGCTTGCTCAGAGTCTCAATGTCAGCCAGTGGTTTGGGATTTCAGGCTTTTCAGGTCTTTCTCAGGCATGTTCCCTACCCTACATTTGCACATGGTCTTTTACATTTCCACAAAAATGTTGCATCTTTTCAAAGGTTAGACATTTCAATTTTCAGGTACCCCTTTGAAGTTTTTGTTTGTTTTTGGACAGCCTCTTGTTTGCCTCAATTGATATTGCTGCTTAAGGCAGCTGTGATGGGAAATAATTTCCATAGATTGTTTTCCATAGTGCCTTGAGGCCTAAAATGTCCTCACTAAGTCCAGAGTCAGGTCAAACAAAGAAAAGCCCTATGAATGGGGCTTTTCCAAGGGTTTTTGGACTGATCAAATAATGATAATTCTCTTTGGGATTTTTTTTTAGGGAAGAGGCTTTAGTCCATTCTGCCCCCTCCATTTGTTGCTTGAAGGCTGTTTTTCACACCCATTGTGATACTAAGGCTGCTACTTTTTGAGAATCTGTGAAGCTGGAAGAGAGAAATGAGAACAGTGCAACTTAAAACTGGGCAGAGTGTGTTCTTAGTGAGAATTAGGCATTTTTCTAGAGTAAGCACTCAGGATTGTTGTTAGCCTTTGGTTAATTTCCGTAGTTCAGAAAAAGTCCACTTTCACCAATTTTTTTTTGGTCAGCTTTATCAATTTCTATAAAGGAGCTGGTTCTGGGATGTCCTTATTCCTTCATCCTGAAAATGCTCCTTTTAACATAGATTTTTGAACATCTGCTGTGTACCAAGTTCTTAAATATGCAAAGGGGATATCATGATAAACAAAGTCCCATTCCTTACCTTCAAATTGAATCAAATTATTTTATGCAATGGAAACTGATACTGAACTCATTTATTTCTTTTGATCCTGCTGGAAAATAAGACACAATTTATAGTAAATAGCAAATACAGCACCAGTTCGGTTACCTCTTCCTCTTACTTTTTCTGGATTAATTCCTTTCCAGTGATATATATGTTTTTTTGTTTTTGGCCCCCCTCCCCCCTCCACTGCCCTGGGCAAATGAAGCTGTTCAGTATTCACTTAATGTCTATTTAATGTCAGGAGTATGTCTGTGATGTTTATGACATATCACTGATGTCTAGTGAAGTCTAGCACACTGCCTGGCACATAGAAGGAAATAAGTTCACTGGATGATGTAAAAACTATGTTCAATTAAAAAAAGGAGGGAGGGGGCACCTGGGTGGCTCAGTGGGTTAAGCCGCTGCCTTCGGCTCAGGTCATGATCTCAGGGTCCTGGGATCGAGGCCCGCATCGGGCTCTCTGCTCAGCAGGGAGCCTGCTTCCCTCTCTCTCTCTCTCTGCCTGCCTCTCTGTCTACTTGTGATCTCTCTGTGTCAAATAAATAAATAAAATCTTTAAAAAAAAATAAAAATAAAAATAAATAAAAAAAGGAGGGAGAGAGAAGAGCTGTGGAACCGATAATCTGATTTCTAGTAACTTATTACAAAGATGATGAGGCAGCAGTGTGTTTAATTATATTTTATCTCCAGGTAATAAGTCTTGAAGTCCATGTTATCCTTCAGCAAAGGTCAGCCCTTTTCCTTTGAGAACTCATGAGTGGTAGCAGATGGAGCACAACTGAGGGGATACCATGCTGTCTGTTCCTGGCCATAGCTTGACTGAAAAGTTAATTCTAGGTTGCAAATTAATTAGAAAATTTCCTTCTGCCATGAATATGAAACCACTGAACACCATCAAAAATAGTTCTGTTTCTTTTTATGTCACACAGATTAGAAATGTGTTCTGTCATGTCATTTTCCTAAATATGTTAAATGAGTCATCTATCTCTTGTCTAACTTCATTTAGCTCAATGAGGAGTCACACATCCCTTTTCATTTACATGTGCTTTTCAGAGGAATGAAAGGACACTTTTAAAATGCCAGGTTTAATAACATTCCATAGTAGTTACGTATGTAATTATCATTTTTGTAGCTGTTCCTTAGTTGGTTAGGACTGAGTCAGTCGAGTGCACAGACAAATATCTTATTATATTATCTTTACCAAGTTATTTTCTTCCACCTCTGAAAGATCATAAACATATCAATTTCTTTTCCTCCTTTGTACTTGGTCTTTTAAAGGTAGCATATCTTTATAACTGCTATCCTGAAAAAGCCATTTTCCTCCTGGGACTCTTGTATCTGTTGGCCATAAAGGCAGTGCTAAGTGATGAATATACTCTTGGCATTCAAGGAGGAGGCATATATTTAGGTCATACATTTCCACAGAGATGAATTCAAGTGCATTCTTGACTTAAATGCCATTTCCCTTTGATTTTCTTTGACTAATCAGTGAAGATTAAGATGTTTTGCTAGTTAAAATTAGTCCTATTTAAATGAGACAAAATTCCAAATATGTGGAAATAACTGATTTTCACTCTACGATGTGTAAAGCATGATACTGTGTACAAAGTCAAAGAGAAGGGCAGAAAAAGGTGTAGAGGACAGTTTTTACCCTGAGGTGATCGCAGCAGATCCTGATAATTGGAAAAGACCATGACTGGGGATTGGGAAATTCTAGTCTTGGATTATACAACTAAATTAGTATGGTTTATAAAACATACCTGGTCATTTAATTGCCTTGGGTTCCAAGGACTTGTTTGTAAAGTATCAGTATTTGACTAATGGATTAGTAAAGACCATTTTGTTCTATTGTTGGTAAGTCTGTTTTTGTTTTTATTCAGAGCTTTGGTTTAGAGATTTTTAGATGTATTTATAAGTTATATAATAAGTAGTTAAACTTCTTATTAGTATTCTGGAGACCATAATACAAGAGGTTTGTAATCATATATTTTATTTGGGAATGGGTTACAGTTACCTTCCTGAGAATTGATAAAATTCAAAATGATAATAATGAGCAAAAATCATGAAGTTGAATAAAAACAAGTCATAGAAGTATGATTTCATGTATGTAAAACTTAAAAATATATGGGAAATAGGAAAAACATCATATTTAGAAATGCCCTCCTCTGTAGCATGAAAAGAAAATAAATGATTTATAGGAAAATCAAGATATTGGTTACCTCTGGGGGAGAGAAGAGAGAGGAAGAAGGGCAACACCTGAAAGGGATAAATGGGCTTCCGAGATAATATGGTGCTGTATTTCTTAAACCAAGTTGAGAATGTGGGGTGTTCATTTATTATAGTTACTGATAAATATTCCATGATACAAATCTGAAAATGGAATATGTGTTTGCAAAGAAAATTGGTACAACTGTTTTGTAGAGCAATTTGACCATATTCAGTAAAGTTGAAGATACATATAGTCTACAGAACAGCAATTTGACTTAAATGTGTGTATTTTAGAGTAGAGGTTTTCATCAGGACCAATTTTGTCTCCCATTGGGGCTACTATTGGCTTCTAGTGAGTAGGGACCATGAATATGATGAAACATCCTATGATGCTTAGGACAGTTCCCTCACTCTCAGCTCCAACAACAAAGAATTACAGAGCACACAATGTCCATAGTACAAAGTTAGAGAAACCCTTTGCTGGAGCATCTTAAATTCTTGTACACAAGAGAGCATACATAACAACGTTTAGTATAGCCTTAATTATAATAGTGAATAAATTAAAATGTTGTAAATGTCTACACATTGGGGCATGCATGAATTGATTTTGTTACATTCAACCAATGAAACTGGATAGTAATGAAAATGATTAAAGTACAGCTAATGTATCAATTTGGACAACACTTATTTTGGTGAATAAAAATAAATGGAAGAATATATATGATATAGTTCCTATAAAGTTGAAAAACATGCAAACATTATAGTTAAGATATAAAATATGCACGGGGTTAGTAAGTATTGAATTATATTAATGGTTAATTCTTGCAGGGGGGAAGCAAGAGAGAAAGATAAAAAGGAGGGAAAACAGATTAAGAACTGTTATGTAGTACAGTTAAATTCTGTCTGTAATGCTATAATTCTAAAAACTTGATGCCAGTATTGCAAAATACTATGAAGTTGGGAGCTTAGTTTTAGTGGGAATTTGTTGTATCATCTTAAAAATTTTTTTGATTTAAGTTATGGGGATTCCTGAAAAGTTTATTCTGAAGAAAACCCACATTTTTAGAAACACTGAATTTTATTAACATGATTTTATTTCAACTTAAGTCATGATATCTGAAATCTGCTTTTTGGGAAACATACTCAAGTTCTTCAGAAAAAAAAAGGAAACTAAAAAAGATCTCAGAAAATAGAGATTAATGACTATTTACTAATCTAAATGATTTTGATTCTTCTATTTACCAATAAGACCATTTTTAAAATTCACTATCTGTCGAAATTTACTTCCTCTTAGACTGTTTAAGTCATTCCATTGCTATTATAGACTTTGGTTGAAGAAATAATTTTTCAGAAAAAGAATGTACAGTAGCCAAGTTATGCCAAATCATATCTTACAGTTTTCAGATCTTATCATTGTCCCAATTACTTTAATGCAATTTTAAACAAAATCCCAAATGATTTTTTTTGGAACTTTATGTTTGGTCTCTTTGCATGATGACACAAGACAATCGTCCTTAAATTTTGTTATGGGATAAGGCATTGGATTATATAATTTGTGCTACAATCATGGGCAAGACTTTTTCTCCAAAACCATTCATTTTATATAGTTCCAAATGAAGTTTGATTATGTTTCATACCAGTATGAGTTATGCTGTAAGAATAGCAAAACCTTCTGTGATCCTTTTCCAGATGATCTTGGCCTAAGGAAGTCATGTTCTTACCATAGTCCCTGCCCATAGGAGCTCTGAGCAGAAGGGCTTGCCTGGGACCCAGTGTGGGTAGCTGGATACCTGAAGTATTGACTGGTGGCAAGGGAGAAATTTCCCAGCAGTATGCTACTTTTTTCTGGGCTTCAGCAGACCTTTCCCAGTCATGTTCACTCCCTCTATCACTATAACCTTACCCTGAGGACTAGAACACTCCTAAATTTCAACTTTCGATGTGTTTTCAATATTTTATTTCTGTCCCAGTCACCTATAAAATGTAGATCTGAGAACAGACATGTCCGGTCAGCAAACTATTTTTTAACATCCCTTTTCCATTTTGTGTGTGGTAATAGTGTACCACCTCACTGAATAGGGAATTAATTAATGCTTTGGATTAATGTTGAGTTTGAAGTCAAAGAAATACCTAGGGTCAGAAACAAATGAATTAGTTTGAAGTATTTTTACTACTTTGGATAGAGTTTGACATGTTGAGTATTATTTGTATGCAGCCCTGCAAGATTTTAAATATGAATGTATCCTACATTTAAAATACTCTCATCTTATTTAATGAACTATCAAGATTTTTGATTATACATGATAGAATAAACAATAAAAGGATAAATAAGCAGAGTTGATAAAGTTAAGAATAACATTTAGGAATAGTTAGCTCACTTTAGGTATTCATAATTATGGAAACAAGATGCTTATTAGGAATCTTAGAGTAGCTAAATCATGTCCATTAAGCATCTTCTAGCACAGTGGTTAAGAATGTGGATTTCAGAGGCAACTGACTTAGTTTTTAGTCCTCTGTTTGCATTTGCTATCTTTGTGACCTAGGGCAATTTACTTTTTCCTTAGCATCAGTTTTCTTGTCTGTGAAATGGAGAAAATCCAATGTCTAGCCCATAAGAATGTTTGAGGTATAATACAATTTAATATTTGTGAAGTACTTAAAGCAGTGTTGGCTCAAAGTAAGTTCTGTTCATTTAAAAAAAAGAGAGAGAGAAGGTTAATCTAGATGAGCAATATCAACATTTTAAACACTGGAACAAAGATTAAAAATTGCAATTAAATTAACAAAATTAAGATGGTTGAAGATAGTTTATATTTCAGAATATACAGTAGACTTATAAATTAGAAGCACCAAATACCAATGAATGTAAGAGTATAGGGTGTTTTGAGGACAGAACTAATAATTTTGGAATTCTATATAGGAAGACTCATCAGTTTTCTCTGCAACAACCTATAGTTTTGTAACTCCTCTTCCCCAGTCCAAAAGAAGAAGAAAAGATTACTCTGGAGAGACTGAAGAGAAGTCTCTGGAGAGACTGAAGAGAAGAAGTACAATGGAGGTCAGGGGTGCCTTACTTAATATAGGAATTAACTTCTTAAACAAAACAGAGGAAAACACTTTTGCCTTCCTGCATTCTTCCCAATGCTGTATCAGCCAGTTTTATAGCTCCTGGGCAGATTATCTCTGGGAAAGTGGATTATTTAAAGAGCAAGGGTAACTGAGAGGTGGGAATGCCCCAACATAACAGGCAGAAAAAAATTCTAACTAAATGACATGATAGCTGTTAAATAATTTATTATGGTAATCATATATATATATATATATATATATATATATATATATATATATAAAATCTTTATGTTGTACACCTAAAATTGAGACAATATTCTGTGTCAAGTATAGCTCATTAAAACTGGAACAAAAAGAAATGAGAAAATATGGTATTCAGAAAGTAGACAAAATTTCCAGGATGTTGATAAGTGTAATTTCTACAAAAACAGTTATAGTGTAACTGTTAGCCTGTTAATCTAGTATGAGGTCATCCAATCCAGTTTAAAGGTGGAAAACAGCAGACTCCAGAATGGTTATCCCCAAGAGAAAATTAGTTGCCTTGATGACTCTGCATGAGTTCATAAGAGATTCACATTCCTGCCAGAAATCTTGCGGAAGAATTAGTCCTAAAAATATAGAAGATTAAGAAGAATTAGTCCTAAGAATATAGAAGATTAAGCAAATAGCAAGAAAAATGCAAACAAATACATAGGACACAAATACATTCAAATGATACAGAGTATCCATGGAATGCCCTTTTTTTGTTGTTGGTTTCTTTAAGCCCAGTCAATAGCTTTGGTGCTTTTGTTTCAATCTGCTACACTTAACTTGGGCACTGGAAAACCACAATTAAGAGATTTTCAGTGTTTATGGCTTTACTTTAAAAATTCATGGTGAGAAGGAATGCTTAATTTCCATTTGTTTGGGTCTACCATCTTCTCAGATGTGTGTTTATGTAGTTGAATGAAGATCAGTTATCTTTGATTTTTCATCCTACCTTAGTAGTACAACACATTTTTGTTTCACCTGCACTTGGCTTTGTATTTTTGCGCTTTTACCATATCCAGAATGTTCTTGAGGAGGCAAAGCAGTCTTATATAAAATCTCATAATCAGTCTCTCTTGCGGGCTTATCCTTTTATACACCTTCTCAATATTTACTTCCTCAGTATTCTATCCTAGATCTTCTCTCCATGTTCACCATACTGTTTGCCAGGTACATGCCTATGAGCCCAGTTTCTACCTCTTGCCCAAATTTACTTTCTAAGCTTTAGATTTATATATTCGAATACATCTCCTCTTGGATGTCTCAAAGGAAAATTAATATCATCTGTTCAAAATTGAGCTCACTATCTTATGAAACTATATTTCCCTCAGGCATTTTTTTTTTTTAATTTTAGCAAATGACACCACTATCATCCAGTTGTATGAGACAGAAACTTGCTTTTCTCTGCAACTTCTATTTTTCATTTATCCTTCACTAAATTCTGTCCACACTACCTCTTAAATATTTCTTAAGTCTTTTCGCATTTTTCCAGTTTGGCATTGCCATTAAAGTGGAAGCTACCCTCCCTTCCTTTGAGTTAATACAATAGTTTTTACATTAATTTTCTTATTTTGACTCTGGTTCAGTTTTCATCCATTCTCCATGCCAAAACCAGAGTTATGTTAACATGAATTGGTGTTAATGCCATACCCTGATTAAAACATTTTAATAAATTTTCAGTGACTTTAGGATTGAAAACATTTTCTCTAGCATGGCCTAATAAGTTCTCCTTGATTTGTTTTCTGCCTATATTTTCCTCTTCATTTTCTACAATTCTCTTCATAGTCCCTTCTCCAGGCATCATCATCTTCTTTCATTGTCTCAGATGTACCACATCCTTCCCATATGGGTTCTCTTCCCATAGTGCTCTGCGTCCAATTTTTAAACCACAACGTAGCTGTCCCCTGCCCCCCTAACCCCTGCCCCGGCTTTCAGAACTTGCTCTGATAACAATGCCTCAGGAATGTCTTTCCTGATTTCCCAGACTGCATGAGGATCTCTTTTGCTCTCAAAGCACCTTGTAATTTTCCCTATGGCACTAAATATACATCATAATTACATTTTTATTAAGACTATTTTGTTACTAATACTGGCTTATCTAAATTGTAAAGTTCAAAGAAGCTCACTGTCTCATTTAGAGAACCTAGCACAGTGTTTTTTCCACAAAAGAGATTAAATACTCAGTACATGAAAATAATCACTTGAATCAGGCCATTCCAAGGTATTTCCATTACCAAAACTTATATTCATATATGGGTTAATTTTAATACTAGAGCTTAACATCTCTACAACAGTCACATTCAACTACACAATACAGTGAATACTAAATTACAAATAAAGGAATAAAGAAAAGCTTTTTTGTTTTTTAATTAACAATGAAGGCCAGATGGTCCTACAATAAAATAAGCTTTGTTTTTATACCATGTAGCTCCAATTCAGAAATTGCTCTGTATTATTCTTTAAACAGAAATACTAAAACTGAGCCCACCGATATGAACACCATTACATCAACTGACATCTTTTAACATTTCATGAATGGGATTTTAACTGATCCATGTGACTTCAGATTCCACTATCATAACAAACTGAAATGAGTTTTGTGTGAAAGGCTTTATTACTTAAAAAAAAAAAAAAAAGAATGTCTTATGCAATGAGAATTAACCTCAGTGAGCTTTTACCTCATTGGCATTTTAGAAGAAACTCCAAGAACAGGATAGAATTGTAGAATATGGCAGCAATTAAAACACTTTTTCGTGTGTACTGTTATTGTTGAAAGACATATGTGCAAGAAAGTTTTAAAGCAAAAATGTTTTTCATTAAAATCTCTTCCTCCATCTCACCCACTCACCCTATTACCACATCAGGGACACATCCTGTATACCCAGGCCAGTTTAAATTAAACACATCAATCATCCTAAATCTCAAGAATTACCTAACACTGTGATGAACGACTCCTCTGACTTAGCCTCTTAGGGTTTGCTGTTAAGATTTGCTACATTGTGCATTTATTTTCTAGGCTGGGGCAATCAGTCTGATGCAAGGTTGGAACAGGCAGTCACCGATGTTTTGTTGAGAATATCTCTAGAGTGGTCTGCCATTAGTACTTGGCATGCCCACAATCAGGATTATTTTTTTTTTTAACTCAGGCACCATCAATAGAAAGTCACTGTTCTGACTTATATACAATTTCTTGGAGGGATGATAAGCGAAACAGCAAACCAAAACAAATAATTCCGGTAACTAAGGTGCCTTTCATAGAGCAAATCTGAACAAATAGGGCCAAAGGTTGGTGTATTTTGATGGTAGGGTGGACGGAAGGATCTGAAGCATGAGGTCATGGGATATATTCTGATCTATTAACATCCTAGCATAAAAGAGAGAATGGGAGGTCACTGAGAATATAGGGTAGATGTGTACAGAAAATAGAAGGTTGGTTCTAAGTGGAGGTGAGGGGACCCCAGGCAAAAACCTTTTTCCTTAGGCTGGTCTTGTTTGAATACCCTAAATTGCTTCAAAAATATTAAGCAGCCCTAGTTGTTTTTTAATCTAATAAAGGTGTAGGTAATATATTTTTTTAAACTGAGAGAATCTGAGACTAAATAAAAACAGAAAGTTGCTTTTTGAAATAATTGTGTTTGCAAAAAGGTTTTAAATGGATTTTTAGAATTAGAATAGACATGGTAATTATACATTTTCTGCAATCTGACTGGTTCAGCTTGCATACATAACTAAACAAAGGATGAAGTGAATTCATTTAAATGAATGACTTGGAATTCATACCCCAATCTCAAGCATGGAGTGTCTAAACATTTTTTTTTAATTTGTTTTTGGTGAGGGGAAATTGATGTATCATTTTCTTTATTGTTGTCAGTCATACTTTGTTTAAAATAAAAAACAAAAGTATGCTAGCACGTTATCTAAGAAAATGGTAGGCTGCTTAAATGCAGCTCAAAAGAGAGAAAGCCCATGAAAAAAAGCATAGGATATGCCTGTAGGTGTTGAATACAGTTATTTTGTAAACATTTGGAATCGTTCCCAGTTTGGTTAATGAGGTAGCCCTTACTTGACTGAATGGTCTTTGAAAAACCTTCTGTTTAGTGAAAGATATTTCTTGTTGCTGCCAGGTAATTCCTATCACCAAGTGTGTTTGGACACAACAGACCAGTCTGGATGGCTGGAAGGACAGAGTTTTTTTAATCATCTAAATTGATTTTTTTTTTCTTTGCTCATCAATCCATATAAAAGATGGACACAAAAGAGAACCAAAGACCATTCTTAACATGTTGCTATTCTTTATTCTACTGTAAACATTTTCCAGTCAGCTTTTGAGCAGCATGTGGACTTCTATCAATTATTCTCTTAACCAAACATACCGGCTGCCAAGCCTCAGAGCCAGCATCTTCCACCTGCTCTGGTTTAAGACCTTTATACTTAAAGACTTCGGTCCTGCTTGGTTATAATAATTTCTCGAAACTGCAGTTAAATCATCACTTTGACCTCTGCTTTAATCTGGCCACCTGGCTCCTTTGCACTATACAAGTAACTTTGCAAATTTCCTGCAAATTGGGACCAAGATTTTGGTTTAAATCTGTTGATCCAGGTGTCCATGGTTCTTCCACTTTCCTTTTTGTTTGCTTGAGATGACCTAAGTCAGAAGTTTAGCTTTCCTCCTAGACGGCTGCTTTTCAAGCCTGACAAACCTTCTGCCTTCTATCATTTCAGTAGTTAATCTTCCAGGCTCAAGAATGTTTTCTCCAGAGTCACCTGGGTGGCTCAGTGGGTTAAAGCCTCTGCCTTTGGCTCAGGTCCTGGGATTGAGCCCCACATCGGGCTCTCTGCTCAACAGGGAGCCTGCTTCCCTCTCTCTCTCTGCCTGCCTCTCTGCCTACTTGGGATCGCTGTCAAAGAAATAGATAAAATCTTAAAAAAAAAAAATGTTTTCTCCAACCAGTTAAAAATAGAATGACCATTTCCTAAGATAGAACTGCCAAGATTTTTAAATGATCAATTGTTGTACCTGTATGCACATAATAAGCATTATTCTAATTATATTAGCATGTATCAAGTTTAGTTTTATGTCTATAATTTCACTTAGCCAAGATTTGTGCCTTTATGTTTTCTACTGTATACTTCAAATGGGTAAATTTCGTGATGTGCAAGTTATATCTCAATACGATGTAAATCTTCACCTTTCCATACTTTCATTTCCCTCCAGTTGCATGGTTCTATACCCTGGAATCTAGGTGTCACCCTAAGAAGGAAGGGTCAGAAAAGTTCTTCGTTGATGGATTTTGGATGCAAAACTTAGACTGTGGAGAGAGAAGGTGAATAATATTGAGAAGTCTAAAATGGTGTGTAGCTATTGTGGAAAACAATTAGGCAGTTCCTCAAAATATTCAATATAGAGTTGCATTATGATTGCTCAGTTCCACCCCTAGGTATATCTTCAAGAGAAATAGAAGGATATCCATGCAAAAGCATGGACACAGGCGTTTATAACAGCGCTACTCATTGCCACCCAGAAAAGTGGAAATCACCCAAATGTCCATCAATAGATGAAAAACAAAATATGGTATTCATACAATGGAATATCATTTGGCTATAAAAGGAAAGACGTACTGATACTGAGTGTGGATGAACCTTGAAAGCATTATGCTAAGGGGAAGAAGCTGGGCACAAAAAGCCATATAGTGTAGGATTTCATTTATATGAAGTGTTCAGAATAAGCAAATTCATAGATACAAAAAGTAAACTAACCCTAGGCCTGGGGAAGGCTTGGAGAAGGGAGAAAATGTCAAGAGACTGTTAATGGGTGAGGAAAATATTCTAAAACTGGATTATGCTGATGGTTGCCAAACTCTGTAAATATGCTAAAAACCATTGTATTATATACTTCAAATGAGTATTTCATGATATGCAAGTTATATCTCAATAAGACTTTAAACTGGAAGAGGCTGAAAATGATGAGTTAAATAATTGTTGAAAAATTGAGGAAGATGGACATTTTTTAAATTGAAGTGAATTCGCATGACTTAAAATTACCCCTTTTAGAGTGAACACTTCAGAAGTATTTAGTTCATTCACAATGTTGTCTGATCACTACCTCTAACTAGTTTCAGAACATACATAAATATTTGGAAGTACCTCTGCGTAGTTTCAA
Source organism: Mustela erminea (assembly GCF_009829155.1). Taxonomy (NCBI): domain Eukaryota; kingdom Metazoa; phylum Chordata; class Mammalia; order Carnivora; family Mustelidae; genus Mustela; species Mustela erminea. The sequence continues at coordinate 42,761,285 of NC_045616.1, read as the reverse complement.
AATGTGTGTGTGCATGTGTGTGTGTGTGTATAACCATAAAATATGTAAACTTTGTGTCTGATTTTTGTTTATGCATTCATCCATTAATGAACATTTGGGTAGCTTCTAACTTTTGGCTATTGTGACTGTCGCTTCTATGAACATTTATATATATGCATTTGTTTGAGTATCTGTTTTTAATTCTTTGGGTATATGACTAGAAATGGAATTGCAACGTCACATATTCTATGTTTAATCTTTTTAAGGAACTGTTTAATGTCTCCCACAGTGGCTGAACCATTTCCTATTCATACCAGCAATGTATGAGAGTTCATATTTCACCACATACTCACCAGCATAGGCTGCTTTCTTTTTTCTTTTTTGTATAGTTAACACAAAATGTAGTATTAGCTCCAGGTGTACAACTTAGTGATCTGACAAGTTTATACATTATGCTATGCTCACAAGTATAGCTACTATCTGTCTCATTACATTGCTATTAAAATATCATTGTTTTCCATATGCTCTATTTTTCATTTCCATGGCTAATCCCAAACTAGAGAGCTGTATGTTTCTCTCCCCTTCACCCATTTTGCTTAGCCCCCAACTTCTGTCTCCTCAATTTGTTCTCTCTCTGTATAGTTCTGATTCTGCTTTCTGTTTATTCATTTTTTTAAATTTAATTTATGAGGGGAAATCATACAGTATTTGTCTTTCCCAGTCTGATTTATTTCACTTAGCATAATACCTTTTGAGTCCAGAAAGAAAGAAAAGAGAAAGAAAAAAAAAGGAGTAGGGAAAAAAAAAAAAAAAAGAAAAGAAAAGAACAAGAAAGAACAAAACCAAAAAGAAAAAATAAAAACCAAACAAGGAGAGACAAATTTTAAAAAGTTAAAAAAAAAAATTGAAAACAAAGAGAAAAAAATTCCACAAAACTGCAGCTTGTTTTTTCTGTGTCATTACTACAGGGCGGCTGATGTGGGTTTGGGAACCCTGTGCTGACTAAAGTTACAAACTCATTGTGAATCAGACGCTGCTGTGGTCTAGGTCTTTAAGGTGGGGTGGGGGGAAGTGATCCTACAGCTCCGTGGCCCTTTCAAAGCACAGCTGATTTTTCTGTGCCCCAGTGTGACTAGGGCTAGGAAGACTCACTGAAGCTGCAAGCTCACTGAGATGAGTAGACCCAACCAGTATGGTATTCAGAGACACCTCTTGTTTAGGCTTTTAAGATGGAGTGGGAATGTAAAACATGTGCTTCTCCAGACCTTCCCATCTGGAGTGCTCCTGTAGTTCTTCCATCACTTGGCCGAACTCTAGTGTTGTCTCTTTTAAAAATGCTAGTTGCTTGTTCGTTTGTTTGTTTATGTATTTATTTATTATTGTGTGACGTTACTCACCATACAGGACATCACTAATTTTTGATGCAGTGTTCCATGATTCATTGTTTGCATATAATACCCAGTGCTCCATGCAATCCATGCCCTCCTTGATACCCATCACCAGGCTCACTCATCGCTCTACCTCCCTCCCTTCTAAGACTCTGTTTCCCAGAGTGCATAGTCTCTCTCCGTTCATCTCCTACTCTACTTTCTTCCACTTCATTTTTTCCTTTCTCCTTCTAATGTCCTCCATGCTATTCCTATACTATTAACGTATAATGTAGTATTTGTTTCAGGGATACAGGTCTGTGATTCATCAGTCTTACATAATTCACAGTGCTAACCATAGCACATACCCTCCCCAATGTCCATCACCCAGCCACCCCATCCCTCCCCTCTTACCCCCGAGCAACCCTCAGTTTGTTTCCAGAGATTAAGGATCTCTTATGGTTTGTCTCCCTCTCTGGTTTCATCCAATTTCATTTTTTCCTCTCTTCTCCTATGATATTCTACCTTTCTTCTCAAATTCCACATACCAGTGAGATCATATGATATTGTGTTTCTCTGACTGACTTATTTCACTTAGCATAATACCCTCTAATTCCATCCATGTCATTGCAAAAGGCAAGATTTCATTTTTGATAGCTGCATTATATATATATATATATCTCCATCCATCCATCCCACATCTTCTTTATTTACTCATCTGTTGATGGACATCAAGGTTCTTTCCATAGTCTGGCTACTGCGGACATTGATGCTATAAACATTCAGGTACATGTGTCCCTTCGGATCGCTGCATTTGTATCTTCAGGGTAAATACTCAGTAGTGCAGTTGCTAGGTCATAGAGTAGCTCTCTTTTCAACTTTTTGAGGAACTTCCTTACTGTTTTCCAAAGTGGCTGCACCAGCTTGCTTTCCCACCAACAGGGTTAGAGGTTTCCTCTTTCTCAGCATCCTTGCTAACATCTGTTGTTTTCTGGCTTGTTAACTTTAGCCATTCTACTGGTGTGACGTGGTATCTCATTGTGGTTTTGATTTGTATTTCCCTGATGCTGAGTGATGAGCATTTTTTCATGTGTCTGTTGGCCATTTGTATGTGTCTAGAGAAATATCTATTCATGTCTTCTGCCCATTTCTTGACAGGATGATGATGATGACTTGGGTGTTGAGTTTGATAAGTTCTTTATGGATTTTGGATAGTAGTCCTTTATTGATATGTAATTTGCAATAATCTTCTCCCATCCTGTCAGTTGTCTTTTGGTTTTGTTGACTGTTTCCTTTGCTGTGCAAAAGATTTTAATCTTGATGAAGTCCCAATAGTTCATTTTTGCCCTTGCTTCCCTTGCCTTTGGTGATGTTTCTAGGAAGAAGTTGCTGCAGCTGAGGTTGAAGAAGTTGCTGCCTGTGTTCTCCTCAAGGATTTTGATAGATTCCTATCTCACATTTAGGTCTTTCATCCATTTTGAGTCCATTTTTGTGTGTGGTGTAAGGAAATGGTCTAATTTCATTCTTCTACATGTGGCTGTCCAATTTTCACAGCACCACCAAATGTCCCATTTTAAGATCTAAATTGCAGTTCATGGCCTTTGACTCAAACCAATTGATTTATTTTCAAAACTATATTTCAATTCAGTTGGCCACTTACATTAAAGGTAATTAAGAACTTTTGGGTCACCTTACATTTTAAAACTATCATTAGACTATAGGTTTGACACGCATTAAAAAAGTGATTTCTTTCCTGAGGTAGGTCAGCTCTTCTCTACTGTCTGAGGATCTGCATTAGTTTTCTGAGTATGAATACCTTATCTTATCGTAGTATAATAATTCTGAGATCCTGTGTGGAGAAAAGATAAAAAAAAATAATCGGTTGCAGACAGTGTACGAAGTGCCATTTTTTCCATTTTTAAAAAGGCAGAGAATCAATAATTTATGACTGCATGTCTCTGTTTCTCCTTGAGGAATTGATGAGAGAAAGGCAACTTTTTTTGTTTTATTACAAGAATTTTAGATCAATGAAGGTTAAAAGTTGAACAGGATAAGGGGTTCAGTGAATCCCTGAAGCACCACACTGACATTCCACGACAGAGCTAGTAAAGGTCTCCTTTTCTTGATGTCCCTTTGAAAAAAATGTATTATCAAAATGTCAGCTGTTTGCAATGTGCATCTCTACTCCGTATCCATCTGTGGGTGTCCTAGAGCTCCTTGGAGGTTCACAACTGGATTTCTGTATTTCCAGTGATTGTTTACCTCCCCGGAGGTCAGCCAGATGCATTACAAACTGTCAGGGACTGACTTTAATAACAAGCACCTACTGTTTAAATTCCTTCCTGTGTTATTTGCCATAACACACATATACACGCTAAACACAAACACACACAATGAATCTACATTTATTTTTCAAGTTAAGCTGATCTTGATCAAGTAAGTAGTCTAGAGGCTTTGGATTGATTTACTTAATACTTGCCTTGGGTCAAATAAATATTGTTTCATGTTTTTCTATCTTTAACTTGAAGATTATAAAAATCTCAAAATCCTACAGTTTGATTGAATTCTAGCAACCACCCAGTTCAATAATTTTGTCTTCTAGCTGATTCTTCCATACTACAGTGAGGGAACTCCCCATCTCTTGGGAGAGATAAATTTTTAGCTACCTCAAGTGGGTTGATATAAACATACGTGTGTGTGTGTGTGTACATGAAACCACTTTTTAAATAAGTAGGATTTCTCTTTCTCCTCACTTCCTCCTCCTTCTCATTATTAATTTCCCCCCTATTTCAGGTGAAGTAACTGAGGCTAGATTAAGAAATCTGCTCAAGAAAAAGATTCAGTCCTAGGAAATGTAGTAGTAGAATCCAATCTATTAAACTCCTTTGATGAGCCAAGTCACAAAGATGTGATTTACCCATATACCAACCCACATGTACATAATTCATCCATTTGCCTCATTCTTCCCACCCCCCCCATAGAACCATATAATTGCCCAGTTTAAAAAAAGCCTCACCCTTAACAAAGATCAATGAGATCTCTTCTTCTAAAAGAAATTTTTTTCTTTGTGGGAGATTTAGGTAGTTTTCTTGTCCACATGAATTGACCTTGTATAATCATTCTAATGATGAAGGTATTGTTGGCGGGGGAGGGATGACTTACTAATTTTAGAACAGGATCACTATTCAAACATCATCCCAGAGGAATATTTGTTCCATACTATATATTGTCTTAACACTGAAGCTGTTTTTTTTTTTTTTTTAAAGATTTTATTTATTTGTCAGAGAGAGAGACAAAGGGAGAGAGAGTGAGCACAGGCAGACAGAATGGCAGGCAGAGGCAGAGGGAGAAGCAGGCTCCCTGCGGAGCAAGGAGCCCGATGTGGGACTCGATCCCAGGACGCTGGGATCATGACCTGAGCCGAAGGCAGCTGCTTAACCAACTGAGCCACCCAGGCGTCCCCTGAAGCTGTTTTTTAGAAATTGTGTGGGAGGAGTTCAGCTATTATTACATAATTAATTGAAAGAGAGGTATACTCCTATGATCTCTCACTTTCTAACCTATCATTTATTTTAGCGCTCTGAATTTTCTAGCTCTGAAACAAGAGACAAGGATTACAGAAATAGAAGAAGGTTACTTTTTTCTGTCAATGCAATCTCTTTAGCTGTGTTTGAATTGTTATTACTCCCTATCTCTTCTGAGACCTTCTGTCACTATTCTTTCCTCATCTCTCTCCTCTCTCTTTTTTACCTTCCTTTACCCTGCATGGCTTCCCCATCATAAAATTATGTTTAGTCCCAGGGCACCTGGGTGGCTCAGTGGGTTAAGCCTCTGCCTTTGGCTCATGTCATGATCTCAGGGTCCTGGGATCGAGCCCCACAGCAGAGAGCCTGCTTCCCTCTCTTCCTCTGCCTGCCTCTCTGCCTACTTATGATCTCTCTATCAAATAATTAAATAAAATCTTTAAAAAAATTATTTTTAGTCCCATTTAAAAATATTTCTCAGTCATTTCTTTATCTTTTGACTTACATCATTCTTTATAAATTTATTTTGCAAGAATGTGGTCAAAATTAGCATTTTAATTTTCCTTTCCACCCTTTGGTCTTCCCAGTCGTAACAAATAGGGTTATGTCAGCCCCATGTCACTGAGAGTCCTCCCACATTGATTACTAATGGATTTTTTATTACCAAGTACCATTGATTAAGTCCTGTCTTACTTACCTTGATCACATATACCTTCAAAATCTTTTCTAGAGTGTTCAATAGTTCAGTTTTGTAATTTTACACTTCCTACCTACTCCTTGGTTTTCCTTAAAGGTGCTTCTTTCTCCATCTGTTGTATAAATGTTAAAATCCTACAGAATTTTATCTCAAGTTTAAACTGATTCTACAAATTTCAAGTTACTGCACCATCCAGAATAATGAAATGATCTCTTAGCCAAAGGATCTTAAATCTATAAGTCCCTCAGCTTTCTTAATACTCTATCTGTATGTTACTCAAGTTTTCCTGAATTCACCAGGTTTTTTCATCCTATTTAATATTCATTTAAACATAGGCTGCACCTTTATTCTGTCTGATTTTAGGAAGCCTATGCCTTCCCAAGTTGTTTTAAGTATCTTCAGAGGGAACTTAAATTGGTGCTCATTATTTACTGTTGTGAACTTGTGCTTTGTTAATTCCAGCTACTGAATCACAGCTTCTCTGTATTTTATAGCTGTATCCAGGCCCCTTGACATGTATCATGCTTTTTATTGGTATACCACCTTACTGGTTCTTCCTCTGTTCAGGACTGATCAGTTTCCATGTTGCAGGGACCCACTCATCTTTTTAAAATTTTTGTTTCAGTGTTCCTTAGAAACAGCTAAAAATCTCTTAGTATAAAATACCTGTTTAGGGCAAAGTATCTTCCCTTCAATATGTGAGAAAGTCTTTCGCTTTATTATTCCAAGTATTTGTTTTTTTTTTCCCCTCAACTTTCACTTTACGCTCTGAGCATGAGACCCTCCTTTGTTTAAATAAAATACCTATTAAAGTGCTCCCATTCAAAAGAACATCTCCACCAAAGATATATTCTTCCTTTCTACATTAAACTGTGGAGAGAGCTACAGAGTTTTAAATTATGCCAACTATTTCCTCGCTTCAGTTAGGGATGATGTTTAAGTAGTATGTACCTTGTGGACATACTAGTTGCTAAAATTTTAAAACACTTTAATACCACTTACTTAATAGTTACTGCCTGAGCCCTACCTCCCACGCCTCTGGTCTCCACAATGTTTAGCCAAATTCTTTCCACAACTTAGTAAATAAAGACCTGATACCTGACACAATAGGGAGGCTCCAGCACTCGGCACTAGCCCTTCCACCACCAGGGGGCCTTGACTGAATCTTGTTGAACTGACAAGTACTTTGAAAATCATCACCACATATACACATTTCCGTCTGACTACTGGACATCACTGAACTGAACATTTTTCCTTTCCTTTCACTGTCAGAACAAATAACAATGGCAAAGGAAGAACAACCAAAAAAAAAAATACCTCTTGGTTTTCTATAATTTTTTAGTAAATTGAAATCAACCTCATACCTCAAAGTGTTCCTCTGTGTACTTTACAGCTTTCAAATCCAAACTGTACCTACTTTGTATTTTACCTCCTCTGGCTTCTTTCCATCTCTCCATTCTCTCTGTTTTTTCAGTTTCCTTTGGATTACACCATGATGGATACCTAACATTGTTGTAATAAATCATAACTCCTAACCCTGCCTCCAGTCTTGTCCCTTTCAAATTCTGCTTCCACAGAGCCACCAAAGGGGTCCAGCAGAATCCCAGATGCTTTGCTTGTTTAAATCCTACAGTGGTGTTCCATCCCCTACAAACTTCTTTGACTTGATACTCAATACCTTTCGTAATCTGGTCTGCATGCCAGACTCCCTCTTTTGCCTTTCTGTCATATTTACACTGAATTTTACTTTTGCTAAACTACTTTTGATAAAACAAACAAAAGCAAACCAAAAAACAACTTGTTGGCCTGGAAATCACTTATTTGTTTCTCCGTTATCCCTCTGCTGTTCGTCCTTGAAGATCAGCTGAGGGATCACTTTTCATGTGCAGCCTTCCTCTAATTCCCTGCCCACCTCCAACTTCACTGACTTTTTCTTGTTGGGGGGGGCGGATATTTTTACACCACAGTTATCAAATGTGAAGTACAGTTTTGTATGCTGTTCACTTGTCTTTCTCTCCCACTTGGCTTAGAATTCTTTGAGGACAGTGATTTTGTCTTAATCTTTGTTTCAGTGGTACCTAGTATATTGTCTTGAATTTATTAAATTACTGAATGAATGGGGGCGCCTGGGTGGCTCAGTGGGTTAAAGCCTCTGCCTTTGGCTCAGGTCATGATCCCAGGGTCCTGGGATCGAGCCCCGCATCCGGCTGTCTGCTCCATGGAGGGCCTGCTTCTTCCTCTCTCTCTGCCTGCCTGTCTACGTGTGATCTTGCTCTCTATCAAATGAATAAATAAAATCTTAAAAAAAATTAATGAATGGACATAAATACATAATAGCTTCTTTTTTCTTGAGATTTGTACATGAAGGACAATATTTGTCAATTAGTTTCCTAGAGACTAAAAGTAAATCGAGTCTTTTCCCTTCGGTATTGTGAATAATCACCTCAACCTTGTTTCCTTGTTTAGGTGAAACTATAGATAATAGTGTTAGAAAAGTGAAGTTGCCAAATGACATAAGAGGTGAATATAGAGATATACATGAATAATTCTCTTCTGTGTTGTAAATTTTCAAACTTAATTTTCTTCTTAAATTTTTTTTACATAGGCAAAGTCTTATACACTAATGAGATGAAAAAACATTTGTATTTTATTTAGTTTTTAAGAAAGGACTTATTGTAAATATAATATGGCCGATACAAATTTAGCAAGGCAAAAAATTTAAAAGTGGACAAAGGCAAAGTAGGTTATGACTAGAAACTAGGCTTAGAAGCCAAAAGTATTTGCTAAAAGAAAAAAGAATATTATTCCGATTTTGACAGGGGCTACATTGAATCTGTAGACTATTTAGGGTAGTATGGATATTTAAAAAATAGTAATTCCTCCAATACATGAGCATAGAATATGTTTCTATCTGTGTCTTCAGTTTCCTTCATGAATGTCTCACAGTTTTCAGAGTACATGTCTTTGATCTCTTGTTGAAAATTTTGTTGAGGTATTTTATTCTTTCTGACAAAATTGTAAATAGAATTATTTTATTTCTCTTTCTGATAGTTTGTTATTGGTGTATAAAAGCACAACAGATTTTTGTATATTGATCTTGTATCCTGCACTTTACTGAATTAATTTATTAGTTTGGACAACTTTTTGGTGGAGTCTTTGGGTTTTTTTTCATACAGTGCCATGCCATCTGCAAATAGTGACAGTTTTTCTTTTCCTTTTCCAATTTGGATGCCTTTTCCCTTTTTTTTTCCTGCCTAACTGCTCTAACAAGGACTATGAATAATATGTTGAATAAAAATGATGAGAGAGGACATTCTTGTCTTGTTCCTGACTTCAAAGGAAAGGATTTCAGCTTTTCACCATTGAATATGGTGTTAACTATTGATTAGTTATATATGGCCTTTGTTATGCTGGGATTTGTTTACCCAATCCTCACCCAATCACGAATGTATGTTGAATTTTGTTAATTGCTTTTTCTACATCTATTGAAATGTTCATATAATTTTTATCCTTCTTTTTGTTAATGTTGTGTAAACATGGACTGCTTTACAGATATTGAGCCATTCCAGAATCCTTAGAATAAATCCCACTTGATCATGGAGTGTAATGTTTTTTTTTGTTTTGTTTTTGTTTTTAAAGGTTTTATTTATTTATTTGACAGAGATCACAAGTAGGCGGAGAGGCAGGCAGAGAGAGGAGGAAGCAGGCTCCCTGCTGAGCAGAGAGCCTGATGCAGGCGGGGCTGGATCCCAGGACTCTGGGATGATGACCTGAGCCAAAGGCAGAGGCTTTAACCCACTGAGCCACCCAGGCGCCCGAGTGTAATGTATTGTTGAATTCAGTTTACTAATGTTTTATTAAGAATTTTAGCATCTATGTTGATCAGAAATATTGACCTGTAATTTTCTTGTGGTATCCTTGTCTGGTTTTGGTATCATTGCAATACTGTCCTCATAAAATGAGTTTGGAAGAATTTCCTCGTCTGTACTTTTTTTTAGAAGAACTAGAGAAGGATTGGTCCTCTTTGAAAGTTTGGTAGAACTTCCCGGTGAAGCTCTCTGGTTCTGGATTTATTTCTTCAGAGGTTTTTGATTACTCTTTCAATCTCCTTAATAATCAGGCAATTTAGATTTTCTATTTTGTCATGATTCACTTGTGAGTAGATTGTATATTTCTAGAAATTAATCTGTTTCTTTGAGGTTCTCCAATTTGTTGACATATAACTGTTCAAAGTAGTTTCTTATAATTTTTTGTGTATCTGTGGTATCAGTTGTAATAGCTTTAATAGCTGATTATATTTGAATCTTCTTTCTTTTTTTTCTTGATGAGTTTAGCTAAAGGTTTGTCAATTTTATCTTTTCAAAGAACCAGCTCTTAGTTTTTTAAAATCTCTATTGTCTTTTCAGTCTCTCTGACATTTATTTCTGCTCCAATCTTTTTCTTCCCCCTTCTTTCTAACTTGGAGCTTCATTTGGGTTTTTTTTTTCCCAGTTCTTTGGGGGAGGTATATAAAGCTGGTTGTTTGATATTTTTCTTGTTTATTTATACACTTCTTTCTTTCTTTTTTTTTTTTTTTTAAAGATTTTATTTATTTATTTGACAGAGAGAAATCACAAGTAGGCAGAGAGGCAGGCAGAGAGAGAGAGGAGGAAGCAGGCTCCCTGCTGAGCAGAGAGCCCGATGTGGGACTCGATCCCAGGACCCTGAGATCATGACCTGAGCCGAAGGCAGCGGCTTAACGCACTGAGCCACCCAGGCGCCCCTACATTTATTTCTATGAACTTCCTTTTTAGCGTTGTTTTTGCTATAACCCACAAATTTTGGTATATCTGTGTCTTTTTGAAATGTAGGCTAATAAAAGAAATATATATATATATATATACATATATACATATATACACATATATGTATACATAGATGAAAGGACTGTCCTTTTTCATGTTTGAGTTACATATTAGAATAATTTCTATTATTAGTTTCCACCAAGTAAGAACTCCCTTGATTTACATCTCATGTTCTAAAAATTGGGGCAAAATTATTTTTCCAGCTATGCATTGTTTATGTAAGCTCTTCACTAGTATTTGTAGTGATTTCTTACTGTTCTCAAACTTAAATATTTTAATAATTAATTAGTCCTTGGATCCTATAATTACTTGAAGCAAAAACAAATGAAAAGTGTGTGTGGGGGGAAGCTAAAAAAAGTGTGCCTCAATATATTACTGTTTACTGTGAGGCAAAAGATAACAATGCTATTTGGCTTTTAGTAATAAAATGAGAGTTTTGAATAATTTTTAATTGAGTTTCTCCTTTAATAGATGAATGATAAATACTTCCTCATAATTTTTAAAATCCTTGATACACATTTTCTTCTTTAGTTTGTAAAATATTATTCCATATTATGAATATTGATTTTTAGATCATATTACTGATTAGAGTAAGAAAAGAAAAGCTTTATGGCATGATATATCAAATTGATCCTTTTAAATTGGACTTCTACTTGATGACATTTTGCTTTGTGATAATCTTCTTTTCAAATTTGATAATTTGATATAGGTAAGCTTTGTAATGCTAAAATGCTGTTCATAAAATAAAAATGAAAGTTTATTGGAAATTTAAGGACTTTATAAAAGACATTATTCAGCACTATCAAATACCAACAAAATCATTCTGCATGGTTTTATTTGCAGATCATGAGAAACAATGCTTTTTGACTTCTGGACATCCATATTTCCCCTAAAATAACCTTTGCTTTATCTATGTGTACATTTTCCTCTGAATATGTATGCTTCAGGGGATGTTGGTCTCAACTTGAGCCCCTGGTTATGGGTCTTGATTATTGTAAGCCAAATCATGGTATTTCTGTTTTCCTTGCCAACAATTTAGCTTAACTATGAGCATGTGATAAAATTCTGCCCAATGAGATATGAGAAAGTCTACTGGAAGGTTTAATCTGGATATGATAACTAGAAGTGCTGTAGCCATATGCTACCAGCATGAGAATGATACCAATACATGAGATAAGAACCAAGGGACTGTAAAATAAGATGAGCCAGAGTGTGGCTCCAAAGGACTTGGCCTACCTATAGAATTCTTGGATATCGATATTATAAAATCCTTTAGTATTTAAACTACTTTAGGTCAGAGTTTCCTGTTCCTTGAAGCTGAACACATCTTAATTGATAGAATGTTCTGTCATAATGGCCTTTTCAGCTTATATTAAAACAGGTTCATTTAAGTTCAATTTCTGGTCAAACACATGAATGCCATTGTATTTCCCGTACATGAAGAACTTACACTTTAGTTATTTAAAGTTCACAAGAAAATGATAGTACATTTGACAATTAAGTAAATAAAGTATGTTTAAACAACATAAGGCATTATGAGTAAAGAGCTGTTTATCCTGTTAAAGTGGAAGAATTTTAGGGTCCTTTTAAACCAGAAAAGAGCATGCTTTAAGGTTTCAAAGGTGAATGAGTTAAGATTTTGTTTGATTGTAAGGACAAGATGAGGGCTGGAAATAAATCAGTAGCTGAGAATATGACCACTGAGGAATAGATTCTTGAGATTAAAAGGGGAAAACATAGAATCCTTGAAAATTGGTGGGATGTGACACATGAGAAAGAAAGGTTAAGAATGACCCTTAGATTTGAATTAGACAAACAGAAAAGTCAACAGTAATAAAATTAATCCTAAAAGAGGAAGCATAAATTTTGTGACAAGGAGATAGTGAGTCTTTTTGTGATATGCTGAGTTTTTCTCTCATAATTTTGAAAGAATGTTTTTAAGACAAAATGGGACGTATAAGGACAAAGTTTTTATGAACTGGGCCCTGGTTAAAATTCTTTAATATTTTTCACAACCTTAATCCAGATCGTCCCATACTCTCTCTCCTTGTTATCTTTGTCTCTTTCAGCAAGGAGGAGGGTTAGCAAGTGCCCGAGTGACCCTGCAGTATATCTAAAGGCCAGATGGCATGATCCAAGAAGTAAGTGGGTAATTGGGTCTAGTGCCAGAGATCTCAGTTTAGGAGAATAACCTGGGTGAGGAGGTGTTTTTCTGGCAAGGCTATGAGTGATAATGAGACCTGGATATAACCTTTATCGTGTTTGTGTGTCCTACAGATGGCATAATTCAAAGCTTCATGAAGCAAACAAAAGTAACTCAGATGAGAGAGTCCCTAGTATGAATCCAGACCAGATCATGTGCAGAACTGTTCCATCTTTTGTACATAGAGCTGGTTTGGAGGGGTATATAAGCTTCTAGATGGTCTAATGAGACATTCATTTAATCAGGCAAGTTATCTACAACCACGTGAATGTAAGAATAACCATTTTTACAGAGAACCTAAGTTTACACTTTGTACTGGTTTAGATAAAGTTAATAATCCCTCTTTCGTATATAGTGACTGCTTGCTTATTTCTGTATCCTTTATATCTCTAGCCCTTGTTTAATCTCTCAGGTGGGATCTATGTATCAATCTACTGTGGCATTTTTTAACATAGTAGTCATACTGCCATCAGCCAATTGCTAAAAGGATATTGAGAGATAAATACTCTCGTTTCCTTGTTCCCTGTTTGGATGTTTCTGAGATGTGTCCTTCATTGTCTCCTAGGGTTCTCCAGTAGTACTGAATTCTAATGACTCACAGTAGTTAGGTTTAATAACATACTTTATAACATACTGATTTCCTTCTTGTCCTTGTCTCATTTTACCATTCTGTTACTGCTATTTTCTGGAATGACCTTACAAAGAAACTACTTGTACTTCACTCCTTACTTCAAAGTTTGCTTTCAGAACATCTCAAAATATGACTACCAAAAGTACATTTTTTTCTTTATATACTGTAATTATGACATATAATTATGACAGTATTAAACTTGCTAATGGAAATCTTGGAAAATTTTTTCCAAGCTATGTTTATTGAAAAAATTTGTAGGAGGGTGGTATTTACAAAAAAATTAAATTCGTAATTATACTACTTATATAGGAGAGGTTGAACCCTATTTCTTCCATCTGTCACATTGCAGGAAATAAAGTAATTATGTACATATTTAAAAAAGTAATCATTAAAAAAAAATGCAAGAGCAGACATCAACAACCCTGTTTTGTTATACCTGGACCTACTTGCTTTTTGTACCAAAGGTCCAGGGCTTCCTGATTTCTCTTCTCTGATGACTCTAGGAAGTATTTATCAAAATGTTAGACAAAGGTGCCTGGGTGGCTCCGTGGGTTAACTCTCTGCTTTCGGCTCGGGTCATGATCTCAGGGTTTTGGAATCGTGCCCCGCATTGGGCTCCCGGCTCAGCAGTGAGCCTGCTTCCCCCTCTCTCTGCCTGCCTCTCTGCCTACTTGTGATCTCTCTCTCTCTCTCTCTCTCTGTTAAATAAATAAATAAATAAATAAAAAATAAAAGCCTAGATGGACCACATCTTCCTTATCCATTCGTCCGTTGAAGGGCATCTTGGTTCTTTCCACAGTTTGGCGACCGTGGCCATTTCTGCTATAAACATTGGGGTACAGATGGCCCTTCTTTTCACTACATCTGTATCTTTGGGGTAAATACCCAGGAGTGCAATTTCAGGGTCATAGGGAAGTTCTATTTTTAATTTCTTAAAGAATCTCCACACTGTTCTCCAAAGAGGCTGCACCAACTTGCATTCCCACCAACAGTGTAAGAGGGTTCCCTTTTCTCCACACCCCCTCCAACACATGTTGTTTCCTATCTTGTTAATTTTGGCCATTCTAACTGGTGTAAGGTGATATCTCAATGTGGTTTTAATTTGAATCTCCCTGATGGCTAGTGATGATGAACATTTTTTCATGTGTCTGATAGCCATTTGTATGTCTTCATTGGAGAAGTGTCTGTTCATATCTTCTGCCCATTTTTTGATATGATTATCTGTTTTGTGTGTGTTGAGTTTGAGGAGTTCATTATAGATCCTGGATATCAACCGTTTGTACTGTCATCTGCAAATATCTTCTCCCATTCCGTGGGTTGCCTCTTTGTTTTCTTCACTGTTTCCTTTGCTGTGCAGAAGCTTTTGATTTTGATGAAGTCCCAAAAGTTTATTTTCACTTTTGTTTCCTTTGCCTTTGGAGACACATCTTGAAAGAAGTTGCTGTGGCTGATATCGAAGAGATTACTGCCTATGTTCTCCTCTAGGATTCTGATGGATTCCTGTCTCATGTTGAGGTCTTTCATCCACTTTGAGTTTATCTTTGTGTATGGTATAAGCTGTCCAGTTTTCCCAGTACCATTTATTTAAGAGATTGTCTTTTTTCCACTGTATATTTTTTCACTTATTTCTGGAGCATAACAAATAGCATGAAGGACATGGGGAGTTAGAGAGGAGAAGGGAGTTGGGGGAAATTGGAAGGGGAGGTAAACCATAAGAGACTATGGACTCTGAAAAACAATCTGAGGGGTTTGAAGTGGCGGGGGGGTGGGAGGTTGGGGTACCAGGTGGTGGGTATTATAGATGGCACGGATTGCATGGAGCACTGGGTGTGGTGAAAAAATAATGAATACTGTTATGCTGAAAATAAAAAAAAAATGCCTAGACAAGCTGTTGACCATTAAGGTTTTATCACTAAGGTCTCTTAGCCTTTTAAGTAGGAGCTTAGAAAATGCAGGTACTGTATTCAAGTGCAGAACAAGTTCTAGAGTGTAGAAAATGATCTTTCTTTGTTGAAAATCATCACTCATCACTGCCTGGACAGTGATACCTTCTCAGGAGAAAATCATTTATGAATTAGCAATAGAGCAATTAGAAATAGATCAAATTGGATCAAACTCTCACCTCAGAATAAGCATAGATTACAAAGTGACAAGGGGTTTAATTATATTTTAAAGAAAAATCTTAGCCTATCAGAAGGCATTGAATAAATGCTGACACTTAGGTATGTCTGACTATAAACAGCTCTATTTTAACTTGAAAGTTAGTATCTGCTTAATAGATGAAATAATTTTTCCTCTAAAAAATAGAATGAAATGAAAGTGATAGAATTTAAATGTGCTGTAATTATAAAAATGAGAATATTTTATACATCATTTATAGTAGGATTAGTCTATGTAATCTTGAAGATAAATGAATTACAATTTTTCTACCTGAATTTTTGGGTAGCTTAAAGTATAATTACTGACAAATTTTTCTTCTAGATTAAAAAAAATTAATTACAATTTATTTGATGAACATTTGTTGTCTTTCTTAACCTCCCTAAAGGCATTAAGGAATTTTAATTTATATGGGTAAGGTAATAGATGTACTTAAACAAAGTTCTTTTAAAATAGGAGCTTTGCTCTAACTTTGTTAGTAATTAAGGGGTATTTTTTATATATAAAGTCTCATTATAATCATGAGTCAAAAGAAAATTTCACAAAAATATCAAGTGCCTGTAATTATTGGTAATCAAATGGGATTCGAACACTATTCATATATTCTTATCAACCCTGCGGGAAAATTAGTCTATGACTATTGTTGAATGAATATTTAGATTTATGTGAGGTAAATTTTTGATTTGAAACTATATAGTATATTATGTTGGTTAAAAAAAATCCTCATTATAAAATGAAGAACTTGTACCTCAGATAAAGAAGCCAGATAAATTCAGAAGCTTTAAGACCAGGGCATTCAGTAAAGTTAAGTATGTGGGCATACATGTATTTCAGTAATACTGAAAATTAGACACACAAGAGGTAGATATGGCTTGTCCATGTAGATATCATATATACTAATCTTGGACTTAAAACAATATAGGAAGTCATTATAGATGGACCAGGTAATGACAATGACATGAACCATGAAACAAAATTTGGAGATTGATTCACTGACTTCATGACAAAGAATAAAAAGTTATTTTCTCTTATTTCACTCAACATAATACCCTCTAGTTCCATCCACGTCGTCACAAGTGGGAAGATTTCATTTCTTTGATGGCTGCATAGTATTCCATTGTGTATATATGTGTGTGTGTGTGTGTGTGTGTGTATGTACCACAACTTCTTTATCCATTCATCTAAAGACAATTATCATATGATCTCCCTGATATGAGGAAGTTGAGAGTCAAAGTAGTGGGGTTGGGGGGGTAGGGAAGAAAAAAAAATGAAACAAGATGGGATCGAGAGGGAGACAAACCATAAGAGACTTTTAATCTCACAAAACAGAGGGTTGCCAGGGGAAGTGGGGTAGGGAGAGGGTGGTGGGGTTATAGACATTGGGGAGGGTGTGTGCTATGGTGAGTGCTGTGAAGTGTGTAAACCTGGTGATTCACGAACCTGTACCCCTGGGGCTAACAATACATTATAAGTTAATAAAAAATTAAAACAAATTAAAAAAAATTCTTTTCTTTACATGTTTCTACTTCCAAGAAAATACTAGTGACTAGAGGCCTCTTTTCTTTAGAAGAAAACCAATACTTTGAAATTGGAAGTGAACTAAGAAATAGAGCCAAACTGACCTTCAAATAGTGTTTAAATAACCACACGGAATGAGAGATTACGAGCAACTCTTGAACAAAGTAATTTGATAAAATACCATTAGAGAGCTACATTCCTAAGAACAGAGGAAACAGTGTAGAAAAAATTTTGAACTTTGTTGAGTTATTTTATTGTTTGCTTTAGTGTCATATAGTTTTAGATTTTCTTGGATTATCAGATAAAGCAAATAGGTAATGACTTTTAGTTCAATAAAAATATTTTTTAGGATTAAAGGAAAGGTACAAATATAATACGGGATTAAAAATCTAAATGGTAATTATGTATTACTAAAATTTAACTGGAAGTATCAATATAGGTGCATGTCTTTCAAAGAAAAAAAATCATCTTTTTTGACTTAGTCCACTAAAAGAGTTTGCCTTAATGTTCAGATTCTGATTGTTAATTGTATTTTTCTAATAAAATGAACCTGAGCTCCTTGGAGATGTTAGGGGCAGGGAGGTATAAATGAGGCTGGAAAATCATGTTGTGTCTGAAAGCAAGGAGGCTTTTAAATATTAATGGAATGTCAAAGGGTCACAGAAGTCAATGTTAATGGGGCTCTCTCAGGCCAAATTGTGAGAATTAGAACTTCAAAAGGGGAGAAATTGCTATGGTCCATTGAAACAAATTAAATCTAAAAAGCCATGAATCACTAAGTATTCTAAAATTAAGTCATTTAATCATCTTGTCAATTCATTTTATTGCATAAATAAAGAAAATAGAAACTGTAACTATTAACTTAGTTAAGTGTTATTTTCTAAATCATGGGAAATACCGATTAAGACATACACATGGGACCTGGAGACAGACAACATCAAGTGAAATGTAGAAAATTCACTGGATAAAATATTAATAATCCTAAGAATTATGTGGGCTCAAGAATATATTTAAAAAAATGAGAGTGAATCTATTCAAAAGGAATTGCAGTTAGGTTTCTGACGATCCTAACAGTGATTCAAATGATTCATTTAGGCTTTGATTTTTGAAGTGAAATCTTAATAAATTGTTTTCAGTATTAAAACATCTAAGATAAAAAAAATCTAAGATAACATTAAATTTGTGGCATTTATAAATTTAGTATACTAAATTTTTAAGAATTATTTTGTATTCACAAAGGTTGTATTTGTAAAATCATACAATATAAATACATACATACAATATAAATATAACTATATAAATAATTACAAAGGTAATACTTGACAGGATCTACTTAAATCTACTTCGTATGCAGACCATTAACTTTTCTCTTTTTTTTTTTTAAAGATTTTACTTATTTATCTGACAGAGAGAGAGAGAGAGTGATCACAAGTAGGCAGAGAGGCAGGCAGAGAGAGAGGGAGAAGCAGGTTCCCCACCAAGCAGAGACCAGATGCGGGGCTCGATCCCAGGACCCTGAGATCATGACCTGAGCTGAAGGCAGAGACTTAAGCCACTGAGCCACGCAGGTGCCCCCAGACTGTTAACTTTTAACACTGGCATACATGTTCCATTCCCTCACCCTTAACTGCTTGCAGACCGACGCCAACAAGGAAAAATCTGCCTCACCATCCATAAGCTCCTTTCACTGTGTATTCGTATTCTCTAAACCCCATCTGGAAGGAATCCTTGTGTCTCCTAAATCCCATTTCCCTGGCCTAATAAAGGAATTACCCAATTTCATGCATAAGTAAAAGGGTGAGGATAGGATAAAAATTGCCTAGTTTATACTCCATTTTATACCAGAGCAGTTTCTCATTCTGTGTACTGTGCTCTTTGTGATGCTTGCAGTGCAGGAAAAAGTCCGGGCCCCATGTAGAACAACGTCAGGAGTTTTGGCCCTTTACCTACCTCCAAAATGATTTTCCAATTTAATTTTCTACTTCAATATGTTAATGGGAATATACCTGTTTTTTTTTAGATGGCCCAAGATTTTCTCCTTCAGGATGGTAAGTTCTATTTTAGCATGTCCTTTAAGGGACACATTTCTGAATACATTTGTGAAGTGCTAAACAATTTCAATTTATACCTTCAGCTACTTTTAAAAGAGAGTGACCATGGCATTAATATATGCTCCTCAGGAAGGCCTCTTCCCTGCCTATCTCCCTCAAGGGTTTCCGGGAATCACTGAGAAGGCATGTCTATTAGCATAATGAATATGTAGGTATAAGTCTGTGATGAATGCTGCTAGTCCATCACCCACAGTAATTCATGTCATACATTCTAAAAGTTGAACATTTAATTTGTACAGAGATTGCTAATGTTTTCGTACTCTGGCCATAGGGGTTATTTTATAGATCTTCAGTGTAACCTCCTTTATAGATAGGAAATATTTTCCTAGACAAATGCAATGCTTTCATTTAAATAAAAACTTATCAGTACTCCTCTCAGGGAGCACTTTAAATGTTTTCTGAGTTGTGTCTCCCTTTCCTCCCCTACCTGAGTGATAGGAAGCTTTTTCTCCCCTGATGACCATGGTGTCATTCTTAGAAGGTTAGGAATCTGAATGACCAATTTAAAGAATACCGATCGAGCAAGGCAAAGATGTGCATTCTCCACAGCCCTTAATTGCACTCGTGAGCACATGTCCTGGAAGTGTTGCTTTTGCACCAGCTCCCAGTGAAATGATGCTGGGGATAATGCTATTGATGGTAACTGAACACTGGAAGGGCAATAAACATTGGGATATTATACGGCAACAAGTATCATTTTACTAAAGTTCGTATAAATAGAGAAATGAACATTTCAGGAACATAACACTGAATCAAAAACTCAAGCAACGTGGAGTGGCTACTATTAAATAACACCAGGCAAGGCTAGCTGATAGATTGTTTAGTTACTTAGCATTGTCTTTGTAAAATTAAAAACAAAGACCACAAAATGATAAATTTAAAAATGTGGTTTCAGAGGGAGAAGAACATAGAGGCTTTTTTTTTTTTTTTTTTTTAATGGGTGATAGGTGGACTTAAAATTTTGGGTTTTTTTTTTTCCCCACAAAATTTGTGCCTCTTGACCATCTTCCTCCAGTTTCTCCATCCCCGACTCCTCATCTCTTGTAACCAGAAATCTGATTTCTCTTTCTATTAATTTTCTGTTTCTTTTGTTTTTTTTAATATGCTGTATATAATAAATGAGATCCTGTAGTATTTGTCTTTGAATAATTTCACTTAGCATAATGCCCACAAGTTCCATCCATGTTGTTGTAAATGATAGGATCTCCTTTTCTATGGCTGAATAATATTTCATTGTTTACCTATACAGCAGTTTCTTTCTCCATTCATGTATCTACGGACATTTAGGTGGTTTCCATGTCTTGGTATTATAGATCATGCTGCTATGAACATGGGAGTACAGTTGTTTTTCACATAGTGTTTTCTTTCCCTTTGGATATATTTCCAAAGAGGAATGACTGTATCATAAGGTAATTTTATTTTTAATTTTTTTTTTAGGAACCCTCGTACTGTTTTCTATAATGGTTATGGCAGTTTACAATCCCACCAGGAGCGCATAAGGGTTCCTTTTCTCTGTAATAAACTTGGGAATACTTATCTCTCTCTCTCTCTCTCTTTTTTTTTTTTTTTAAATGATAACCATTCTAACAGTCGTGATGCAATATCTCATTATGGTTTTAACTAACATTTCCTTAGTTATTAGTGATATGTGGTGTGTTTTCATGTACCTGTTGGTCATGGGTGTACTTCTCTGGAAAAATGTCTCTTCAGGTTTTTGTCCCATTTTTAATTGGAATTATCATTATCATTATTATTATTTTTTGGCTGTTGAGTTGTATGGGGTTTTTAAAAAATATATTGCATATTACCCATGATTAGCAATGTGGTTTGCAAATATTTTTTCTCACTTTGTACATTGTCTTTTCACTTTGTTGATTGTTTCTTTTGCGAGGCAGAAGCTTTTCAGTCTGAAGTAGTCCTTCTTATTTTTTATTTTGTTGCTTATGCTTTAAGTGTCATATCCCAAAAAATCATTGCCAAGACTAATATCAAAGAGCTTTTTCCTTATGTTTTCTTCCAGGAGTTTTATGGCTTCTGGATTTACATTTAAGCTTTTAGCCCATTTAAAGTTAATTTTTGGGAGTGATCTGAGGGGTCTAGTTTCATTCTTTTACACAAGATTATCTGCTATTCCCAGAACCATTTTTTTTTTAAGATTTTATTTATTTATTTGACAGAGATCACAAGCAGGCAGAGAGGCAGGCAGAGTGAGAAGAGGAAGCAGGCTCCCCGCTGAGCAAAGAGCCTGATGTGGGGCTCAATCCCAGGACCTTGAGATCATGACCTGAGCTGAAGGCAGAGGCTTAACCCACTGAGCCACCCAGGTGCCATTTTTTAAAAGTGTCTTTTCTCTATTGCGTATTCTTTACTATCCCGTTCAATATTATTTAATAGTACATGCATAGTTTTATTTCTGGGGTCTTGGTTCTGCTTATGTTTCTATTTTTAAGCATTTCCCATTTGTTGTGAATTTTTGTGTGTTTAGAATTTTTATGTATAATAAAAAGATAAAAAAATAAAAAGAAAACTCTTGTTTGAAATAAGTGTCTTAAAAAAATAACTTTGAGACTTGGCAAAATTTTGGCTAAGCTAATCCTCTCAAGGGGTACCTGAATGGCTTAGTTGGTTAAACAGTGGACTCTTGATTTTGGCTCTGGTCACGATCTATGGGTCGTGATACTGAGCCCTCCATCAGGCTCATTGTTCAGTGGGGAGGTGTGCCTGAGTACTCTTTCCCTCTTCTCCTACCCCCCTGCTCACCCTCTCTCATGTGTATCCTCTCTATTTCTAAAATAAATAAGTAAATCTTTAAAAAATAATGCTCTCAGAGAAAAGGAACAACAATGTAAAGGAATAATAAAAGGAGAAGAATGTGGTTGAAATGATAGCCTTATGAGAGTTCTGGTCATTGGTGAGGGTGGGGTCAGATCACAGAAGAGAAACAGTCTATCTCACAATTTTTCTAGACTTTTTTCAGTTTCATACATTTTTTTGTCTATTATGTCTATTACT
This sequence comes from Mustela erminea, assembly GCF_009829155.1. Taxonomy (NCBI): domain Eukaryota; kingdom Metazoa; phylum Chordata; class Mammalia; order Carnivora; family Mustelidae; genus Mustela; species Mustela erminea. The sequence goes on along the minus strand of NC_045616.1, from coordinate 42,739,242 downwards.
GAAATTGAATCTTTAGAAGCAATCCTTCTCATTCAGTGGAGCCGTGTAATTCTTTTAAGAGTATATTTGGTGGATTCTTTTAAGAGTATATTTGGTGAGGGGCGCCTGGGTGGCTCAGTGGATTGAGCCGCTGCCTTCAGCTCAGGTCATGATCTCAGGGTCCTGGGATCGAGCCCCGCATCGGGCTCTTTGCTCAGCGGGAGCCTGCTTCCCTCTCTCTCTCTGCCTGACTCTCCGCCTACTTGTGATTTCTCTCTCTGTCAAATAAATAAATAAAATCTTTAAAAAAAAAAAAAAGAGTATATTTGGTGGATTGGGTTAAATTTATAAACAAATATTTAAAAGGAATCACCAAAAAGTTACTAGTTTATGTAGAAGGCTAATTACGTACCAGGAAATGGCCAAATTATTATTTTTCAGACTATAAGGAGCATATAAATTATTTAAGGATTTTTGTCAAAATTGAGATTCTGAATCAGTGTTTGGGGGTGACTTTCTCACTTGTAACGGTTCAACAAAATGAACCTTGCTTCTTGTCCTTGTTTTATACTTTGAGTAATAAGGTGTCAAAGTTTTTCCCAGATGCAGTATTTAAAATTTTTAATAACCTAAGTTGTGGAATTTTCAGGGATACACAAGTTAAAATAAGAAGTAATTTGACCATAACGCTAAAAGTAGAAACATAGGCAATGGAGATAAATTTTGAACAACTACAGATATTGAACTTAAAATTCCAGAGGAGTATATTCTATTTCATGGTATAAAGATTATGTCTCGTTTTTGACTAAGGTTCTGCTTATAATGCCAGAAAATAGTGTTCTTATAGAAAAGAAATTGAAAGGCGATTCTCAAATAAACCTTCTATCTTAGTATTTCTTAGTTTTCAGTGTTTTTTCTTTTATAAAAAATATTTATTTTTTTTTTTTTTTTTTTTTTTTTTTTTTTAAAGATTTTATTTATTTATTTGACAGAGAGAAATCACAAGTAGATGGAGAGGCAGGCAGAGAGAGAGAGAGAGGGAAGCAGGCTCCCTGCTGAGCAGAGAGCCCGATGCGGGCCTCGATCCCAGGACCCTGAGATCATGACCTGAGCCGAAGGCAGCGGCTTAACCCACTGAGCCACCCAGGCGCCCAGAAAAAAGATGTATTAAATACAAAGAAATAGGGACGCCTGGGTGGCTCAGTGGGTTAAGCCTCTGCCTTCAGCTCAGGTTATGATCTCAGGGTTCTGAGATCGAGTTCCGCGTCGGGCTCTCTGCTCCGTGGGGAGCCTGCTTCCTCTTCTCTCTCTCTGCTTGCCTCTCTGCCTACTTGTGATCTCTCTCTGTCAAATAAATAAAATCTTAAAAAAAAAAAACCAACAAAGAAAAACGGGGCGCCTGGGTGGCTCAGTGGGTTAAAGCCTCTGCCTTCAGCTTGGGTCATGATCCCAGGGTCCTGGGATTGAGCCATGCACCCCAACACTGGGCTCTCTGCTCAGCAGGAAGCCTGCTTCTCTTCCCCCCTCTCTCTCTCTCTCTCTGCCCGCCTCTCTGCCTACTTGTGATCTCTGTCTGTTAAATAAATAAATAAATAAAATCTTTAAAAAAAAAAAACCACAAAGAAGAAAGGGTGTGTCATTTTCAGATTCTAAGAACTTATGTTTTGGGTTTATTAATTTCCATTTAATGCACAGTATATTCAACTTGAAAAAAAAATTCTGTTCTGTGTATTATATTTTTATTATATGATGTGCTTTGAAGATATAAAAGATGATTCTTGTCCCATCTTGTTTGATAAGATATAGATAATTCTGTTTAAGTTTTTTTAATCTTTTGTCCCTGGGTAAGGTAGACAAATTGAGTTTCACTTTTAGTTTATTTATTCTGTCAGAGATTCTGAATCAGGAGTTTAAAGTCTCTGTCTGACAAGAAAAAGTCAACATCTGTTGAGTAGATTTATTATTTATGTATTAGATTTTATGGCACTTTTCCTCTGAAGAGCCAAAAGCTTCCTACACATAATTCTTACACTTTTCAAATACCTTTCACAAGAAACACCTATAAACATCCCAACATGAAAAGCGACAGAAAAGGAATTGAAAGAGAAAAACAAGGAAGAAGAGGCCCCCAGGGCAAATGATCACAGCCTCAAAGAGGAGGTGTGCCTAATAATTTAAGCATTCACGTTGCAAGGCCACTGGGGATACACTTGTCTCTGCCAAAGCTTTCCCCCTGCACATCTGCTGTCATTGCATGCTACCTGGCTCCCAGATGCTTCTCTTCTCTGTGGCTGCCTTTTCTACCACCATAAGCATCCAGTATTTTGTTAATTAGGGCAATCTCGGAATTTAGTATAATGAGATCTCAGGTTTCCCAAATGGTGTTTGTTCTCTACTACTGAAGATAGTGGGATTTCTGTGAAGGTGGATTTGTGGTGGGAAAGAAAGTAAAGGTTGTTAGAATCTGTTGTACACTACTTCCTGACTTATATGTGACCACTTAAAATGATTTAATTAAATAACAAAATAATTGATTTTAATTATCTTGAGCTAATAAGTTAAGGTTGAACAAACTTGGAAGGATTTTATGAAGACTCTAGGGATATGAAAACATAGTTTGCATGTTTTAGATTTCACTTACAGTTAAAACCATTGCTAAAAAAAAGCCAAATTGAAAATAAGTTCAGATTACATGGTTCCATAAACATCTATGATTTTATGTAATGCTTAAATACTTCATGTTGTCAGTATTTTTCATATGGAAAAAAAGGCAGTTAGAATGTTGCTGATGAAATGCCCTTTCTGTAATTTTCTTTTGTTTGAGAAGTAAGTCCATTTCGTTTGATAGCTGAGGCAAAGGGACAGAACTTCTGTAATTCTTTCAGGATTGCATAGTATGAAATATTATACATTTTAAAATGTATTAAATATTTTTTGGAAATGGAAACTTGCTGAGATAATAAGCATATAATTTTAAGTTTCATGAGATTTCATAATTATATATTGAACTCATTTTCTTGACTCATGTTAACTGTCTTCATTTTTCTAAAAGAAAATAGAACCACAAAACTCAAAGTTATTGAACAAGAAGCAGGAAAATATGGCATGGCACCATATTTCTACAACAAAAGTTACTAAAGTGACTAAAAATTTATTACTTTCTGAAATTTATCTAATGATCTGAGAGTTCTGAGCGCCTTAACCAACACCCACCAGCCATTTAAATTGAAATTTGTTGCTGAACTCTGAGGCAAAGAGCAGCAAAGAACTTGACTGACAAGAGAAAAGTGAGCATTTTCCCATAGAAGATGAAAAATAAAAAGTTTTTATTTTATTTTATTAATAACAGTGAAAATAAAAATACCTCTACTTGGTCTTCTAAGAGCATGAGAACAGAGGGACAGAAAGACAAGAGACTTCTGTGTATAGTTTTCTGTCTTTGCCTCTGATGCAAGTTGCTTCCACCATATGAATTATTTGTCCCCAATATATTAGGCCTCAGTAGTCTTGTTTGTGTTGAGTTGTATATCAAAGCAGTGACTGAAATGAGCAGGTGCTAGAGATAAGCATGTTTCTGAAACAGAATATTCATTGTATTTTATGGTCTCTTTAAACACGTGGAGTAAGGAACTTGAGATAATACTTCTTGTTTTCACTTATCCTTGATGCAAAGTTTGAGTTTCAACACTTTCCTGAGAAAAGCATATTTATTTGAAACCATATCTTGAAACAGTTCATAAGATAGATCTTATTCTCAACTACCAAAAGGCTATGTATCCATGTTAGTACTTTGCAATACATTTATTACCATGTAGACCCTGGCTTTTATGTAGTTTGTTTCAATCACTTAGTGTTTTTCAGTGTCTTCCTCTGTTAAGAAGGTTAATAAGTTTCTCTTCTTGCATCTTGAGAGTGTTAACAATACTCTCCTTGATTGCCTAGACTTCATTGGTAGAAACATTATGATCTGTATTATCTAAGGTTTCATGCTTAGACCTTAGAGAAGCTAACGTTTGAATTAGGCTCTGAGGAGCACGTAGAACTTAACTGACTAGACAGGTATTAAATACATGGAAAATGGGAGAGTAGAGCTTGGCTCCAGTGAGGTAAGTAGTGGCACTGAGACCAGAAAAGTTTGTTAGACTAGGTTGGGGTAGGAAATGAAGCTTTAATAACTGAATGAAAACCCGATAGGCACTAGAGAGTATATGAGCATTTGTGACTATGGGGATGACATGGTGAAGCCCGTGCTTTAACATAATTTTTATGAACTGTGTATGAAATGCATCTAATGCATACCTGACACCAACCCGGCAAGGGCATGAAACAAAGTGATGACATCTGGAATGAAAAGAAAGGGCGTACATGTGGCAGATAATTGAAAGGAAATTTCCATAAGAATTAAAGATTGGTGGAATGTCCAGGGATAAAGTTTTTCCTTTAGAATTGTCCTAATGCTTTTGCCTCAAGCAGTAGGAAAATGACCAATAGTAGGGAAATTGAGACAGATGAAACAGAGATTTTAAAAAATGTTGATTTTGGTTTTAGACATGCTGATTTTGAGAAAAGAATGTTTCCAGAAGAGAACAGATTTCCTGAGGAGATAAAGAGACCAGTATAGATTTGGGAACAACTTTTTATATTTAAAACAAAAGACTTCCAAAAAAAGAAACAGGTTTGGGGCGCCTGGGTGGCTCAGTGGGTTGGGCCGCTGCCTTTGGCTCAGGTCATGATCTCAGGGTCCTGGGATCGAGTCCCGCATTGGGCTCTCTGCTCAGCAGGGAACCCTGCTTCCTCCTCTCTCTCTCTCTCTGCCTGCCTCTCTGCCTACTTGTGATCTCTCTCTGTCGAATAAATAAATAAAATCTTTAACAAAAAATAAAAAGAGAGAAACAGGTTTGAGTTTGGATAAAATAAGTAGTGATCTTTAATAAAATTCAGTAAGTAAGTAAATAAAATTGAAGTGCTAGGATTACACCAATTGAAATTGAATGGGTGAATATAATTTAGAGGCATTGGATCAATTGTTCTTCATTTTTTCATGGTTATGAAAGTAATGAATGTCATTGTAGTAAGTTTTTAAAAATTTGGGAAAATAGAAATTAGGAAGAAAATAAAACAGCCCAAAATCACCATGTACAGGAATAACTATTAACATTTCAACAAATCTGCCACCTTTTTATATGCAATTTCATGGTTGATTCTGTATTTTTATGCTAAATTTAATATCTGTCTTGGCTTTAGATAAACTTTGGCCATACCCTTAAGAATTTTAAACATCATATATTGATGGCTATCAAGTGGCAAAGAGGCCACCTTTTGAATCAGACAGCTTTGTTTTAAATTCTAGAATCGTTATCAACTTGTTGCATGATGTTATGTGAATCATTTAACTTTTCCAAGCCTGAATAATTTTATCCAAAAATATGACAATTTTTTAAAGGCATTGGGGAGATTAAAGATATAATGTATATTACACATTAAAAATTAAAGATATAATGTATATTAACCATTTATCACAGAGCCTTTTAATATTGTAAGCACAGCATCCATAAATTTTATGGGTGTATCTGGAGTTATATATTTCTCTCTTGCCTTTTTTCCATGTTTCTCCTTTAAGGACTTCATCCGTATTTATCTTTTTTTTCCCTCCATTTTGTTTTTCCTCCCCCTCCTCCACCTCTCTTCCCTCTTCTCTTCTTAGTAGTAAACTACATTTTCAACTTGAGATTGAGAAAGAAAACTAAAACAAACAAACAAACAAACAAAACTTGTGATGGTCTGCCTTCAGCACAATTGTAACATCACTTCCTTATTCCCAGACTTTATTAGGAAACAGGTCACCAGTTATGTCACTTATAAGTGCCTTTGCATCCAGTCTGTTTATTGTCTTAGTGGCCTCTCTGGAGCTAAGCAATACCTTCCTTGTCTGGAAATGAGAACCAGCTAATTTGGGGCATATTTGGGTATACCCTACCTTTCAGCTTGACTCCCACCTTGCCCTGCTCAGAATTTTTTGGTCCAGCACATATCTGTCTACCTTTTAATTCTGACCCTTCCAGTAGGCTCCACTTCCTCTTAAAAGTCACCCATCCTAACTTCTTTTAAACTAGGACACCTAATGGCAACTGTTTGCTACAGTAAAGACCTATGTGAACAGAATACAAAGGGGAAAACAGAAGACTTGTCAAAAATACAGATTCTCCTAGAAGTAGCAAGCCCAAAATGTCATTACCCCTACATGGCCCATTTCCCAAGGGGTTTCAGCAGTACACTAAGTAAGTTTTCCTTTAGCTATTATTATATTTATTATCTTGAAAGAAAATAATCTTGGAGGAGTCATTCTTTTTTGCTTTTAGAGGGTGGCATAGGGGATGTGTATGTGTGTGTGACTTGAGGTCACAGGAAATTAGAAAGATTTTGACTTAAAACACAATTGTGACTGTCTCTCAGAATGATAGATAGAAAATACAGAATAGTGTGTTTGACTCAGGTCACTTGAGGGAGAGACAGGAGGACATTTCTTCGCATTTCTGCCAATAATTTATGGAACTGACTGACCAAGCACCTTTTACATCCATAATTATGATGAGCTGTTGTGAAAATGTCACAGGGTGAACCGCAATCTGCCTTGCTGTGGCCTCCGTGCCCATTAAAATTTTCTAACAGTTCCAGTCCCTCTTAACAAGCCCCAGAGTTATACTTCTTTAAGGTTGGTATAACAAGCTAGCTTTAAAATACATGTTTTATTTCAGATGCATTCAATACCTTTTCTCCTATAAGAGTAAAGATTAAAACAAATGTTTGTGCCTCATACTACAGCTTTGGTATTTATAACTCCTCTCAGGTAATTCTCAGAGATACAAATATGTATCTTTGGGAAATAACGGAGCTTAAATGCAACAAGTAAAACTGTTGCTACCCATGGTGCTTGTTTCTCTTCTTGATTCAAGCCATTTGTTATGTTTGACATGAAGTAGAAAGCAACTCTAAAATTTGAGTAATTTTAAAGTACATTTGTGATTTTTAAACTTCTATAAAACAACACTTCGATTTTAGGTTTAATGTTCAATTTTGTCCTAAGTGACCATAACATCGGCTTAAGTTTCCATGCTTCTGGTTTTCTACTGATATAAGAGGTAGTATTAACATTTTACATAACATGCAGGGTTGTATTAAGTTTGATGTCAGATGCCAAAGATCTGTAGTGAGTGGACTTTGGTTAAGGTATAATGAGAGCCAGCCTTAATGGGGAGCCTACGAAATAACCACCTTCTAAACACAGCGTCTACTTTCATAGGAGCTATTCAGTCATGGCAGGTAAGTTATCCAGATGAGAGGGTTAATCATCTTTTCCAACATTAATATTTATTTTACTAAAATTTTAAAACATACAAAACCAGAAATAATAGTATAATGAACTCATAGGTGCCCATTGCACCTAAGTTTAAGCAATTACCAACTCTTGGCCAGTCTTATTTCATTTCCCTCCTTTCACTCACCCTTTCCCTGTTCTATTTTGAAGCAAATGTTTAGATTACTTATATCTAAAAGTTAAAAAGCATTAAAGAAATGGCCAATGATACTATCATCTCACTTAAAACACGGTCAAGTTCTTAATATTATTAAATATAAGAAGCTCAAATTTCTGTCTCTCTTTTTTTTTTACTTTCTTCGATTATGATTACAGTATGGTCAATGCACTGAAATCGGTCCATGCAATTGCTCTGTATTAACCTAAAGCTTCCTTCCTCCTCTTTATTTATTTTTTTGCAGTTCAATACTGAAATAACAGAACTGGTTGGTAGAATTTTTTTTTACATTCTGTGTGCATCCTTTTTGTGTTATTTAAGATGTTATGCTGTCCCTGAATGTTCTATCAAATGCTCATGTAAAGACTTGATTAAGCAGGGGGTTTTAGATTTTTAAGACTTCCTTCATAGGTGATATTGATTTCTTACATCATAAAGCACCCACTGTGTGATTTTTTTCTTTTTTTTGCAACTGTTAATATTTCATCAATGATTGCAAAATCGTGATGACCTAATTCTAATCTTTTTCTTTATTCCAACTCATTTATGAAGAGAAAATCTCCCTCATTAATTTTTTGTTACTTTGAGCTATAGTCCATAAAAAAATTAATGCTTGATATTTTTTCTTTCATGCAGTTTTATATATGACATCTTCCATAAAATTTAGTGATGTTTTCCAAAATTAATACATTCTTAAGGATTTAAAAATATTGATGAGTTAGTCTTCCATTTTAAAAAAGATAGCCATATTAATATAATTTTAACAATACTAGTTTTAGATGAATGATAGCATACTATACAATTTTTTTTCTACATTGTTAACTCAGAAGCACATACCAGCGATTACTCCATAGCAATATATACTAGTTAATAGTTATTACTTTAATAAGTATGTGTATTTCATCATACGGGTATAAAATAATGTGTTCAAGTTTCTTTTTTTTTTTTTTTAAGATTTTATTTATTTATTTGACAGAGAGAAATCACAAGTAGGCAGAGAGGCAGGCAGAGAGAGAGAGAGAGGGAAGCAGGCTCCCTGCCGAGCAGAGAGCCCGATGCGGGACTCGATCCCAGGACCCTGAGATCATGACCTGAGCTGAAGGCAGCGGCTTAACCCACTGAGCCACCCAGGCACCCCTGTATTCAAGTTTCTATTAAGGGTTATTTCTAGTCTTTTGTCATTATAAATTGTAGCGGTCTAGTTCACAGATGGTTGCATATATCTTTCTAATATTTTCTGTGATACTTTTAGGATAGTTTTCTAGAAGACATTGCTATATCAAAGGTTAGAGCATTTATGATTTAGCTAAATATTGCCAAATTCCCTTCTATAAAGGTTGCACCATTTTGCAGTCCCTCCAGCAATTCATGAGTGCCCCTTTGCCTTCAGTATCATCAAGAAAAATCTGTCTACCTTGGATTTTTGCCAACTTCAGCACTAATTTCCTTATTAGTCCAAAAGAAAAGCCAATACTTATTTTTTACTAATCTATATGCTTTTCTCTGATTTTCTCTAATTTATATTGTTTGTCACATAAAAGTAATTTCACTTCTTCATGCTGTGAAAAACATGTGATTCTCCATTTATTAATTCTACTACTTCTTTATGCTGCTTCAAGTGACTTCTCCATTTATTCTGAGACATTATTACTATCTCTGCTAAAGTAAACATGTGATTCTACTGACTTCTTTTTATGTATTTCAATACTGTATGTGAATACTCTAATTAAATTACTCCAAAGACCATTTCTAGCATATCTGTAATCAGCTCAGGCTATTTCTGTGGTGTGTAACTGATATAGTTAAATCCTGCCTGTTGGGTTCCTGTGTAGACGATCTGTTCTCATCAGTGTAACAGAGTTTTGACTAAATTGCTTTTTGGTATTGCTTTTTTTTATTTTTTGCTAAGTTTACAGCCCTGCTTTAGACAAAGAAAGCTCAGATGACTTTATAAAAAATGCACAGAACACTTTAAAACAAATAAAGGAAAGGCTAAAACAGTGTTGAATTCTCAGCTCTTTGTTGGGTCACTAATACAATTTCTGAACATGGCATACACTTTCATTTATTGTCCTGAATTTTAATTTTTTGCCTAAAGCTAGTTATTTTTCCTTAAAGTGAATCATTGATTTACTTTCCCTCAAGCCGAATTTCAGACTCAGACTACCTGCAGCGATATGCTTGTTGTGACTAGAGAATCAGTCAGGGGAAGAAGCCTTTTTGGAACTGTCTATGCAACAATGACTTCTCTTCTCTCTTTTCAATCAGAGAAATACCCCAGACTCCCTTCACTGCAAAGCAAACAAAAGCTATAGTTCATGAAAATGTTGATGAAATGGTGTGTAGAAACCAAACATAGTGGCAGCCACTTAGCTTTTAGATTTAAGTGCATTCGTTTTTAGTAGAAATAAAAATAAGCCCAGCTGTCCAAAACATCTCAGGTTCTGCCTGAGATTTCATGAGAAGATTTTCCCAAGGAATATGCTTTTATTTTATCAAGGGATAAGTGAGTGACTCTAATTCTTACTTATTCAGTATGAAACTGAGTGTGACATACCAATTCTGGTAAGTTCAGTTCAGCAAATCATGTTGCCACAACCTGAGAGGAACAATGTGATGTGTTAGGAAGAATACAGAGATAAATGAGAAATGATCTCGCAGTTCAAGGACATCCTCTCCCCCCAAGTTAACTCAGTATCTCCTTTTGATCTTTCAAAGTCCTTTTAGGTCCTATCTTTTGCAGTTTGGATAGAATCATTCTGGGGATTGTATTGGAGTCACTAAGTACTTCTTTATTTGTGTATCTCTGAAGTGGGGCTACAATATTTTTAACTCCCAGAAACACATTTCTTTTGGATTCTGCATCCAAGTTATTCTTTATCTGTAAATACAGTCCAGGCATCTAAGAAGGAAAATGAAGATGCTCCGCTAACAGAATATCAAAAAGGGATCATAGGTTGCTAAATCAATACTGGGCTCAAAAAGTCAGGTTAAATATTTTTTTAACACACACACACACACACACACACACACACACAAGTGTGCATGTGCACATGCAAAGTCAAGACACTTTCTTGAGTTAGTGCCAGATGCTGGAATGTGGTTGAGCCAATGCCCTCAGGAAGGAGAGGTTTTGGATGCAATTTTGGACATGTCCTACTCTAAAGAGAGCAAAGAACACCAGGAATTTTTATAGCCTTCAGGAAATACTGTAAAGGGAATCTCCTAATCCAACTATCTTGAAAAATGAAAACGAAAAACGAAGTAAGAGTTAAAACTTTTTTTATGTCTAAAAACAAACAAAAACAAACAAACAAACAAACCCCTTTTTTAAATGTCTGTAGTGGTAAGCCAGTTTCTCAGCCTGCCATAAGGCTTTCTTGTGGGAAATGAGCTGCGAAAGGAAAAAATACAATGTGGATCAAAACTGTGGCAGAAAAGGGGAAGTAAAATAAAAATCTCCTTTTCCTGGCTCCAGGGAATTATGGGGACAACAGGGAGCAAAGGAAGAGGAGACATGTGGTTGAGATGTGGGAGTCTTGCTGTCATCCCTGTGAAATGAAATCCTGCAACAGAAGGGGCTGCCATTGTCAGGGGAGAGACGCTGAAGCTGGGGACGCTGTGGCTCTCTTCCTATTTGGGACACTGGCACAGACAAGTGGTAATATGTTGTGGTGTGGAACAGACCCAGGGCAGTTCTTCAGAGAACAGAGTTAGTCAGGTACAAAGGACCTATTCAGTAGTCAGGAGGTAATGTTAGCTCTCTTTGGTTATAAGATACCAGAGTTACCTCCTTGTCCCGTATCAGGTGAGATACTGAAAATAATTGGGATTCTGTGGGGCATGCCACGTGTTAGACCAAAGAAGCCCCCACAGCACAGACATGTGTGAGACTAAGTCTAGGGACCTGTGGTGCTCAACAGGGAAGAGAATCAGAATATATCTGCAGTGCCAGCGAGAGGACCATAGTAGGGCTCGGACCAACACAAGGTCTTCCTAAGGCCTTACTGAGTTGACAAGGACAAAAACCACAGGTCATTTCAAGCAGATGATGAGCAGCAGGAACCAAAAGGCTCAAAGCTGGGAACTCCTGTAACAATGCTTCAGAAATGCCAAACAACACAGACACAAGAACCAGCACAAGGCAAGTGTATTTCCTTTCTGCTACTGCTGTGAAGTCCGACCTCGATGCCTTCCGTAACAATGAACGATGCCTTCTTGGAGAGGGGGAAATGTAGAGTGGAGCATTACTTAGATAGACAAGAGGAAGAGAATGAAAAGAAACTGTTATAAACATTTTACCGGGTTGGGGAAATTCAACATTTATGGAGATCTACTGCTTAGAAAGTAAAATCAGTAATAGACAAAAGAAGATAAATTTTATGCACACATTTAAGTGCAGTATAAATAAACTTGAACCCCAGCAGAATTACATTATAGTTCTTGGTCACTGATTCTGTATATACCAATGGGGTGTAAGTGACTTAAGGGCAGAAAGTTACCTTATTTTTCTTTGGTATCTTCTGTGAATAACATAATTTTGGTCATAAAGAAAATGCTAAAATAGTCTTTATTAGATTGAAATGAATTTACTGCTACCAAGAGCATTTGCTTTGAAATCATGGTTCCCTTGTACTTGGGCTGAACAACCCAAGGCGGGAATTGTGGTATTTTTCCAGAGGTTCTGAATCTTGAAGAATTGGTTCAAAGGCAGTTGAACCAGAGGTATTAGCATGAGCAAAGACATTGAGATAAGAAACAAGTGTGCTTGCAAAATGGTGAGTTCTCTAATTTGGCTGATTAGGAATTATCATTATCAGGATTAAATTCCAATAATAATATTAGCAGTTATAGTTTACTAAGCACTTTTTCCATTAGCATATTACTGCACTTTGCAATTTATATCCTTCATTTCAATTAACAGTCCTGTGGCAATGGGTATTACAGCTGTATTAATCAGCTTCCAATTAGGAGACAGAAATCACATGGTAATTCAAACATGGAAAGTTATTGTAATATGGGATTGCCTAGTTAGGGGGGAGGAAAACGAAAGAATTTTAGAATAGTGAATACCAGCAGAAGCTTCTGCTCCTAGCCAGGCTGACATCTTGTACCCAAACAGGAGACAAAGCTGGATGCTTTCCTCCTATGGGACTGAGATGCAGACCTTTTTGGAAAGGCTGCAGCCGTGACTTACTGGATGGTAGAGTTGGCTGAGGTTTTGCAAAAAAAAAGACCCACTATGAATCCTCCTCTGGGGTGATGGGGAAGCTGGTGGTGGAAAAGTTCTGAGCCTCAGAATGCCCTGCAAAGCCAAGGGGGAGAGCTACTCAAAGGGGTGTGCGGAGTTGGTCATACCTTCCGTGTAGAAGCTCAGCAGTGTGCCGAGGAAGCTCCTCTTTGAAAAGTGCTGCCCCCTGCTGGCCCAGAGGTGCTATGGCTGTCCCGTGATGTAGGGTGTGGGTACCTCCAGAGTCCTATGTGGTTCAGGAACCTGGGAGAGAGGCTCACCAGAACCAGGAAAGAATCTCCTATCTCTGGTGTCCCTCTAGCGCCCTCTACTGATAAAGCTTGACATCATGTCCTTTGGGAAAGGAGGAACCAGTGTCCAGTAGCCGACAATGAAATGGAAATTTGCTGTTGAAAACCCATCTTGTTTACTTTTTACAGGTTAGGAATTTGAGTGTCAGATTTTCGTGACTCTGAGTCATACAAATGATCAGAAATGCTTGGAATTTAAACAGTTGCGTATTTAGTTTTCATTATATGCGGCTGTTCCTAGAAGATTCATCTGGCAAGTGTGTAGAATATGTTATAGTGGGAGTGAGGCGGGGGCAGGATTACCTAGTAAGTTGTTACAATGAGCCATGAAGAAGAAAATGAGGACTTGTGCAATATGTAACTTTTGTGTAACTTCTGGATTTTCTAAGTTCAGCTGGTTAAAACAAGGTTGTTTGAGTGTCCTATGGTAAAAGCAATTGACAGGAAAATGCTTATAGACTCATTTAAAGGATATGATTTAAATCTATACAAAGAAACAACTTACTCTATGTAGATTGTTCTCAATCTAAATTTTGCATTTTGCATGTATCTCTGTTAGAGGAACAGATCTTACTGGTTTTCAAAGCCTCAAAAGACTGCGTGGTATAGATACTATCATCTGATGGGGTGAAGGTCCCTCAGCATTCCCTTCAGGAATATTTAGATCCTTCTTATCCTTCCCAAAGGCTTTGGAGTCTCCAGCTATATGCTAAATTGCTTACTCTAGGTCTCAGTAACTGTGGGCATCCTCAGCTTTACTGAGTGCCCAATGGTCATTTTCCCAGGCTGACGTCCTTGGCTGTGCCCATCTCTCGTGAGCCCATGTTTCAGATCTATCTGAGATACATCCAAACAACTAGCTATTACCTTTTCTCCATAAATTATATGGACTTTTAAGGGAAGTCTGTTAGAATCCCAATTGTCACTTGGAAAATGCAAGGATTTATAGAATCTGTGTTATACTGGGTTTACTACTGCACTCTGTCCCTTTTATTAAACTCATTCTTAGAACTTAGCCGCAGGACTGCGTTTTCCTTGCCAAGCCTCCCCGCAACCCCCACTTCGGACTAATGGGCAGTGTTGTGTAGTGGTTAGGATTATGTTTTGGTTCTGAGAATGCGCCATGCAGACCTGCAGGTACAGAGAGCATAAGGAGGATAACTGACCACAGGTCCCACATGTTGTGCTTGGAAACCCGTAGCTGCATTTGCACCGAGGCACTCTGCATACTGGCCATTCCTGCTTAGTGTCTGAGCACAGCAGGGAGATGAAGGGGGGCTCAGTCTTGAAAGACAGGGCACTCCTCTGATGCTGTCTTTGACCTCTGGACTTTGACAGCGTTGGCAAACTTTCCTTAATCTGCCCTGCGTCTGAATCACTTCTGCCCCATCCGTTTTGTTTCCTCTCTTTTCACTTCTTCTTTTTTTTTTTTTTTTAAAGATTTTATTTATTTATTTGACAGAGAGAAATCACAAGTAGATGGAGAGGCAGGCAGAGAGAGAGAGAGAGAGGAGGAAGCAGGCTCCCTGCCGAGCAGAGAGCCCGATGCGGGACTCGATCCCAGGACCCTGAGATCATGACCTGAGCTGAAGGCAGCGGCTTAACCCACTGAGCCACCCAGGCGCCCCTCTCTTTCACTTCTCTAGAGATTTGCTTAGTGATGTGACAGCTCTCCTACCCTTTCTGGGTTTTTCTCCATTTCTCCACAGGTATTTCCCCAAGTAAAATCTTTGGATTTTTAATTCTGTTTTGGTATTTGCTTCTTGGAGCTTTTAAATGAAGTTATCTGTGGATTCAATACAGATGGTTCAAACCTGGACTTGGCCATTTACTGTCAGTTAACCTCTGTGTTCTGCAGCTTAGGTATATGGGAGTAATTAATTATGTAGTTCACGGGGTCATATGGAATAATAACATTCATATGTATATATAGAAAATTATAAAAAAATAAATGGTAGCTTTTACGTTCTTCTATTCTTGGCACAGTTTACTGTATTGCAATCTAGGTGAGAAAATTTTACACGAGCTGTCAGAAATTTTTCATCTCGTCTTGTTAAGTACCTCTTGAATTTATGCAAAAAAAATGCAAAAAATTATTAATGCAAAAAAAGGAAGCCACCGTATCTTAGGATGTTGAAGGATAAAAGCAGAAAATGAGAGGAATATTCATGCTGTCCATATATTGTTAGCACAGCAAACCTAGCAAAAATTTCCACATGCACAGCTTAAAAGGCTCCATTTTGCTATATTTAGATACCAGAGGTGAATAACAAGAGATAATAAATTACAAGAATCAGTAGGACATCACTGAAGGCTGGGGATACCCTGCATGTAAATGAGATGTGTGAAAGATAAGAGGAAGCAATAAGCAGATATTAAATGAACAATAACTCACTTCTTATGCATAATCTCATTTTAAATGATACTTATAAAATGCATGTGCAAAAATTTATTTGATTTTTTTCCCCTCTGGAATCTTAATATAGACATAGTATCCAGGGACAACTATCCTGGAATGGTATCATGTGATCCAATCATACATTGTACTTTTTAAAGAATTTTCTTTCTTTCCTTCTCTCTCTCTCTCTCTCTCTTTTTTTTTTTTTTTTGGTGACAGAGAACAAGCAGGCAGGGGTAGAGAGAGAGGGAGAGAGAGAATCTTAAGCAGGCTCCGTACCCAGCGTGGAGCCCTACATGTCTAAACCCTGAGATCATGACCTGAGCTGAAATCAAAAGTCACCCTCCTAACCAACTGAACTACCCAGATACCGCAGAGAATTTTCAAATAAGTGATCTTAATTCTTACAACCACATGAGAGGTGATAGCAAGTGTGATTCTACGATCTGATGAGGAATTGGTTAAGTTCAGTATTATCATTCAGAATTACTAGATCCATTTATATTTCTTGAATACCACATTAATTGGGTCTTACATGGAACCTCTGAGACTTTTTAAATGTGATGAAACAGAAATCCCCCTGGACTTTGTCCAACAAATTGAACTGAGCAAGAAAGGAGTGTTCTGGTATATTTGTCCAAAGACACTTGATATGGTGACAAAAATGGTTTCCAAACCATCTGTGAGATCTTATTCAACTAACATCCCTAAAATCTATATCTATGTGGTCAGTCACATGGTTCCCATCAGGATTCTGTCCAAGAACAAGCGGTAAGTGAGCCATATGGATTTTAGCCTCCCCTGGTGAGCAAGAAGGTGTTCAGTTGCACAGCTTAGAGTTTCTAAAGGGGATGGCTGCCACATATGTAACAGATGCAAACTCCTGATGGAATCTTCCATACATCTGCCTTGAAAATGAGTTGTAACAGGGCTTTTATTTATAAAAGATAGTGGGCTTCCCTGGTCCTTGACTCTAAAGCAAATGATGATGATCTCTCCTATTTTAATCTTTCCATTCTCCCATTTAGGTCGACATAAAGACATCAAATATGGTGAAGAATGAGTACCTGAGAAAGGAACAAATGTCACATACTTACAGGCCATTGGTCTACTTTTTAATTTAATTTTGGTTGAAAAGTTTGGTTTTCTTTTGAAACTTCAAGATCCCTGTGTTTTACTTTAACCATCTACAGAAGGAAGTAAAAATGTGATTTTTGAGCAGAATGGTGTTTTCTTGAACTTGCCATACAATTGATGAGGGCTACAAGATACGTATTGTTTCATTATTTTTCCTTCTGAAAGATACTGATCTAGTAGTTGATAAAAGTGCTCTAGATGATTAACTCAGCCTGATTCTTGGCTCTGTGTCTACTAGCAGAAGAAACACTTGTATGTATAAGAAATACTTAAGATTTTTTTTTGTTAAAAATGCAACTTCCTGGGTCCCAATTTCAGAAGTTCTGATCCAGTGTATCCTGGCAGCATCCAAGAATCTGCATCTAGTGAAGATCCTAGGCGGCTGATGCTAGAAGACGGGCACACACTTTGAGAAAAACTGGTCAGATAGGTCTGTTTTTATGACAATTTAGTAGTCAAACCGTTTCTCCCAAGGGACTGCTTTGAATTTGAAGCCAGTTGAAGGTTTGATAAAAACAGCTGAAGAGTTCTGAATAGTTCTTAATTGTAAAAAAGCCAATTAGCCTTTCAAAGGACAGAGATAATAAATTATGGATTGTAACTTATTTTAATAACCACAGATCAAATGGACAGCACCATGAGGTATAAGCAATATAACTTAATTAAATACTTGAGAACCTATTGAATCCATCATGTTTTTCCCATCCCGTTCCTTCTTCCTTAATCTCCATTTCCTCTTTTTACATATATATGAGTATATATGTATATATGTGTGTGTGAGTGAGTGTTTGTATATATATTTTTTGAATAGATTATCTATGTCTTTTCCTCATATTTTCTCTCATTTTATGTTGAACCTCTTCAAACCTTTCTTTCACTTCCATAAAATTGTTATTTTTATATCCCACTCAAATCTACTCCTTTTTGTCTTCTTCTCTCTTTACAATAAGGTATCTTTCCACCCTATATCCATGCTGTCTCCTGAAAAAAAAAAAATCTCTTTCTGGTAACATTCCAAATGAGTAATACTGTTCCCCTTTCTTCTCATCCTTGCCAACATCTGCCATTTCCTATCTTGTTAATATTAGCCATTCTGACTGGTATGAAGTGCTTTTGATTTTGATTTTTGATTTTTTTTATTTTGATATTTCCCTGATACCAAGTGATATTGAGCACTTTTTCATGTGTCTGTTGGCCATTTGTGTGTCTTCTTTGGAGAAATATCTGTTCATGCCTTCTGCCCATTTCTTGATAAGATTATTATTTTGGGGGGGGTTGAGTTTGATAAGTTCTTTACATATTTTTGGATACTAGCCCTTTTAAAATTTGTTTTAAGATTTTATTTATTTATTTGACAGAGAGAGATCACAAGTAGGCAGAGAGGCAGGCAGAGAGAGAGGGAGGGAAGCAGGCTCCCTGCTGAGCAGAGGGCCAATGCAGGGCTCAATCCCAGGATCCTGAGACCCTGACCTGAGCCGAAGGCAGAGGCTTAACCCACTGAGACAACCAGGCGCCCCTGGATAGTATCCCTTTATCTGATCAGACATTTGCAAATATCTTCTCCCTTTCTGTTGGTTGCCTTTGAGTTTGGGGAACTGTTTCCTTTGCCATGCAGAAGCTTTTTATCTTGATGAAGTCCCAATAATTGATTTTTGCCTTTGTTTCCCTTGTCTTTGGAGATGTGTAGACACATCTAGAGCAAGAAGGTGTTGTGGCCAAGGTCAAAGAAATTGCTGCCCGTGTTCTTCTCTAGGATTTTGATGCATTCCTATATCACATTGAGGTCTTTCATCCATTTTGAGTCTATTTTTGTGTGTGGTGTAAGGAAATGGTCCAGTTTCATTTTTCTGCATGTCACTGCCCACTTTCCCCAGCACCATGTGTTGAAGAGGCTGTCCTTTTTCCATTGGATATTTTTTCCTGCTTTGTCAAAGATTAGTTGACTATAACTTGAGAGTCCATTTCTGGGTTCTCTATTCTGTTCCATTGACCCATGTGTTTGTTTTTGTGCCAGTACCATACTCTCTTGATGATTAGAGGTTTGTAGTAGAGCTTGAAGTCTCGAATTGTGATGCCACCAGCTTTGGTTTTCTTTTTCATCATTCCTCTGGCTATTTGGGGTCTTTTCCAGTTCCATACAAATTCCAGTATTATTTGTTCTAGCTCTGTGAAAGATGATGATATTTTCATAGGGATTACATTGAATCTGTAGATTCTCACAAAGATACTAGCCAATAAGATCCAATACTACATTAATAGATTTATTCACCATGACCAAGTGGGATTTATTCCTGGGCTGCAAAGGGGGTTCAACATCTGCAAATCAATCAATGTGATACCTCACATTAATAAATGAAATGAAAAGAATTATATGATTTTCTTAATAGATGTAGAAAAAACATTTGTCAAGATACAGCATACTTTCTTGAATAAGTTCTCCACAGTGTAGGGATAGAGGGAACATACTTCAATAACATAAAAGTCATCTATGAAAAGCTCACAGCAAATATCATTCGCAATGGGGAAAAACTTAGAGCTTTTCCCCTAAGGTCAGGAACACACGAGGGATGCCCACTCTTAGCACTGTTGTTCAATATAGTACTAGAAGTCTTAGCCTCAATGATCAGAAAACAAAATAAATAAAACGCATTCAAATTGGCAGAGAAGTCAAATTCTCACTCTTCACAGATGACGTGATACTTGATATGGAAAACCCAAAAAACTCCACCTCCAAATTTCTAGAACTCATATAGGAATTCAGCAACATGGCAGGGTATAAAATCAATGCACCAAAATAGTTTGCATTCCTATACACTAATAGTGAGACAGAAGAAAGATAAGTTAAGGAATCAATCCCACTTGCAGTTGCAACAAAATCCATTTGAATTTGAATTCTGTGTCCTTTTGACATAATAGTTTGTTTTCTATAAAAATAGGACATCTCCATCATCTCTTACATATTACCTGATCCAGCTGAAATCAGTTGTCTAGAAAGCCTTTGTTCCTTTCAGTATGGAAAGTATAAGTATAAAATTACATAATTGGGAGGTTTCCTGGTATCTTAACCTCTTGATTAGAAGTCAAGAGAATAACTGAGAAAAAGGAATGACATGATCAAAGAACAATACTTTGTATAAATACTTTAGGAAAAAAGGATAGCCTGAGACTTCAATAATTTAAAAAAATATTTGTAAGTTATATTTAACATTTTATTCTAACTTTACCTGTTTTCTTGTATTTTGATTTGACATCTGTCCTCATTTTACAGGCGCCTGTACATTTATTGTTTATTTTTCTTATTCCTTCTCCTGGGTGTTAACTTCATTAAATGAGAACAATAAAATTGCCAGATTAAGGAAATTGGACAGTCTCAACTTGGGTTTTTTTTCTTAGCTGGTTTATCAGTATGCTAAGCAATGTGAGAATGTATATTTAGGCTGAAGATCTGGCTCATTAATCATCTACTACCATATTCTTCTAAGTAGTAAAGCTCTTGTTAGTGAAACTGACGGACAGTGAAAAACAACCTAATGAGTCCTTCAATTTTGCATTAGTGTGTTAGGAAGCAAAAAGGCATATGGAAAACTAGGTATTTCTGAGCTATAAGACTTGAAAGAAATTCCTATTTCATATCTTAGGTGAAAGATTAGAAATCCAAAGAGATAAACTTATTTCCTCAGTGCCACATAGTTACTATTAAAAAATTGTTTAATAACTATCTTTGAATGAAATGCATTTTCTGCCTTTTATATCAAAGTTGAATTTACTTGGAGAAAACTAGGTGAATATTTAGGTTTATTTTTAAATATGCTGAAGTGGAAGTAAACAGTATTTAACCACTTCTTTAAAGTAAGTAATTAGAGCCACAGGTAAAAAAAAAAATATGTTAAATTATTTATACAGTATTCTTGTCATAGAATTTCTTTTTAAGGAATGCTTAGGAAGGGGCAGTTTGATGGAGAAAATGTTTATGTCGTAATAGAAAATGTATCCATGCTCAAATAGGAGTTTATAAGTAATTTTTTGACTGGATTATTTGTTTTTTGGGGTGTTGAGTTTGAGAAGTTCCTTATAAATTTTGAATACCAACCCTTTATCTAAAACGTCATTTACAAATATCTTCTCCCATTCTATGGGTTGCCTCTCAGTTTTATTCATTATTTCCTTTGCTGTGCAAAAGCTTTCTATCTTGATGAAGTCCTAAATAATCCAGTCAAGAAATGGGCAGAAGACATGAATACTTCTCCAAAGAAGACATACAAATGGCTAACAGACACATGAAAAAATGTTCAATATCGCTAGCCATCAGGCAAATATAAATCAAAACCGCAAGATACCACCTTATGCCAGTTCGAATGGCAAAAATTAACAAAACAGGAAACAACAAGTGTTGGTGAGGATGTGAAGAAAGGGGAACTCTCCTATGCTGTTGGTGGGAATGCAAGCTGGTACAGGCACTCAGGAAAACAGTGTGGAGGTTCCTCAAAAAGTTAAAAATAGAGCTACCCTATGACCCAGTGATTGCACTACTAGGTATTTACCCCAAAGATATGTAGTAACTTAAAAGGGTGCCTATACCCCAATGTTCATAGCAGTTTTCTGCTAGGAATTTTATGGTTTCAGGTCTCATATTTAGGTCTGTAATCCATTTTGAGTTTCTTTTTCTGTGGTGTCCAGTGAAAGTGATCCAGTTTCATTCTTTTGCATGTGGATGTCCAGTTTTCCAACCCCATTTGTTGAAAAGACTGTTTTTTCCCCTTGCATATTCTTGCCTCCTTTGTCAGAGATTAATTGACCATAAAATGTGGTCTATTCAGTTCTATTGCCTGTTCTCTATTAATCTGTGTATTTATTTTTTGTGCCAGTACCTTACTGTTTTGATGAATACAGCTTTGTAGTGTATTTTGTAATCTGGGATTGTGATACCTCCAGCTTTGTTCTTCTTTTTCAAGATTGCTTTGGCTATGTGGTTCCATAGATATTTTAAGATTATTTGTTCTAGTTCTGTGAAAAACACTGTTGGTATTTTGAAAGGGATTGCATTGAGTAGTATGGACATTTTAATAATATTGGTTCTTCCAATTCCATCTGTATGGAATATCTTTCCATTTGTTTGTGTCATCTTAAACTTCTTTCATCAGCGTTTTATAGTTTTCAAAGCACAGATCTCTCACCTCCTTGGTTAACTTCATTGCTGGATATTTTATTCTTTCTTGGTGCAATTGTGAATGGGATTGTTTTCTTAATTTTGTATCCTGCTACTTCATTATTAGTGTATAGAAATGCAACAAATTTTCTGTATTTGACTTTGTGTCCTGCAACTGTACTGAATTCATTTATCAGTTAGTAGTATTTTTTTTGTTAATAGTATTTTTGTAGAGTTTTTAAAGTTTTCTGTTTATAGTATCATGTCATCAGCAAATAATGAAAGTTTTACTTCTTAACAAACTGAATGCCTTTTGCTTCCTGTCTGATTTCTATGGCTAGGACTTCCAATTGTGTGTTGACTAAAAGTGTTGAGAGTAGATATCCTTGTCTTGTTCCTAACCTTAGGAGAAAAGCTAACAGTTTTCGCCATTGAATATGATGGTTATTGTGCACTTTTTGAATATAGCCTTTATTATGTTGAAGCATGTTCCCGCTAAACCTACTTTGTTAAAGGTTTTTATCTTAACTGAGTGCTTTTTCTGCATCTAATAAGATGATCACTTGGTTTTTATCCTTTCTCTTATTAATGTGATGACTCACATTGATTAATGTGTAAACATTGAACCATCTTTGCATCCTGGGAATAAATCCTACTGGATCACGGTGAAGGATTTTTTTTTCTTTTTCTTTTTCTTTTTTTTAAAATTACGTTCAGTTGGCCAACATACTTAATTAGTTTTTGATGTAGCATTCAGTGACTCATTAGTTGCATATAACCCCCAGTGCTCATCACCACACATGCTCTCCTTAATACCTGTCTCCTGGTTACCTGATTCCCTACCCTCCCCCACCCACTGTAACCCTCAGTTTGTTTCTCAGAGTCTAGAGTCTCTCATGGTTTTTAAATGTATTGTTGGATTTGGTTTGCTAATTGATAAACCTTTAGCCAGATTCATTAAATAAAATAAAAAAGGGATGGGGATATAAATAAATGAAGAATAAATAATAACTGATAAATAAAGAATAAAGAAGAATAAATAATAACTGACCACCACAGAAATGCAAAGGATGATATTATGAAAAATTATAAGCCAACAAATTGGACCTCCTAGAAGAAATGGACCAATTCTTAGAAACGCATAACTTTTCAGAACTGAATAGGAAGAAATGGGAAATATGAACAGACTGATGACCAGCAATGAAATTCAATCAGTAATCAACACCCAATGAACAAAAGTCCAGGAGTAGATGACCCCATTGGTAAATTCTATCTAACATTTAAAGAAGAATTAATACCTATTCTTCTCAACCCATTCCAAAAAACAGGTGAGAAGGGAAGGATTTTAAGTTCATTCTACGAGGCCAGCATGACAGCATACCAAAGCCAGATAAAGATGCTATTAAAAAAAAAGAGACAAAGCTATAGGCCAGTATCTCTGATGAACGAAGATGTAAGAATCTTGAAGAAAATTTAGTTTCTTCAGTCTTTGAGGGGAAACTGGCCCTGTGACTTTCTTTGACAATTCAAATAAAATAACATGGAAGTGACATTGTGTGGCTTTGCCCTTTCTGCTTTTAAAAATGCTGCCCTGAGATTGTCATGTAAGGAAGTTGATGTGACCTATTAGAAGATGAGATGCCACAAGAATAGAACCAAAGTGCCCAAGTGGGTACAAAGCACAAAGTGCCAGACACGAACTGGTGAGCAAGTGAGGCTGTAACAGAACCCTGAATGTTTGGGGCTAGGTGATACAGGAAGGCAAGGAGACTGTCCATGGAGGCTAGGAAAGAAGCAGAGGAACTATTGGAAGCTGCAGGAAGAACATTTATGTAACAAGTGGTTGAACAGTTGTCAAAACTATCACTTGCTGTAATTCAAAAGAAAGATGCTGTACTAAATACTCTTAGGGGTCTGATTAAGGAGATCTCTGGGCAATAATGAAGGTGCCCATAGTATTTTCCTAGCTTTGTATGTATGATGAACATGTGAACTAATGAAGCAACTGTTTGATTTGAAAGGAGATTTTTATAAAAGTAGAAGATTCTATGATGCTATGTTAAAGGACATTGGTGTTGAATTTGTACAAAGACCACCAACTTGGACTTGACCTTTAGGAGCTGAGACATTTAAAACAGAAAAAGAAGCCTGTGGAAAGCAGAAAGCAGCCCACTATAACTTCTTAATTATAAACATGACCTATAGAGAAGAAAAAACATTTTAGAGAGCAGAACCAAGAATCCAGAGAAGGTACCAAGAACACAGGAGAATGATGGATTAGGGAACCAGTCTTAGGGAGCACATAAGGGCCATGAACAAAGAACATTCTCTATTTTCAGAGTTACAGCACTGGCAGTAAGTGATGGCTGGATTTCAGAAACACGCTGAATCAGTAAGTTCCATGTGTCCCATCTATATTGAGGTTATATGTTCACATTATTTCTATTGAGGTTATTCTGCCTCTGTATTACCAATGCTAGATGGATATTAGATGGATGAATGGATGTGTTTGAGGGGGTTGGTGATGGTGCATCACCTTTTTAGCTTATGGATCTATGGACAAAATACAGATCATTAGATACTGGTCTCTGAGCTCAGTGCAACTTAAGGGTAATACTTTAGGGCTCTGGAGAACAGATACATGTATTTTATGTGTGGGAGGATTAGAAGTACTTATGTAACCAGAGGACAGATTGTGATGGATTTAATATGATTACAAAATCTTTTTATTTTCCTCTCAAGAAATAGTCTCTTTTGGGGCGCCTGGGTGGCTCATTGGGTTAGGCCTCTGCCTTTGGTTCAGGTCATGGTCTCAGGGTCCTGGGATCGAGCCCCGGCTCTCTGCTCGGCGGGGAGCCTGCTTCCCTGTCTCTCTCTCTGCCTGCTTCTCTGTCTACTTCTGATTTCTCTCTATCAAATAAATAAAAAGGAAAAAAATTAAAAAAAAAAAAAGAAGTAGTCTCTTTTACCACTCCTTGAATCATAGGTGGCTTTGTGACTTTTTGTTTCAAATAAAATGTAGGTGAAGCAGTGTTGTGATCTGCAGAGTCTAGGCCTCAAGATCTCTTGCAGTGTCTTTGTTTGTCACCTTGGAATGCTACTTGGAGACCATACTCTCACTAAGTCAATCTCACCTGCAGAAAGACGGGAGGGCGTATTGAAGGAAAGGGATGGATACCATTTGGAAGCAGCAGAAGCTGCCAGACACGGGTGAAGCCATTTGGGACCTTCCTGCTGAGCTCCCCTTCCAGCTGAGTGCAGACACCTAAATGAGAACAGACAAGTTTGGCAAAGGAACCTCCTCGACATGGCTCAGAAACATGAAAAATAATAAGCTATTGTTGCTATCCACTAAGTTTTGAGGGAAGTTTATCACAAAAAGGCATTTACCTGGAAACAAGACACAGAATTCTATAAAAGAGAAGAAAAGATATTTTATGTAAGGAAGGGCCACATTTAGTTCAGAAGAAATAAGAAAATGCTCATGAAGTATGTGCTGTTTGAGGTTTGTACTCAAAGACGTGTCTGGAAGATTAAGTGGGGTCATGGTGTAGAAGAATTTGAAAGCTACAGTGTGGTATTTATATTCTGAAAGCAATGGGAAGCTGACATTTTTTGTTGGAAGGAGTAGTTCAAATCCACTGCATTGCCAGTAACCAAGAGAGCAGCTAGAACACTAAAGGCACCTTTTGAATGATTTTTGAATGAATGAGCCGAATTTTTTTTTTTTTTTTCTATCCTATTAGGTGTTACAACCCAGTGAAATCCTCAATGTCAGTGTAGTCTATTGTGAGAATGTATCAGAATGTGTTAGGAAGAAAAACAGTTTAATGTTCGTCAAAGGGCCTGGGGACAGAAGAGAGTAAATGTCTTCACGTTGAATGTAGGGCTGGATACATTGGCATGCTGCAAACCTATGTGGAGGGAGACCTCTTGAACAGGTGCAGGAAAGAGGCTGCAGTCAGAGTCAACAGGATGACCTTTCTGGCGAAATGTGCCAGTCTTGCATGCATGGTCACAGGATACTTTATGACACACAGCGTACATGGGGAAAACATTTGCCCTCCTTGGTCATTTGGATTAATTCGTACCATAAAGGCATCTTTTACCATCCTATTCCCAGATTCATGGGCTTGATATATGGCACCATTTAGGTCTTTATTTTCCCTCTTAACTTCCCCTAAGGGAGTCTTCTAGTGTGACCATACTGATTGATGACCACCCTCCCAGTGACTAACTCCACAGCGTGTATGTGTGGACAGCTTTATGGCTCCTGGAACTCTGGGTACATTTCCAGTCACTTTCTTTTTGTTTCCCCTTGTTTCTTGCTCTCTTTGAAAGTTGGAACTTACTTCCTTACTCTTTTTGACTTTCTCTGAGGGCGAACCATTCTTGACTCTTGATTTCAGATATCGCATCCTTGTCTTGACTGTTGCACTGTGCCCATCATTAGGCACACGGCATGAGCTGATTTGTGCTGTTATCTGTCTTCGGCTGTGTCTCCTGCCCCCGGCTGTCATTGCCACAACTTCTTCAGCCCAGAGTTGGGCCTATCAGAGAGGTTCAATCATATTTTGGTTTTTGTTGATGATAAGTTTTTATATTGTCGAGTCAATACGTTATATTTTCTCTGTGTCATAATTTGCAGCCCTGAGGCGTAGGTGGTGTCAGTCTGTTGGATTTGCTGAATTGTCAGTGATTTTTACCAATTAGATGATTTATTTCCTTGTGCTTGATTCTGTTTTCTAAGCTGTTAACTAAATCTGTCCTTCTCATTGTCACATTCCTCACTAATTAAAGATAAAAAAAAGGTGCTTTTCCAGTCATTAGGCGCGTCAGTTATGAGTAACCTAGAACAAGGAGGAAAAGCTTTTGGCTTGAATAGAGTCCTAGGAGCTTAACAGCTAAAATCCAAGCAGGTTTCACCCTTTGCTCCCTCTCTCCTCCTTTCCCGCCTGCCTTCTCCACTTTCCTTGTTCTCCCTAAGATAATGTTGTTTAACCTCTCTTTGTCTAAATTATATGGATACACCAAAAAACATTTTGGGAAATAATACAAAGTACAGAGAAAGCCTCCCAAGTCATTTTTCTTTCCTTTCTTTCTTTCTTTCTTTCTTTCTTTCTTTCTTTCTTTCTTTCTTTCTTTCCTTTCTTTCTTTCTTTCTTCTTTTTTTTTTTTTTTTTTTTTTTTTTGTTGAGGAACCACCAGACTGTATTTTTTTGAAGAGACTCTCTGTGCCTGGAAGCAAATACTTAGACATGGTGTCTTTTCTACAGTCAGTGTTGCGACCGGGTTTTTCTGGCCTCTAAAGATGATGGAGATGGTGATGATGGTGGTGATACTACTACTTACTGTCCTCTCATCATGCATAGCCTAATTCCATCCTGGTTCCATTGATGCTGGATAGTTGGACCATCACCATGTCTTCCCAGGGTCTCCTCTGCCATGCAGAAAAGCCAAAGCCTTGTTTTTTTGTTTTTTGTTTTTTGTTTTTGTTTTTTTAAAGATTTTATTTATTTATTTGACAGAGAGAGATTACATCTAGGCAGAGAGGCAGGCAGAGAGAGAGAGAGGAGGAAGCAGATTCCCCACTGAGCAGAGAGCCCGATGTGGGACTCGATCCCAGGGCTCTGGGATCATGACCTGAGCTGAAGGCAGCGGCTTAACCCACTGAGCCACCCAGGCGCCCCAAGCCTTGTTTTTTTAAAGAATCTCTCTCCCTGTAGGTTCCTGGTTGACCTAGGCTGGTAAGAAGCATTTTCGTTTGACGAGGAAGGCAGAAGCAAGGAGAGGCCATTATTCTCCGAAAGCAGTTGCAGCCAGAAGCTGTGCAGATGACACATGGACACTGGTTTCCTGCCTGGCTCTTGAGAACCCGCCCCCCGCCCCCCTTGCCCTGCTGGAGACAGGGAGAGTCAATGAGAGCTTCCATATATGGGCAGGCGTCATAGGAGCTAGCCTGTCGGCTCAGGAGAAACACTTAGCCATGCTCCAGGCTGAGATCATCAGCCTGACCTTCCCTCCCCAACTGTTCCCATGGCTGGGTAATTCTCTCATTCTTTGTAATAGACCCTTCATGCTTGGAACACATAGAGTGCCTTCTATTTTTCTAGGAAACCCTGCCTGGTAAAAATAAATTCCTCAGGTGTGGTTGATATTCTTCAGTTAAGAAAGCAGGGTTAGTGAGTCCTCCAACTTGAACTTCAAGTCCACAAAACTAGTAAGTGAAGGAAGGAAATGAGTTCAGAAATCTGTCTTTGGGTTTATACAGATCACTTGTGTGTGGCCTATAAGGGCTTCCTGTGTTCACTTTCAGCAACGCTACTGTCTCTGTCCCCTCATGGCCTGTGTCTGCCCTGGCTCTGTACCCATGTCAGCCATCACCGCTTTGTGGCATGAGACCCATTTTACTCTCTGGGTCCTACCCTGGTCCTGAATTTGGTGAATGAGGAGTAGCTCTTTCTAATGCATGCTAAGAAGATTGTGTGCTTTTTTTCTGCCTGCCAACCACCCCCCTCACCCCCACAAAGGTTTTACAGGGTTTTGAAGATTCCACCTGTCTGCTTTTGTTCTGAGAAAACACAGGACTGATAATGAGCCCAAACCTGATGATTGACAGTGGAGGGCAAGGTGATCAGTTTCACTTCTTCCATCAACCAGATTTTTCCTGTCTCAGAGTTTCCTTGCCTTTGTATTTAGTATGTGGATTTTATCTTGTAGATATGTGTTCTTTCCTTTTAAATAAAGGGTCAAAATCTGAGGTCAGTTTGTGTTAGTTATTTTACTCTGTCTCTTCTGACTTTCTCATTCTCTTTTATGCCTTTTTTTACTAAAAAGTTCATTGACCTTCTGACCTCATGTGATAGTTACAGAGATTTTTCACATTTACATTGGGATAATGACCTTAAAATCTAAAGGTGCTGGTTTAGAATTTCATCTTGTGACCTGCTACGTTACTAATTATTCAGGGTAAAGAGTCTGTGTATTTACAGTGAGCAATTTAACTCTGGCATAAATCTGGCATCGTTTGTTAATTTTAGAAGTCAAACATCAAAGTTACCCAATTTTTCTTGTCAAAGATTTAAATTATATGACAGTTAGCTGAAAATTAATTGCTAAATATATCAGTAACTTCATTTTTCTTATAAGTGATTCATGAAAAAAAATGTGGAATAGGGTTTCAGTATGTCTTGCTTTATTTCATGGCGATTTCCAATTAAATGCTTGCTTTTGCTATCAATTATCATGGGAAGATAAGTTAAATCCACTCAATTAAACAATCACTTTTGAAGTTTTTGGGTCTAACTTTGACCCATCTTAATGTTAATTTAGCCTCCTTTTAAAGGGAAGTAAATGATTCACCTAAAGATTTCTGTTCATTAGTATTAATTAGTGAATCCATTTGACTATGTCAAGAAGAGATGAGAGATAGTTTGAAGTGGAAAAGCAATACCTTTTTGTGGACTGTGGTAATCATTAATTTATCTCTATTCACTTTATATTGCCAGGGAAAGGCACAAATGCTTTTGCCTATTGGCCTCTTTAGAATTCCTGTGTTCCACTTCTACTGCAGCAAGTAATATGTGGATTATAAAGAATACTATACTTGGGGCGCCTGGGTGGCTCAGCGGGTTAAAGCCTCTGCCTTCAGCTCAGGTCATGATCTCATGGTCCCAGAATCGAGGTTCAAATTGGGCTCTCTGCTCAGTGGGGAGCCTGCTTCCCCCTCTCTCTCTGCCTGCCTCTCTGCCTGCTTGTGATCTCTCTCTCTCTGTCAGATAAATAAATAAAATCTTTAAAAAAAAAAGAAAAGAAATACTACACTCAATTTCATTATGTGGACCTCCTGACTTTTTTAGTCAGCAGATAGCAATTATTTTCTATCATCTCACCTCCTCTATTCCCTCATTCCACAATCTGAGTCTCTGTTGTAGACACTAGGTATATCTTAACCACCAATCCATCAATCAGTCAATACATACATACATACACACCTATGCAGGTACATAAATACTAAACATGGTTCTTGGCATCAGAAACTCAGAGTGAAGGCTGGGACGAAGTTGTCAAGTACTAGGAAATTTTGAAAAAGATATATGATTAAATTGGGTTATCATGGAATAGGAGCTGACAAATTTGCTTTAATTGCCCAGGGAAGCCACACTTGAAGGCTGATGTATTAGCTGGGGCCTCGGCGGTATGAGCAGTTCTTTAGACAAAAAAGTAAGTTGGAGCATGGGTTGAGAATGGAAGGAACTATAAATACTTAGTCTGGGCTAAAGAATAATATCAAGAATAGAGTAGTCATTACTTTCATTTTAATATTTGTGGTCAGATTTAAATTAAAAATACCCACTTTATATCTCCTTTCTTATATTTGACTTCCTGTAATTGCTTATCATGTACTTGATGACACATGAGTATAGCTTCAATTCTTCTTAGTTCTTAAATAACTGGAAATTCTTTATTTTAAACTAAAGTAAATAAGGAATATATTAAGAACTTAGTATTCTTATAATTACCATGGGTTAAATTGGGGGAAAATATCCTCTCCAAAGAAACCTCACAAATGATGCTTTCAGAGAGTTAGCAAGAGCATTAAAACAAACAAGAAGCAAACAGCTCAGGGTGATTCTAAAAGTTAGTAGTCCTAAGAACACAATTACATCCTTAAAGATTAGGCAAGAAGTTTATTTGGTTGGGATGGGGGTTGGTATTACGTCAGAAGGGAGCATGTGTTAGTGAAGTCTTCAGGTGCCTTTTATTGCTCTAACACTGCTCTTCCTAAAACGTGAAATCCGTGAGGCATAACGGACTGAGGTCACTTCCTTGTCAAACAATATGAGGACTTGGAATTAAGTAGGTTCTGGTACTGATTCGGCAATTGCTAGCAATGTGGTCCTGGATAATAAATTTCTTGGAAGTGCTACGGTTTCCCCACTTTTGCCCGAGTTTTTCCCATTGTGAAAAAGGAATGTATGAAGTCTCTAAATTATGAAGTAGTTTATCAACTCCCTAGGCATTGCCAGATATTTCTGACTCAAGAGTAGGCACAATGTGGAAGGCACCATTTCAGGGCAGATGAAAGAACCACATCATACGTGGAGTCATTTAGACAATCCCAAGGAAAGACCAAGACTCATATCCAAAGTTGTCTCGGGATTCTTTCTGCTACAACATGTTGAGTTTTTCTGTAGGTTTGTGTTGGAGAAATGGACTTACACTATTGCTTTGTCGGCAGTTTTGCCACTAAAAATGACCACTAAGGAAAAGCGTATTTGTGGCCCATCTGCTCTCATTGTGGGAGCTGTAAATGTGGGAGATACATTACTTTCATTAATCTGCGGCTAAGAGTGCATTTCTTTAAAAATTCTTAGAAGGATCTGTCATTTTATTCTTAATACTATACTAATTCACACTAATGACTGGAGAATTCCCAAGAGGTAACTAAATTGTGCAAATGAGTAGCAATGAACATTAAAAGGCAGCATTATAAAATCAGCAATGTGGAATCCGAAGATGTACTTTATTTATTTTGACAAGGGCAGTTTACTTTCGATAACTCATAATAAAGTACTGCTGTAGAATAGTAAATGTACTAAAGTTGTTTTATTAAAGTAATAAAGCCTGAATGGGAGTCCTCACTAAAGCCCACCACTATTAAATTGTTACTAAATACTGAGTTAAAGATGCCAGTATTAGTATTATTATATTTCTTATTTTCTGTGTAAAATTCTGTTTAAAATTGTGAAGTTTACAGAACACATGAGTTTGATGGTTCCTCTTCTTTCCCACACTTGCCTTTGGAAGGAAAACATTTTTCTAATTACCTGAACACTTCCAAGCATTCACTTTCAGTTTCTTAGAATACTTCATTCGTAAGACTGAGATCAGGACAAAGTTCAAAGAAAACCTCAACATGGAGAGTATGTGCTTCATGCTCACTGATAGCACTTTTGCAAACACAAAGCAGAGATACAAGAAACAGTGGGGTCAATGGGCGGATTCAAGGAGGCACACCTGTACTCTGTGTAGTCTAGCCACTGAACTCTTCCTGGAGTTCTTGTCTGTTCACTCAGTTTTACTGTGGTCATATTTCTTATGGTTCTACATGATAACATTTTATCTCTTCCGGGTTCTCTCTGGGCCCAACCATGATACATAGAGATCTTTAACACATGGTGTTAATCATAAGATGCCTGATAAACTTTTATTAATCATGGCTAAGAGGAAGGGGAAGCATATTTTTTACTTGGTTTGTAAATGTTTGTCTTCATGTAAATTCTAGTATAAACTAAAGCTAGTGATTCATAGGGAGAAGGGAAGAGGTGGTTGTGGTACCCGTGAGAAAGACATGGAATCAACATTGTTGCTTATATTTTTAATAAAGCACCATATGGATGCGTTTGAAAGGCTTAGTGAAACCCGTTGCCTCTTCAGGAAAAAGTAACCCCGAGTGCTACTGACTGGCTATTGTGTCCTTTATTCAGGATAATCAGTAGCTCTTTTCATGAATCGTGTGGAACCTGAAGCTATACATAAATGATTTCTGTACTGTAGTCATACACGCCAGTTCTGCTTAAAGTCATGTTAAACTGAATTCTATCATTCTTTATTGAGTGAAAATCCAGTTTGTATAAGTAGGATTATTGTTAGTTATTCAAAACTCCTATACAAAGCCCATACAAAACAAATAAAAATAGCAAGTCCATGGCATATTTTCTCCTTTTATTCAGTTTTCTTTGTTGGCATGGTATGTAATGAAATAGCATGAATAGTAATGTATAGTTTATGTGTGGTGCTTGTTTTAATAATAAATTTTGTTTAATCCTTCTTATTAAATGAATGTTTATCAGCTGCTAGCTCTGTTCACCAGGTTACAAATAAGCAAATTTCTAACATAAAAGTATAACAAGAAAAAGCATGAAAAGCAGTGAAATTATATTGTTGCTGTATTTTTCCTCTAGTTCTTCCTCCTCTTTGGCCTCATTGTATATTACGAATTCAAAAGTCTTCACTTTTGAAGTGGCTTGTGAATTTTATAGAATGCAGAGAAAACACTGCAACCTCATTTTTAGAGTATGAAGTTATAGAATGTGGCAAAGTTTAGAAATGCTCAAATCTATGTGAGAACAAAGTTCCAAGGTCAGCTCATGGTGAAAATGTATTGGATGAGTGAAAGGGTCAGGAGCATTCTTACAGATAGTGGATTTTAGGTATTTCACAGGCTTAGATTTGTCTGAAGTACCTCAATGTGAGTCAGAACTTTCCCTCTGCAAATGTCCTATTTCAGGTTTTCCAACCCTTACTGTCACAGGGTATATAAGCTAAGAGGTCTGAATTCAAATTTTATCATCATTGTTTACTACATAAGTGACTTTGGATTTATTAATTAACCTTTTGAGGCTCAGTTTTCCTGTTACTTTGTAGAATTAATATTTACCCCTTTTCCTTGAAAATGTGGTGGGGATTATATGGTAAAATACAGGTGCTATTTTAAACTTCGATGTGGCCATATCATAAGTGTTTTAAAAGTCCGTATATTGAGAAGGAAATGTACTGTTGATTGACCTAGTCCTTTATCCAAACAAACAGTCAAGTGCCTTGATAGAGTCTGTATTGTAGTAAAGTAGTATGGTAGATACATAAGTAATCTGGGTTGTTTCAGTGCCTGATTTAGTGAATTGTGGTTATTAGAGACTATGTGCAGACAACCTATTTTAATACAGTGATATAGGTACTATAAGAAATACATATGGGATGCCAGTATGGCCATAGGAAGAAAAAAATGTCTGCTGTAGTTATAAACAAACAATGCAGAAAACCAGAAGGATGGTTCTTAACCTGAGTCTAGAATGATAAGAGGAATGAGTCAGGTGAACAAGGACTTGTGGTATCTTAGGTATTCCTTAGAAAAAAACATCAAATGCTACTGATACCTAAAGTTGCATAGGACTTGGAGAATGGTGAGGAATATCCACATGGCCAAAAGAAATCTGTTGGATAGGTATAGCTTTTAAAATGTACACTTCACAATATTTCTGTTTTTAATAAGATTTAAATAGACAATGGAGAAATAAACTTCTTTCATACTTTTAACCTGGTCTAATTTTTACCTGCTATGAAGTTGTTTATTCCTTCTTTTCATGAGGAATTACATGAAAATAGACACAAACTGCTACAATTATTTTCCGTTGTTTTATGTAAATAAAAATTATAATACTTGTAACCTTGGGTGAGAACTGTGTTCCAAGGAAGTATTTAGTGAATATACTTTCTCTTTGGCCATGACAATAAAAGACATGTTGGTGGGTTTCTATCTCTGATCATAAATTTCACAAAATAAACCATTTTCTTTTATTACTTAGAGTTTTCACAAAGGAATTCATATAAACTTTGTTTTTATTTTAATTTTAATTTTTTTTTTTTTTTTAGAGAGCATATATGTACATGCATAGGCATGGAAATAGAGAGGGGTTGGGCAAAAGGAGAGGGGAAGAGAGAGGGAATCTTAAGCAGGCTCCGCGCCTAGCATGGGGCTGATCTTGATCCTGAGATCATAACCTGAGCTGCAATTAAGAGTCAGTCCCTTAACTGAATGAGCCACCCCGGTGCCACTCCAACCTTGTTTTTTAATTAAAAAAAAATGATATCCTATATTTAACAGCAACGTGATAAGTTTAGTAATAGTAAGTGCTATCTCAAGTGGTAAGTGCTTTCCTATAGGTTTTTTGTTTGTTTGTTTGTTTGTTTAATGCTATGGCATGTGCTCTAGTTGAAATTTTACCAGGGCTGTAGTTCAATAAACAGCAAAACAACACTATGTGAATCATGTTGTTGCTGTATGTGTATGTGAGAGAGAAGAAGAATTTTTTTTTTCTCACTCATGAGCTTTTAAATAAGAAAAGGTAAAAACCCCTTTTCTTAAAAATACTCAACTAACCATTTTTCTTTAAGAAGCATACATCCCAAATTCCAGTTCTCTGTGTTGAAAATTTAGAATGGAATAATACAGTGTGCATTATTGAGGACTACTATCTAAAATTATAGGTGCTGTTGTACTGCTGATTCTGAGTAAACCCAGTGCAAATTATTCAACTCGTATTTTCTAATCATTCTTTGAAATAAGTTTAACTTGTATACATCAAGGTATATTATACAGAACAATTATATGGACTCTGTTAAGAGAGATTTGGCTAAACCAAGCTCGTATTAAAGTCCAGGGACCAGCATCAGCATCCAGAGGGTGTGTTAGAAGTGCAGAACCCCGGGTACAACCCCCAAACTACTTCATCAATTTCAGCTTTTTAACAAGATCCCCAGGTGATTCATTGTACATTAAAGTTTAAGAAGCTCTGTTGTAACTGCACTGTTACTAATAAAAAAATAATGTGAAGTAGATAGTTAAAATTCCTGATGAAATGCAAAGGCCTTTCACCTGTCTATTTCTGATACACCAAAGTTTCAAAGAACTTCTAGGGTAATCCTTTGGTATATGAAACAAATGATAAAATCTATGATGGCAGGCTAATATTCTGAGACACTAAACTATTTCTATTTTTTCACTATTTTGCTCGTATGTTTTCTCCTTTTCCATCCCTCCCCTTGAAACAGTAAGTAGATACTGTGTTCAGTTGCCTTAAGGGAGTGATATGACATGGTACAAAGCAGAAATTGTGACTGATCATGGTTTTCCAAAGGCGAAACCCTTAGACTGGAGGTCTCAAAATCATGGTCTTTGGGTTAAAAGCGTACCACAGATGTGTTTGCTTTGTTAGTGAAGTGCTTGTTTATTTCAGTTTTTAATATAGAAGTATGTGGTAAGGGAATTCCCTTTTGCCTGCCTCCATTGCCGGGAAGAAGGTTGGGAAGTCTTTAAAAGGCCAATGCCAAACTTTCTTATTAAACTAGTGGATGCACCCAAAAGGAAGATTAAGTTACTAAAAAAAAAAAAAAAAAATTAAAAAAAATCAATTCCTAGCACTTCGATAGCACTTTCTATGTGCCAAGGATTGTTCTAAGTAGGCTTCATGGAGGGAGTAAATGTTTGGGGAAAGGTATTCTCCATGGAGGAAAGCACCCCTGCGTACCTCCAGGCATGCCTGTCCTTTACTGGCCAAGTAGTCTTGTGTCTAGACCAGAGTAAGCCAAGAAGAAAGCAAAAAGCAAGGCTAGGTCAGAGAAGTGACGAGGACCTTCCTTGGTTTAGGGCCTGGAAGGCCATCCTAAGGGCACAGAAGAAACATGTCTTTCACGGAGTAAAGCAGATGTTTCAGGGCTGTTTTCTTAGATCTTCACAGTGTGTGTTCCTTATACCATTTAATTCTTAGCCGTGATTTCTTCTCTGCAGAAAGACTTCCCCTGATGACCCAATCCAATTTCCTTCCCATTATAATCTCTAACCATATACCTTGATTTGAATTTTTAAAATATTTATTGCTAACTAAAATTGTTTAATGTGTTTCCTCTTCGTCTGCCCCTTTTGTGTGCAGATTTCATTTATTAGAATGAAAAAACCAGCAGGACATGGCTTTTGTCTTGTTTATTTCTGCATTTTTTGTGTCTATAAGAGTGTCTGGCTCATAAAGAACACTTAGTAGATATTTGCTAAATAGATTGTTGTTTTTAAGTGGAAAATAATGAGTATATATCTATAGTTTATTCAAGAATGTTGAACTGCTGAGAACTAGCCTTGGAAGGGTAAGAAAATTGGGCTTATGCAAGTTTGGAGTTTGTCTATGGAAAAAGAGTGGTAACTTAGGAGTATGAAGATGTTTTAAAGAGAGTGATAGAATGATTAGCCTTGTGCATTAGTCACATTCTCCAGAGAAACAGACAACAGGAAATTTTATACACACACTCACACACACACACTCATATTTTTCTCCCCTACACAGAAAGAGAGAAAGAGATATGTATTTTTGCAGGATTGGCTCACACGATTATGGAGGTTGAATGCAAGCTGGAACCAGAAAAATGAATAATGCAGTTCCAGCCTGAATCAAAAGGATTCAGAGAGCCAGGATCACCTGTCAGGAAAAGAACAGTGTTCCAGTTCAGCAGTCAGGCTAAGAGACTGAATTCTCCCTTTTGACAATTTTTTTTTTTTTTTAATGTACAGACCCACAGTGGATTGAATGATGCCCACCAGCACTGGAGAGGGACATATGCTTTCTTAGTCTATTGATGGCAATACTAATATCATTAGGAAACATTCTCACAGACATACCCAGAAATAATGTTAAACCAAATATGGGAGCACCCCCTGCCCTGGGCATTGACACATAAAATTCACTATGAGAGCAAAAAATTTAAAGCAGCTAGGAAAGCAAGTGAAGATAAGAGCATGATGATATAGGTAGTGAAAATTACAAAAGTCTATAGATTTACAGTTTTGAGGTCAAAGATTTGACTGTAGAAATACCACTGGAGAAAGAGAGCATGGTGCCCAGTGGTGCTATTTCGAGAGTGAGAAATTTAAAAATCAGAGGCAGCCCAGTATTGGTAAATGTATGGGGATGCAAAATTTTGGAGATGACAGGTTCAAATGTCCAAAAACTTAGGATGCCCTATGGGTCATTCCAATGCTGACATTTCCAAAAAGTCATGATGGAGAGGATTGTGAGTCATGCCTGAGTTCCAAATGAATGGGGGGTGGGGCTGTGATTGTGTCCAAGGCTCTTGGTGCACTGCCTTAGTTTATACCTTCAACCTTATTCTTGGTGACTGTAATAACACCCTAAATGATCTCTCTGCCTTTCATCTTTTTTTCCCTCCAGTCTTTCTTTGCACCACAGATTGTTATAGCTTTCTGAACTTTGGCTGTGGTAGACCAGCATTCCCCTTTGGAAATCCCTTTAAGTCTTCCTATCTCTAAAATAAGTCTTTTAAATTAATTAATTAATTTTGCCTTGCAAACGTCTTCCCGATATGGACTTGACTTCTTCAGCAGCATCTCCTGCAGTTTCACCTAAGTTCCGTTATGTGGAGGTGATAATGACCTGCTATTACATGCCCTTGCACACAGGATTTCCTCTGCTTTGAATGCACTTAATTTTTATGATTTTTCCACCCAGTAAACCCTAATTTTTAAGAGGTTAGTGATTTCCTCTTCTGTAAAGACTTTGTTTTTGTCTGTAGAGGTAATTTCTCTATTCTCTGGTCTACTTTTGTACCTCATTTATTTTTCTCTTATTTTATTTATCATGCATACTGTCATAATTTGTCTTTCTCCCCGTTAAGACAGTAATCTTGAGGTGTTTTAGTCTACTGTTGATACATCATATGCTCTCAAAAAAAAGTTCTTTGCTGAATTAATCAGTGAATGATTAAATTAACAAACTGTTAGATAATTTATCAATGATTAATAAAGATGGATTTTTTTTTATTTCAGGATGGCCCAGAGACAGTAAATAATCAACTGTAAGTTTGCTATTGATAAAAAGTTTTGCCGCTTAAACTTTTGATGTTTCCTTGGAATATGTGCGGTCATTACCACAAAATGTTTTAACTTCCTGACTTTGCTCACTTCTTTTAGAACCCGAGTTATCCCCAAAACTCTGACATTTCTTGGAACATTACAGTTTCATAGAATGGAAGTAAAAAAAAAAAAAAAAAGGTCAAGGAGAAGGGATAATATTACTAAACTATTTGGAGCTATTTAGTAGGTCAGCAAAATAGTTGCTTAATAAACTAGGCATGCTAGACAAAGACATTATCATGAAGGTACCTCTGGTAAAATTTAAAAAAACATGCAAATTAGAGGGTGGAAATTAATATGATTATTGAAAAGATTATGTTTTATGGAGGAATTGCTTTAAATTGATTAGTTGGTAGTTCATTAGTATCTTTTTTTTATTGATGTTGGATAGAATAGACAGACGGAAAATATTCTTCTGGAATGTCTGTGAAGTTATAACTATAGGTTTCTTAAATTTGTCAGAGTGGCTGTTGACAGATGTGCATAAAAGCAAAGAAAACCTTCATACAGCAAAATATTCACAGATTTTAAACTATGCCAAGGTACTCAGGCAAGTAAGGCATGTTTTGAATATGATAGCTGGTGGCATTGTCAATAAAATCACCTTGCTCAGCATACCTAAGCCATATTTTTGGTGGAGAAAATCCCATAGTAGTATAAAGATGGGAGAAAGTAATGGCACTTTCTTTTCCTTGTTTATCTTTGTTTTACTCAGCTAGTTTTCAGGTTATCAGGCATCCAAGAAGAAACAATTAAGGATTTTTTTTTTCTATGTATATCTAACTGAAAACAAAACAAGTTTACTTTTTTTTTCTAGTGTTGGGTCCATGGTCAAAGGAGCGAGACTGATACAAATGAAGGTCAAGCAAAGCTTTATTTCGCGCCAAGCATTGAGAAGCAAACCGACGGCCGAGGGCCCGGGCCGTCTCTTGCAAAGAGGCGACCCCTCTCTGCCTTACAGACTAGCTTTTAAGGGCAAAGGCCAAGTGGTTGGGCCTGGCCACACACAGGTGACCAATGGGATTGTAACACACAGAGAAAGCTACATAGTCACACATAAGTGACCAATTGAATTATAATTTACTGTATAGTAGGTATTTGAACTAGCCTATTACCTTGGTCAGAATTGGCACCCAAAAGGTGCCCAAAAGGCGGGGCGTATACTCCTCCGTAGCTAGAGAGACAGTAGGCACCCCCACTAATGGGCTACCTCCACCTGGCCTGACCCACCCTTGTATTTGGGCTTTGTTACCTGGGACTGGTTTCCTGGACTTGCTTTTAAGTAAGTTCCCTGAGGTGGGGGTGGGGGACAGGATCCGTTTAAGTTTTCTGCATAAACAACAAAATCACTGTTTAACCGGATGGAGCTGCTCTGGCTAAATAGGCCCTTACATTAGTTATAAATATTAGATTTTCCTTTTCTTCTTAAGAGAAGTGTTGCTCAGCTTTCTTGGGAAAAATTGATCTTGAATTGGGACTACCAGAAGGTGAGACTTGGTGCAAAAAAGCAGTATACTGTTTTCTTCAGGCTTATCTTTTTGCAATTCAATAACTGGAGAAACACAGACATTTGTAATTTGCTAAAAATAATTTTATTTATGTAATTTTTAAATTATGGAAATGATTAACAATGAAACAATGAACAATGAAAAAAACAATGAAAATAATGTAAAAGACTCACTCACAGTATAGCCCATTTCTTATTCATCAAGACTGAACATTTGGGTGCTTACTTCAGTTTATCAGAGTGAATAAAAATTAAAAGAGTAAAGAAAGTACAATATAAGAAGAATAGGGAAATAGAACTTTTAGACCATCAGTATTTTCCCCAAAATTTAATATCCTGAATAAATGATAAAAACATTAATCTTTTGTTTCTTACAGTCCAGCTATATAATTTCACCTTAAAGGTCTATTTTTTAGCTATCATCATTTTCTGCTCTTATAAAATTATTAATAATTAACAGAAATAACTAAAATTAAAATAACTCATGCTATTGATGCTTGAAAACAAGGGAAATCAGAGTGATCAGTGAGAGACTATTAAAATCGCCAGGGGATGGTCTAGAAGAGGCAATGGGCCCACTGTGTCAAGTTCCAATTTAAATATGCCTTTTTGGGGGAACCTAAAAATTTTATTTCACCTGATCCAAACCTGTTAGAGTGCACAGAGTAACACATTTTATGTCTTTTTATATGCCTCTTGGGCTCTGTGTGTGATAGGTGCTATCTTGAACCATCATTCTTAGATGGCCAAACATTTTAAATAAAATGGATACCCTTCATCTTGTTAAATAACGTTATTTGAATACATATTGTGGTAGTTATTATGCTTATTTGTAAGTAATACTGTAGTGTTGCTAAAATGCTAGCATTAGCATTTTTTTAAAAAAAGATTTTATTTATTTATTTGACAGACAGAGATCACAAGCAGGAAGAGAGGCAGGCAGAGAGCGGAGGAAGCAGGCTCCCTGCTGAGCAAAGACCTGAGCCGAAGGCAGTGGCTTTAACCCACTGAGCCACCCAGGCGCCACCAGTTTTTTCTTTTTATGAGACTACTTGCATTCTAGAATACTGCACTGACACTGTTCCTACTTGTCTTACCAACATCCCTTCTGTGTGGAGAACTTTCTTGGGTGCTTCCTTGTGGCTTTTCAGTCTCTTAACCACTGTTCTCTCACCCTCCTTCAAGGTTAAGGGCTGGCTTGTGGTCCCAGTTGGCTGTCCAAGGGCTGTAGTCCACAAGGACCATATACAAATTTCTGACAATCTGTTCACTCTGGTTCCTGTTTCCTGGAGCCTGGTGTTTTACCTCTTCTGTAATTCGGTAAGGTAGTAGTCTGCTCTTAAGCAAATCCTCCATCAGTCCCTCTAGTTTTTAAATGTTCTCATCCTTGGGAAACTAAGGAAGGCCTGGTTGCTCAAAGGAGGTGACTACTGATAGAAAGGGTGGCCAGGCCTTGGAAAGGGAGGATGAATTGCCTTTGACACAGAGGCTCACATATAACTTTGCTGACGGTTCTTCCAAGCCATTTGGTACTTGCTGTCTTGGTTGCTAGTGCCCAATTTATAGAGCCTTTATGACCTCTTGCCTCGCATGTTTATGAGAAGGATATTAAAGCAGGTGGCCTATCCTGGGGAGATAATTTTTTTTTTTACCCAAATATCTAAAATTAGCTATTGTGAGTTTTATATAGATGTTGAATAAAGAAACCTCCAATACATAAATTTTA
Organism: Mustela erminea; assembly: GCF_009829155.1. Classification (NCBI taxonomy): domain Eukaryota; kingdom Metazoa; phylum Chordata; class Mammalia; order Carnivora; family Mustelidae; genus Mustela; species Mustela erminea. The sequence goes on along the minus strand of NC_045616.1, from coordinate 42,697,796 downwards.
TAGTTTTCCAGATATCATCCAAAACCTTTGCCTGCTTTGCCTCCACTATATTATAAGTGAGGATTTAGAAATCAAATATCTAACAGAAAAAAGCAGATTTCTTGTCTCCCAACTCTATCACAGGCACTCTATTGCTTCTCATATAAAACTCAGTTAAGTAGGACCTCTTGCCGTGGCTTTTATCCTGCGTTTTTGGCTGCAAAGTCAGGAATTGTTGATAGGCCAGTTAGTGTAATCTCAATATTGATTCCTACCTCTTAAGGCTTCTTCAGAGCTTTTGTCAAAACACTCACACAAGAATCAGAGTAGGCAGAAATTGATTTCGGAGAGCAAATCTTTCTTTTGAGTACAAATTAACAGAAACAAAACAAAACTGCGACCTAGCCATTCTCCTTTTGCACTTTTACTAGTGCAGTTTATTTCAGCATTGAGATGTTTTCCTGTCTTGGTAAATAATATGGTGCACATCTTTTTATATGCTGACTCCATGGATAGAGGGAATAGGTTGTAGGGAGAAAGAAGCTTTGTCTTACCTGCTGTCAAGGACCATACACTAAAGCTTGTCTGGTTGAGACTTGACTTGCTTCTTGTCAGCGGGAGTGTTGACATAGGAAACTGAAGAAAAGTAGCAACAGAGCATAAGTCTTAAATGTGGTGCACTTTGGCTCAGGTAAGGAAACTCCTATGAGACCTACTGCTTTTTCTCTCCATTAACATCTGTTGGGCCAAGAGACTTGTAAACCTGTCCATTATGTTTTTTCTAAATATTCCTTTCAAAGAAGTGAAACTCAAGAGTTCGGCTTCAGTGGCCCAAGGCATGTGGACATGCGAGACTAGCAGGTTGAGTTTTAAGACTGGGAGCATGGGATAATCCAGAAGGCCATGTTGGACGTTAAATTGTAATTGAAAGCACAGTGAATAATGACATGGGAGAAACTGTGTGTATGTCACGGACACTGCAATATATCTGAAGATGAAGGAATGGGATATGGAGACACAATAACAGAACACTGGTTAAGAAGGGGATATAGGAGGCAGCGACTCACCCGATGCTGTGAATCATGGGAGCCCTTGTAGAGTGATTTTCACAGAGACTTGCATATTTGCCTTTGGTGGGGGATGGAACGGACAAGGATCTGTTTCCATAATCTTCTAAAATTCTGGGGCTTCATAACTGTTAGAGTGTAACATATTCAGGAACTAGCAGTTAGATTCTCATTACCGCTTATTCCTTCAGGCAAAACCCCTCCATTGTGGACCAGGTAGTGGATTTGATCCTGGCAGCTGGATGAATTCTGAACCTTCTTTGTAACATAATCCAGTTCCATTGCAGAACATTAGAGCTAATCTCTCAGATACAGGGCGGAAAATAAGTTCTTAGTGATTTGAGCATAGTACAGGAAGAGGAATGACTAAAATATAAATGCATAGGAGGATTCACATGAATAGTGGCTATTAGAAACATAAATTCACCAGTCTGATGACTTCAACCACTTTTAAAGGCCGTATGTGCTTAACCTCTAACTTCTAACACGAGGAAATGATACATATGTAGTGGAAGGGGGATGATTTAGTGTCTGTGACTCATATATATTCTTTCTGGACTTGATACGTTCAAGGATCTCCACTGTCCCCAGCAATGGTCCTTAAAGTCACCTCTGTGTGGTCTGTGTTTGTTGTTTAGAACTTTGGCCATAGCAATGAATAAGATGGGTAGGACAAGGAATTAGTGAGAATGGGAGTCATACTTTCTCTGAAAAACACTGTGAGTGCAGATATGCAACATTAATTGTGTCATCATATTGTATGTAAAAATGCCATACTGTCAATCAAACATAGATACTACGCCCATCTGTAAAGAACTCCAGCTTAAGAAAGCAAGATTCTGCAAGGAGTATTATCTCTTTTTAAGATTTTTTTGGGGAACAGAAACTTGATGATAATATTTTCTTAAGAATATCACATCTACAAATCGCAGGCATTTTAATGGTACTACTTGGATGGGTTGGATATAGCAACTAAACTTCTTTTTTATACTAATAGACCCTTTATCCCAGAAAAAAAATACATGTATAGGCATACATATCTTTATTAATATAATTATAAATACATTCAGCTATCAACTCTAAATATTATATTTGAATGCATATGTATTTTATTTCTTCCTCAAGAAGAAAATGGTGAGAAACCTTAGCCGTTATGACTAAAATTTTAATTTCTTTCTCCTTGGGCTTTAATGACTTCCTTTGTGACTTGTGGTTTCACCTTACCTGATTTGCTAGGGAAGGGACATTGGGAATAGAAGACACATACTTACTGTGTGTCTAGTAGGACTTAGCACTGTGGACAGTATTGGAAGCGTAAGTGAAAGGAAAGAACAGCCATGGTCCCTGCCCTCATGGCGTTCAAAATTTAATTTGGAAGCATAGGATACTGTTCACATTATCTTTTAAACTCCTGTGAGTTGCCACTGTGAATAAAATGGAAATGAGACCCCAGGGTCACCAAACTGGTAATTTGGCCGAGGTAAGGAAGTTAGGGGGAGGCTTCCTTGAATTAATGATCCATTTCCCTCCAGGGTGAAAGAGGTTCATTGAGGGAGATGAATATTCCAGGCTGTGAGGACAAACTGCCTGAGGGGACATCGAAAACGTTCTAGGGGTTGAAGCGGGGCAAGCAAGGAGGAGCATAGTGTGAAGTATGAGTGGGCATGATAGATCAGAGCAAAGTCATTCTGGATATTTTGACCACTGTGAAGATCATGGTCTTAATTCTGAGAATATTGGGTACCCATCAAAAAATTCAAAAGCAGGGAGATGGAATGATTGCATACTTGTTTTGCAAAGATGGCTCTAGCCTCAAGGTGGAGAACTGATGGGGCATGGAGGCCAAACTTTTCTATTTCTAAATATATGTTTATAAAAAAAATAAAATAAAATAAAAAAAGAACAAATACCTTAGCTTGCAGATTTGCAGCTGCTAAAAGTTCCCATTTAGGACATTTTTAAAATTGTGGATTATTTCTGAACATGTCTCTCCTTTAATACTCTCTGCAAAATGTGTAAGCCTAACCACTCATTAGAGAAAAATGTTCTGTGTTTTTATGATGCTGTGGCTTCTAACCTGAGCATTTTTATCTACATCTGTGTTGTCAGTTGCAGTACATGTTGTGCTCCCCATGACGGCCAAAACAAAATACAACAGACTTACAACAGACTTTTCTTCCTCTTCTTCTTCTTCAGCTTGTATAAAATAAGCCATAAATTAAGAGTTTTGAGGGAATATGTCTTGGAACATTATTCTCGACATTTGGGACAAATCTCCTACCCAGTTGTTTAAACCAGATCCTGCCAATTCCCTCTCTATGATCATGTGTTTTGAAAATTAATTTGTGAACCAGCTTCATGAAACCTGGAACTGTTTTTTCTACAAGAGCAAGCTTTTCCAATGGAAATAACAGTTGGCATACCAGGCTGGCCTACAAATTTTAAGGTAAAAAAAAAAAAGAGAGAGAGAGACAAGTTGGGAAAAAGTATTCTCAAAAGCCATTATGAAACCCAGCTATGGTTGTTGATAAATAGTATTTTGCTACCTCCCCATCACAATCAGATGAGGAGGTATTATTAGATCCTTATACTGTAGCTGAGAAAATGGATTTATTACTTTATAAATGTATATACATAATTCATTTTATAGATCAATACTTTCAGCTTCCATTTAAAATCTAGGGATGCATGGCACCTGGGTGACTCAGTGGGTTAAAGCTGCTGCCTTTGGCTCAAGTCATGATCCCAAGGTCCTGGGATCAAGCCCCACATCAGGTTCTTTGTTCAACGGGAAACCTGCTTCCCTCTCTCTCTTCCTGCCTCTCTACCTACTTGTGATTTCTGTCTGTCAAATAAATAAAATCTTTAAAAAATAAATAAAATCTAGGGGTGCATCTTTATTTAGCTGAAACAGTGAAGTTAGATAGTAAACTCTTATACCTATGAGTCTCTGTGCTCTCAGGCACTACTGATGGCATAGCCAGGGAAGGGGGTTCAGGAAGGATAGATGTAGATGAAGAGGTAGGGAAAGACTGAAATTTCAGGAGATGAGATCCATCACTCTTAGCCCACAAGTACTACTTCCACCATCACCACCATCACTCTCTCTCAAATACCGCTATAACAGTCCTCATAGTTGTAGTTTGGCCCCTTTCTATTTCTGGTGGTATTAACATACCTACCATTACAGCTATCACCCAAACACCACCACTGTTGATACCACCTTACTTTTATCTCCTCTCTCCTCCCAGTGGAACCACTGACAACCACTCCCACAGACAACCTCCCACAGACAATCCTTTGTCTGCTCTTTACCATCACTGTCCTCACCTTGATGACATTTCACGCAGCTAAGTCGGCTCCTCGTTTCTCTTTATTCATGTGTGTGGATTTACCCACAAGAAATTTTGATTGCCGTTTGAAAGGTCTCTGCAGTCCATTCCCAGCCTCTTAAAGAAGAAAACTGAGTCTATGAAAAGCTCTAGGCAGTATAGAAGAAAGCCCTTGACCACAGGAAGGATAAGGAGGTACACGCTAAAAGAGATAATACGAACTGAAGAACAAGCTACCTCAGAAGAGATTAAAGATTGGGTAAGTTAGTACCATCAAAAGAGACAGGCTGTAACTAGAGGGATTGAAGAGGTAATTAATGAGAGAGTTGGAGGTAATTGAGAGGGGGGATAAGATGGAGGCTATCACTCTAGATTAAAAGTCCTTTATAACCACTATAGGTGAATCATTACCCACCAGATACTGGAGGAAAAAACTAGCAGAATTTGTCATTTCATATTTATCTGCTGGTAGAAACCCGTGAGACGATCTAGATAATGGCCATTCAGAACAAAATGTAAAAATAAAAACGAACAAGGATAGAAATTTTTAAAATGATGGGAATAGGCAATCTCAAATGATACTCTCCTCTTTTTTTGTTGATTTATAATAATATTGGTCAAAATCTTGAAGTTTTTGCCTATTGACAGACCCTCCTCTGCCTATGGGGAAGAGAGAAAAAGTTATCAAGTAAATCCCTTGGACTGATTATTTCTTCTAGAAATGAAGCCTCAACAGCTCATCCTTGATTAGGAAACAAAGCAAAACTCAAAGTCATCCATGTAAAAACAAGACGAGCCGTTGTTAGGCAGAGCGTACTCACATCAGTTCTCTTAGTACAGGAAAACCCAAATTTCACACCAAATCCACAGCTTTTACTGCTTGAACCCACACCTTTAAGCTCAGTGGGAAAACTATTGTCTGAACCTCTGAAGTAAACCCTCATGACATGGCTTTGGAGGAAATTTTTAAATAGGTTCCAGATATGGGGTGTCTGGGTGGCTCGGTGGTTTGAAGCCTCTGCCTTTGGCTCAGGTCATGATCTCAGAATCCTGGGATCGAGTCCCGCATAGGGCTCTCTGCTCAGCGGGGTTCTGCTTCCTCCTCTCTCTCTGCCTGCCTCTCTGCCTACTTGTGATCTCTGTCTGTCAAATAAATAAATAAAAATCTTTAGAAAAAATAAATAAATAGGTTCCAGATAAGTTAGAAAACCAAGGTGATTCTGCCTACAACATTCGTGATCAAATTAAGATCAGGATAGAGTTTCCTCTTCCAAAAGTATGAATAATGAAAGAAAAATTCTTGGTGACCTTGAAAAATTACCTCAACATAAAAGTAAGTAGCAAAACAAAAGTAATCATAGAAACAATAAAATCTAGTTTATATTTAGTTATAATTAGTAAGAGTCCCAACTATAAATGCAAATGCATTAAATTCTCACTGAAAATAAAAAGGTTCATAAACATGGAGCAAGCATCTGACTTTCTGTTATATGTAAGTGATACAGAGATAACCATTTAATGGGAAATTTGAAAATAAAAGGATAGACAAAACTATGTAAGGAATATTAAAAAGAGGAGTAGCAATTTTATGTTGGAGAATTTAAAACTAAAAAGCATTAACAGAATACATGATTCAAGCTGAAATTTTCTGAAAAGATGTAATTTAGGACCATTTAGTACTTGTTAACATAGCAAGGACTTCTGTAAATCCAAATACAATGTAATGGATAGGGAAAATGAGAGGTGTGCTACAGCCTGATTCTCCTTCCCTTGGAAACAACAGTAAGATAAGGTTGGAGGTCGTGAAGTGCCAAGGAAACAGATTCTGTTCCCATTATCCAGCATTAGGTTCAAAGAAATATTTGGATCAGGACATGTCGGCCTGGGGAGCCTGGGTGTGAAATAGGAGACACTTTGAATTTTTGTTTCTTTGGGAATATATTTTTTTAAACGCTTTGTGTAGAGGTTATTCCCAGCATCATAGAAGGCATCCTGTATTTCTGTCTGAGATTAATGAGATCTATGGGCCCAGGTGAGCAGTCTGAAGCACAAATCTGTCCAGCTGAGGCTCCCTGTAGAACGGCTCCATTAATACGGACGGAGATAGTTATGCTCGCATCACGTCACATGATGCACACTCAGATGTTAGCTTGTTAGTGGGGACTAGGAGCCCGGGATTTCTTAGATCTGTGCTTTGATTTCTTTGCTCTGTTTTGGAAAATCCTTTGCCCTTGTCCCTTTCAATTTTGCATTGCCTCGCTCTCTCTTTTTCCTCATTCTGGGATGCCAATCCTGTGATCCTGATACTTTAATCTGAATGTATTTTTCTGAACTATTTTCAACATCAGAGATCAACTCTAGCTGTACCTCATCTTCCCTTAAACATGTATGTACTGGATTCCTAAGTATGTACTTATTTCCACGTCATTTCTAAAATGCAGTTTTTAGTCATCTGTCTCAATTCTACATCTTGTTTGTATTCCTGAATTACAGCAAGTTTAAAGCCTGTGATAACTCTGGTGTACAGCTTACCTGTGGATCTCCTTTATTTTGTTTTGTTTTGTTTTGTTTTGCTTCTGAATAATTCTTGTCCTTTTCCATAACTGATCATCTCTTTTACTGAGAAATGAACATTATGCGTGGAAACTTGTAAGAGACTCTGGATGAGTTACTCATTGGAGCTAATTTACTTTTGCTTTAGTCAGGGAGCTAGGCTGGAGAGGGATGACCTTTAATTCAATCACGGGTTGAACCCAGGGCAGCAGACGTTTAGTCCTTGCAACAGCTGCACTGTTTGTGGCTGTCATTCTTAGGGTTTGGCATTTTATTTATTTAATTTTAGCTATTATTTTTAGCAAGATTTTATGTCTTTATTTGATGGAAAGAGAGAGGGACAATGAGAGAGAAGAAAGAGAGCAAGCAGGTTGAGTGGGAGAGGGAGAAGCAGGCTCCCTACGGAGCAGGGAGCCCGATGGGGGGCTCCATCCCAGGACCCTGGGATCATGACCCGAGCCAAAGACAGATGCTTGACTGACTGAGCCACCCAGGCACCCTGGGTTTCCTGGGTTTGGTCTTTTAGGATCTCTCATAATTCACACACACACACACACACACACACACACACACACACACCCCTCTACTATGTTACCCTCTTTCCCGATCACCATCAGATCAATTTCATTTTCCACTTTTGGTCTCCTGGCTCTATGAGAGTTTCAGAAGTTGTTCTCACTTTTCCAGCTTCTCAGTCATCTGCAGGATTAGTAAACTTTGATAAATTTATTTGAGCACCACCAGATTCTGGTGTTTCTAACCATTTTTACCTGTAATACAGGAATTTTTTTTTAAATTCTTTTTAAAATGTAGAATGCTCTCACTTTCTTGGAGTTTTGAGATTCCATCAGAAAGATGTAGGTGTGGGGGTGCCTGGGTGGCTCAGTGGGTTGAGCCGCTGCCTTTGGCTCAGGTCATGATCTCAGGGTCCTGGGATCGAGTCCCACATCGGGCTCTCTGCTCAGCGGGGAGCCTGCTTCCCTCTCTCTCTCTCTCTGCCTGCCTCTCCATCTACTTGTGATTTCTCTCTGTCAACGAAATAAATAAAATCTAAAAAAAAAAAAAAAGAAAGATGTAGGTGTGTGTATTAAAAAAAAAGCCCTGATTTGTTTTTTTGTTTTTTTTGCTTTTTATCATGAAAAAACTGTATTTAGATTTAGCCAGCTGGACTCAGTTTAAATGATCCCAATTTTGTTGGCAACATCCAAAGCATCATAGTCAGGGGCCAGCCGAACGTAAGCCTTCTTCTCTCCATCAGGCCTGATTAAGGTGTTGACCTTGGCTACATCAATGTCATAGAGCTTCTTCACAGCCTGTTTGATCTGGTGCTTGTTGGCCTTGACATCCACAATGAACACAAGTATGTTGTTGTCTTCTATTTTCTTCATGGCTGACTCAGTAGTCAGGGGGAACTTGATGATGGCATAGTGGTCAAGCTTGTTTCTCCTGGGGGCGCTCTTTTGAGGGTATTTGGGTTGCCTTTGGAGACGCAGAGTCTTGGGTCGTCGGAACGTAGGTGATGTGCGGATCTTCTTTTTTTTTGTGACTGTGGATGCCTTTCAGCACCACTTTCTTGGCTTTCAAAGCCTTTGCTTTGGCTTTGGCTTTGGGAGGGGCAGGGGCTTCCTTCTTAGCTTTCGGCGCCATCTTCGTAAAAGGGCCCCTGATTTGTTTCTAAAGGGCTCATTCTATGAGAAATTTTGTTTTAGCAATGACAAATTTTATTTTGCCATTTTTTATTCATTCTATTCTGTCTTGAATTTCTATAAAGTAGATGTTAGCTTTTTCTGAATCTATCCTTGTTTTCAGAAAAGGCAGAATAGTAAAATAGTGAAGAGACTAACATTATCAAGTCTCATATTGTCATTTTAAGATTTAGGTAACTGGGTGAACTTAGGCAATTTTAGAAAACTATCTGTGCCTAAGTTTCATGTTCAGGTTCATTCATTACACATTTTACAAATGACTCAGAAAAAAAAATTAGGTAAATGTCATTATTAGTTCTCACTTGTCTAACACTTGGGGTTACTGCTCTAACTTCCAGATCATTAATTTACCCTTCATCTATGTCCCTTTTATTAGATTTTTTTTCCCTTTCACAGTTGATCTTAAAATAGCAAACATCTCTCATGTAGTTACACAATTATTGCTTTTTGGAGATTGCTTTGCTTTGAATACAGATTTGGATTTTAAAGTTCTCTTTTATAATTTGCATTATGTTTCCTTTTAATTCATCTTAGTCCCTTTTCTTTTGTTGTTAGATCTTCACTACAAATATTTGATAATTCTTATTTATGTTTTTAGGAACTAGAGTGATGACTGTGGATGGCTAGTATGTTTTTAGCAATTTATCAGTTAGTTTCCACAATAGCGTCTCTTTTCAACAGGAGAGCTGACTGTGGTCTCTGGGTTAATGGAAAATATGTCAAGGTAGTTTTGTCTTCTGGATGCAGTGATAGAAAGCTCAAACAAGAGATCACCCACTGCCAAATGGGATTTTGAGAGGTAGGGGAATTAGGTGTGTATTCAAAGGTTGTCATTTTGAGCTAAAAATCTTTTAACTTTTAAAATGTAATAAAGGCAGTGGCAGTACATTTTAAATAGAATACTCTTCACACCTGTATCATGTTACTAGGCTTTTATTTTTGTACTTAGAATTATCTATCTGTGAATTAAGATTCATCTGTATTTTCAGGGATATACTTTTTTAGCCTTTGGGAGAACTTCAGTAAAGTTATATTATACAACTCATTTTCTTTTCCAATTAAAAATAAAACATTTTGCTATAGTTCTCATTCAGATCTTGTGTCAAAATCACTATATTTCTTGAGTGCATGTTTCTTTTTTTCCTTTCACTGTTAAAATCAGTTTATTCTCCAGCCAAATGTTCCCAGCAGTTTCTGTCAATTTATATATCTATAAAGGAGGATATGTCAGAATCCATTTAGCAGTTTTCAGCTTCATTTTGTGAAGCTCTGAGAAAAGGAAGAACATGTATGGTCTGGAATACCAATATAAAATCTACTACTTTCTGAAATTAGGATAGATTTTAATGAAATCTTACTGGAGGATATAAAAAGACAAAGGAAGATAAAATTCCATTTTTCATATTTCTTGAGATTTTCCTAGGCACATGGAGCCTTCATATATTTCCTTAAAATACTTCTAAAAAAATCAACACAACTTCTAAAGAATGTTGACTGAAACATTCAGCGTACAGAACAAAGATGATTACATCACAAACCTCAGTATGTTTCTGTTTATAATCACAGGACTGTCATCTTCCTAAGAAAAGGATTTGTGAAAATATTCACAGAGTACTCATTTCATGTTGTAGTAAAAAGATCTTGTGCTCAGTACAATAATAATGACAGCGATAGTAAGCTTTTCTTAAATTACACGCTAGCTATGGTATTGATTCTTCAAGAGATGATAACACTGTCATATTAATATATTTGTAATAAATGTATATGAATAAATACTTGCAGAAACTTCATTCTAGTGCTCAGAAAATATGACCTAATTCAAAAAGGCTACTTGCACAGATTATATCCAATTTTATCCCCTGGTTTTCTTAAACATTACCATTTTCTTCTTTGGAAAATGAGGGAGCCAAGAGGTGCCAAGGTGGCTCAGTGGGTTCAGCCTCCGACTCTTAATTTCAGCTCAGGTCATGATCTCAGGGTGGTGAGATTGAGCCCCATGTTGGACTCTGCACTGGATGTGGAGCCTGCTTAAGTTTCTCGCTCTCCTTCTGCCCCTCCCCATCTCTCTCTCTCTCTCTCTTTCACTCCCTCTCTTAAAAAAAAAAAAAAAAAATTGAGTGGGCCAAATAAAAAAGCAGTGTGTGTGAAAAACTTGCTTTTTGTTGAGGTAAAGTCTACTTGAATTTTGACTGAAAGGGTTATACGTTATTTTTTTTTTTTTCCCAGCTGAAGATGTTTGTTCACATATGTATGTCAGGGCAGCAAAAATCATATTTAAAATAAACCATCATGAAGGAAGGAAGAAAAAAGAAAACCTTGTCTTCAGAAAGGAAGACATTCATTTCAATGAATGTTCTGGCTTTGTTTTGTTGATAAATATATTATTATGGCAGATAATTTAACAATTTTTCATTTTATTGGAATCTCATAAATATATATAGATAGTTAAGATAAAGTTTAATTTTTTTCCTAATTATTAAAAAAATATCTGTCTCAATTCAAGTGGGGTAAAGTCAGCTTCTCAAATATGAGATAGAATTAAAGAAATGGGAAAACCCTATAAACCCAAGTTCTTTAAACATGTACAAACGAATAACTGTGTATTTGTCCTATCTCTGACATCTCAATATTTTTTTCATGCATTAACATGCTTATTTTTGATTAGTGTTAAATCCCATAAGCATACAGTGTTTATCCTCTATCCAAAATAATAAATACAGGGTACATGATTTTGAGTACCTGAGACAACAACAAACCCAGAATTGTGGGTGTAAATTCTCATGAATGACTGCCTTTTTAGTAGTTGCAACTTTTAGTAGTACTCCTTTTAATGTTTTATTCTACATGAACCATTAAGTTATACTATCTATATTTTTTAATATTGATATGGATATACATACATATGCATAGAAACAAATGCAGGTATATGCACACAAATTTCTAGTTTCACTTAACTGACATATATGTAGATAATTTCAATAGCCTTTTTATGCTTTTCTCTCTAAATTTCAGGTATTCTATAATTATTTTAAATTCGGATAAGAATGAAGCAAAGGTGCCTGTGTGGATCCTTTGGCACCTTCCTTCAGTTCAGGTCATGGTCTCAAGGTTGTGGAATTGAACCCCTCATCAGGCTCCTGCTCAGCAGGGAGTCTGCTTGTCCCTCTCCCTGTGACCCTCACTTGTGCTTGCTCTCTCTCTCTAGTGTTCTTCCTCAAATAAATAAATAAAATTTTTCTTAAAAAAAGAATGAAGAAAATATCATAAGATAATGAATTGTGAACATAAGGGTTTAAATAGTACTCAAAGAATTTTTAAAATTCAGAAGAAAAAGGACAAATTGGTATATACAGAGCAACATTAAAAATGGTCTTATGTGATCTGTTAGCAGCTATAAAACACAGCTCTGAGTCAAACTTTGCACACAATGCTACAGCGCAGTATGAGGAGTTCATAGACATCAATAAAGAAAAAACAAAGGGATTTGGTTTGCTTCACTGACCACTCTTCACCCAATGCATGACAAAGAACTGCTGTTCAACCAGGCAACTCAAGTCATTAATGATAGATAAATGTTCATTATCACTTATAATAAAAAATGCAAACTAAAACAGTATGGGTTTTCTTTACCTAGCAAGTGTTTGGAGATTAAAATACTCAGCATTGTGAAAATAATCTGCTTACTTACTTCCAGAGAAATAGAAGTTGATACAACCTTAATGGAGACAATTTTGCTTTCCTAAAAAAATCTTTAAAAGCTTTCATCTACTTTGAATCACAGTTCCCATTCTGATAATGTATCTTTTAGATAATTTTAAAAAACCAAATTCTTTATTCCTCTTAATGGAACAAGGAAACAGTCTAATTGTCCACTAATATAATAACAATATAATATAATATTGAGTGGTAAGGGACAATGGTGAAAAAGGTACACTTAGCACTATGAGCAGAGGGAAATGTAGGGAATCGTTGAATCCCTATATTGTACACCTGAAACTAATATCACACTTTATGCTAACTCTCTTAGAGTTCAAATAAAAGTAAAAAAAAGTAAAAAAAAAATCATAACAATTTTTAATATTTTGGTAAAAAGAACATGTTTTACTGTTTAATTAGTAGCTGGCATGTATTGAATGCTTCTGTGTAAAACACTGGTCCAAACACTTATATATGTAAATTTCTGATTCTCATACCAACAACCAATTGTTTTTTCCTTGTGAGTATTGTTTTATTCCTGTTTGACAATAGATAAAATCAAGGGTGAAAGATGTTAGATAAACTGCTTGAGCCTTCATCATTAGAACACCACAGAGTTAGAATTTGAATCCAGGAAATTTGATTGCAGATGTTTTACTCTTGTATTATTCTGTTTCTGACTGAGAAAAGGTATAAAGATGTGAATATAACAACACAAGTATTTTACACACAAGTATTTTACACACAAACGCAGACATACACGAGGGAAAAAAATGGCCACTTTTGTGTAGTAAAATTATGACTGACTCAGTGTTTTTGTTTCTCAGTATTGGACACACTCTTCTACAATAGATTTGTACTAGCTTTCTGATGAGATAAGAGTATATATTTTTAGACCAAATGTCAAGCCTTGCCATGAACCATATCATGGACTTAAAATGGAATTCCGTTATTTGAGGATAAGTTACACAAATCAGGTCTTTGGAATGCAGAATAGAGCTTGGCATAAGAGTGAGTTCTCAAAAAAAAAAATAGTTGCTAAATGATTGGTTAAAAGAAGGAATGAATCAAATGGCTAAGTTATTCGAATTGGGGAAAGTTGGTTTTCTATTTATGTAAAATTTGTGGTTTATGGATTTCTTGAAGTTCACATGCATGTATGTTATAGAGATGACTTAACTATTCCAGGAGTATTTTTAAAATTATATCTCTTGAATAGCATTTTCAATATGTTGTATAGAATATCAGCAAAGCAGGATGATAATTTAAAACCAGGCCCCGTTGTCAGACAGATTTTGGAAATGATAAGTATTATGTCTCCTTCTTACAGATTTAAAATGTTCATCACTATATTTTAAGGAAGAAGTCTTAGGATAAAGAAAATTTAAAGTTTTGTTCTTTTACCATAAATCCCTTTTAAGGAAAAATTTTTACCACTTAATTTTACTGGTGTTCTATGGAAACTTTGGAATAATTTTTAGTCAATAATGCCTAAATAATTTTTATTCCCTTCAATGTGCTTACCATGGCATAATATCTCTTACAATCTTGGAGAATAGATTGATTACACAGGAATGACTCTCCAGATACGAGTGTCTAGGAATTTAGGAATTCAACTCTGACCATAGTTTCATATTTTAACTTTAGTTATATATGTTATTTATCAGCGGTATTATATAATTCATGTCTCTCTGGATAGTAAACCTTTGCTTAAACAACATTTGAGCCAAGAAATAAAGGAACTTAAGAATTTAGTCCTGTCTGGAAATATATGGCTTTTTAAATAGTCCGTCAGAATAAAATCACTGATTTTTCACATATATAAGGCAGTACTTACATTAGGTCATCTTTTTTTGAGTGCAGATTTCCTAGAAATATTAACTCAATGATTTTGGTTCTGCTTCAATAATATTGTTAAAGAAGTATGTATATTCATAAGTAAAAAAAAATAGCTCAGAAGAAGATGCTACAAACTATCTAAAGTCTGGTGAACAAATTTTGAAGTATCTTTCTGTGTACAGAAACCAGTATAGATACTAGTTTCTATGTATGATATTTTACATAAATGGATTTTTATTCTGTGTATTCTTTTATAACCTATCTACCCTAGCAACTTCCACTCATTTTTCCCTTTGGCCCTCTGATCTATTCATAGTGGCTTTTTTTTTTTTAATTTTAAGATTTTATTTATTATTTATTTGACAGAGAGAGAAAGGGAGAGATCACAAGTAGGCAGAGAGGCAGGCAGAGAGAGGGGGAAGCAGGCTTCCTGCTGAGCAGAGAGCCGGATGCGGGGCTTGATTCCAGGACCCTGAGATCATGACCTGAGCCGAAGGCAGCGGCTTAACCCACTGAGCCACCCAGGCTCCCCTCACAGTGGCTTTTAATGGTCCCTTGTATGTCCATATTATGGGAATTTCTTTACCTGGTAAATATTCCACTTTATTTTTCTCCAAGTTAAACACAAGTGACAGATGGTTCAGATATTAGCTCGGGTTTTTTCAGAGAAACTTTCCTATCCTTCCTTTCCCCACAAATTTCCACTACTTCATAATAGCTGTAACAGACGTAATATCACTTATTTTTTTCTTTTTTCCTCAGGTAAGTGACCTTTCCTTAGAGAGTAAGTTTTCCATAAGGGCATGGGTCTAAACCATTCATTCATTCATTCATTCATCTCATTTGTGTAATATTTTTTAGTACTCACCCCCATTCCCATGCTTCTGTGCTATCACAAGGACCTAGAAGCCAGAAAATTACATTTTCAAAACTCTATTGCTGTTGGATTTTGCATAGGTTTTGCCAAAGGTGTCTTTGGATGGAGGTAAGACACCTGGTGGTCAGGGAAAGCCATTCTGCCTCTGGGGGCAGCATTGGAATTAGCTACAGGTGACTGTGGGACCCAGGCAATAGCATCAGTAATTTGAGTAATGGGCGTATAGAAGTTGCTGCTTAGTACATACCTTTAAAAGCATCCACAATGAACTTGAGGTGATGGGATCCAGCCTCGGTAGTGGGAGCTCCTGATTTCTGGGCAACACCATCATCTCCTTTGTGTTCTTTCAGCCATTCCATCACCTTTATACAAAACTGTTACTTTGGAACACCCACTGCTTTACATAGATTAGTTTCTGAGTTCTCAACTGGATCCCGACCAATCATATCATATCAAGTATTTTGTTCATATCAAGTATTTTCAATGAATGAGTGCTCCTGCTTTTCCACTCAATAATATGCCATAGATATATTTTATGTAAATAAACACCTATCTACATTAACATTGATTTTTACAAATCTACTTAAATTACTCCTCCTAGCTAAGCTATAAAATAGAAATGAGGTTTATTAAAATCATTCCTATCTCAGTCGAGGCTACATTTAATTTTTAACATTCTATTATTCTGTCAGACTTCAAGTTCAAATGATGAGGAACTGTAATTGGGACTATGGGCTTACATGAATTTTTAGACCATGTGTAGTTGTATTTAAGCTCAATTTCCACTAATAATTTATAATAGAAAAATTAGTTAACTTATTCATACTGATGAAAAAGTATCTTTCAAAGAGTATTTTAATATATTCTATTAGATGAATAGATTATTAGAAAATAAACTGATCATAGATACTAGTTGTATTTGGTATTCTATCTGATTAAAATGTTCTTGAACTATGATAATAAGGTAAAAAAAAATTCCTCCAGAGTTCTAAATAGTCCTAAAGACATTCTTACATCCTCAACATGGTAGGAGAAGAGTTTCAGGCTTGAAGAACAACCATATAATTGAATAGATTCTAGTTCACCCTAACTTTAAATAACTGGAGGCAGAATAATATAGCCTTTGAAAGGAGAAAAAAATATATTAAAAATGTCATTCTCCCTTTAATTTTGAAAGTAGTTCTAATTAAAGGAAACAATGAAACAGTCTTTGTATTAAAAAGTCATTCATTGTATTATAAAAATGTTTCAGCATGTACAGAACAGAAAACAAAAATGACAGGCATTTGAACTGAATAAAGAACTGATTAATTTTCATTTCTTTTTTATATTGAGATAAAATTGACAATGGCAACATTATATTAATTTCAGGTGTACAATGTCAGGATTCGACACTTGTGTATACTGTGAAATGATCAACGCAATAAGTCTAGTCATCATTGTCACCATAGAAAGTTAAAAAAAATTTTTTTTTTCCTTGTGATGAGAACTGTCAAGATCCACTCTCCTAGCAACCTTCAAATATGCGCTATGGTATCACTGAGTATAGTCCCTGTGTGGTGTATAACATCCCCATGACCTTCACATGTCATGTGAAGGTCATGGGGATGTTCAGTTGTGAAATTGAAGTCTGTACTTCCAGATTACCTCCCCAATTTTGACCAGACCCCAACTTCCTTCCCATCCCAGCAACTACCACTCTGTTCTCCAGATCCATAACTTTTGTTTTGTTGGTTCATGTTCTTTTAGATTCCACATAAGTAGAATCATATGGTATTTCTTTCTCCATCTCACTTATTTAACATAAATATTTTCCATGTGATGCATTAATCCCTCCATATTATCCATTATCCATATTATCCGTGCCTGTTGTAAATGGTAAGATCTCATTTTTTTCTTGTGGCTGAATAATCTCCCATTGTATATATATATGTATATACCATGACTTCTCTATCCATTCACCCGTCGATGGACACTTAGGTTGTTTCCATGTCTTTTTTTTTTTTTTTTTAAGATTTATTTATTTATCAGAGAGAGAGAGGGGGAGAGAGCGAGCACAGGCAGACAGAATGGCAGGCAGAGGCAGAGGGAGAAGCAGGCTCCCTGCTGAGCAAGGAGCCCGATGTGGGGCTCGATCCCGGACGCTGGGATCATGACCTGAGCCAAAGGCAGCTGCTTAACCAACTGAGCCACGCAGGCGTCCCTGTTTCCATGTCTTGACTATTATAAATAATGTTGTAGTGAACATAGGGGTGCAGATAATTCTTTGGATTGGTATTTTTGTTTTCTTTGGATAAATATCCAGAAGTGGGATTGCTGGATCATATAGTACTTATATTCTTTAATTTGGTGGGCGTCTCCCTACTATTTCCCATAGGGGTAGCACCAGTTTACATTCTCACCAACAGTGTACAAGCGTTCCTGGTTCCCTGTTTTTATCAAAAACTCATTATTTCTTGTCTTTTTTATAATGGCAATTCTAACAGGTATGAGGTGAGTGCTCATAGTAGATTGATTTGCATTTCCCTGATGAGCCTCTTTACATGTACTTTTTGGCCATCTGTATGTCTTCTTTGGAAAAATGTCTATTCAGATCATCTGCCCATTTTTTAATTGGATTTTTTTTTTTTTTTTTGCTTAGAACTCACCTCTGAGGGAAAGTTAAGGGTGTTTTCCTTGAAAATAGTAAATTAGGAATATGTATTTGAGGTAAAATAAGTGAGTATTATGTTTCTTCTTCTGTAAATATGTCAAATTTTATCTCTTTTGAAGAATTAATTTTAATTAAGCAAATGTGAAAGAGGTAAAGCTTAACAATCTATAAAAGAATTTGTAAAAGAGGCCCATCTAACAGGTGATTTGTTCTTTTTGTGTTAAAATATGTGACAGGGTGATGGGCATTAAGGAGGGCATATGATGTAATGAGCACTGGTATTATATAAAACTGATGAATCACTGAACTCTACCTCTGAAACTAATAATACACTATATGATAACTAAAAAATAAGTGACTTTCACTGATAATAATTTCTTTGTTTTTAAGTTTTTAATTGAATTCCACTTAAATACAGGGTTATATTAGTTTCCCTTGTACAGTATAGAGATTCAACATTTCAGTACATCACCCAGGGCTCATCACAGCAAGCAGGCTCCTTAGTCCCCATCACTTTTTTAACCCATCCCTCACCACCACCCCCGCCCCGGTAACCATCAGTTTGTTCTCTGTAGTTAAAAATCATTTTCTTGGTTTGTTTCCCTTTCTCTCTCTCTGCTTCTTTTTTGTTCCTCTTTATCCCTTTGTTTCATTTCTTATATTCCATGTGTCACTGGAATCATATGGCATTTACCTTCCTCTGACTGACTTGAAAAGAGAAGAGTTTCTTTTAAGTCTGCAAGGAGTTATATATATATATATATATATATATACACACACACACACACACACACACACACGCACACACACACACATATTTTTCCAAGATACAAATATACATATATGTACGTATATATGTAGTATTATGTCTATATATATATATATATATATATATATAATTATACATATGTTAACATGGTTATTTTCTCCCAGTTGAAGGAACATTTTAGGATATTTCTCTCTCTGGTGTCTCTCTCTTTTCCTCTTTTAATGACTTGAAACTCACATAATAGAAAAGGAACTATTTTAGAGTGTATGATTAATGGCATTTAGTACATTGACAGTGCTATACAGTCATCACCTTTATTTAGTTTTAAAACATTTATGCTGGGTTTTTTTTTGAGGCCATTTGATCATGCTGCAGAAAACCCCACCGCAGAACCTTTTTCTGATATCATAATGGTACTTACACCCTATGTGCTCTCCTTGCACATTAACTCCGGGCTTATCATTGTGACTTGCTTTGACGAGAGGACCATCAAAAGCACGATTTAGTCAGGGGCTTGGTAAGTGCTCTGAAATTGGGCTTGCCCTCTTGAAATACTGCCTCCACATTAGGAAGTCTATTCTGCTGGAAAAGTTACACAGAAGAGAACAGAAGCACCTTAGCCAAAAGTCTGAGTTGAGTTCATAAACATGAAAAGCCATATAGGATCTACCAGACCTGAACAAACATCCATCACATAGAATTGTGGGTCAAAAAAATGTTTTAGGTCAATAACTGTGGGCATTTATTATGTGACAATAGGTATTTAAGCAATCTTTTAATTTTTCTGCAAAACTGTCTACATCTAAGTGCTTCCTCTGATCACCAGACTTCGTTTCAGAAGACTGAAGTCTTTGCTTTCTTTGCTGAAATATTGTAGAGGGCAACAGAATGAGAAGGTAGAAAACAAAGGAATGCTGGAACCATGTAACACTCTAAATCTTTTTTTTTTTTAAAGGATTTTATTTATTTTATTTGACTGAGAGAGAACACAAGCAGGCAGAGAGGCAGGCAGAGAGAGAGAGGAAAGCAGGCTCCCTGCTGAGCAGAGAGCCCGATGCGGGGCTCGATTCCAGGACCCTGAGATCATGACCTGAGCCGAAGGCAGTGGCTTAATCCACTGAGCCACCCAGGCGCCCCAGTAACATTCTAAATCTTAATTCAAAGAGCCCCTTATGTCTAATTACTTGGGAAATCCTATGAATCCAATTTCTCATTAATATTCTGTAAGCAGGGGGCGCCTGGGTGGCTCAGTGGGTTAAGCCGCTGCCTTCGGCTCAGGTCATGATCTCAGGGTCCTGGGATTGAGTCCCGCATCGGGCTCTCTGCTCAGCAGGGGGCCTCCTTCCCTTCCTCTCTCTGGGCCTGCCTCTCTGCCTACTTGTGATCTCTGTCTGTCAAATAAATAAATAAAATCTTAAAAAATATATTCTGTAAGCAGGGAACATAGCACTCTGCATTGTCTCTGGGCATGATTATCCTGATTAACTTCTGATTTCTAAGCCCCTCCACCTGTATCACCATTTGCGGGATGAGTGAAGGGGATTCTTTCTGGTTGTCGGGTTTGCATATATATCCCTCCGTGTTTCTTGTTTTCCTATATATCAGTATGGGAATTGACACATGATTAGACATAGATATTAAGGTACGTACTGGCCTTCCCATCTCCTCTAGCCTTGCAGATACTGATGGTATGTATTCTCCCTACATTCACAAGTATAACTGAACAACAAAAAACTAACCTACAGCTCCTTTCATAGTACAGTTTGTGATTTGTCATTTTCATAGACAAAGTTACTACAAAAGGAAGTCCATTTGTTCTTTGTTGTCATTAGCCTTATTGTTTTAATTTTGTCCTAATAGGAAAGTTCATTTATTTTGGTGAATAAGTATTAGACTCATGTTTAAAATAATGTTACTTAAAGCATGATTGCATTAAAATAATGAGATAAGCACTGGGAGATATAAAAATGCATAACAGATTATCCCTCACTGATATAAAATTACAATCCAGTTAATAGAATGCTTTATATATGCCCTGATGGCTGAGATATGTGGGAGGAGTTAGTATGTTAAACCTCTTAGAATAAAGGAATCATATATTCAAATCACCTGTATTTAGACTATTATTTATTTTTTATACGTATAAAAATGAAAGTATGCATAAAAAATACAGAGGCCTGAGAAAGTCATCAGAATGAGCAAGAATGTAAAAATAGGGATATGATCCAGACCATGATGGAAATCTTGGGTTATACTCAATGTACTTAAGTTCATAGGCATATGCTTTTAAGTTTAACAGAATTCAAATATTTAATTTTCAGTACTCATGTAGCATTGTATTGTGTGGATACAACATAAAGTGCTTAATTGTTAATCTATTGTTAAATCTGCCCCTGTGTTTTATCACATAGCCAATGTTGTAATATATTGGAATATTTTCAGTTATTTTAATGGAAAAAGGTTTTTTTTTTTAAGATTTTATGTATTTATTTGACAGACAGAGATCACAAATAGGCAGAGAGCCAGTCAGAGAGAGGAGGAAGCAGGCTCCCTGCTGAGCAGAGAGCCCAATGTGGGGCTCGATTCCAGGACGCTTGGATCATGACCTGAGCCAAAGGCAGAGGCTCTAACCCACTGAGCCACCCAGGTGCCCCGAAAAAGTTTTTTTAAGTGAAGTTTCAGGCCATTATACATGCTGTTTTTATTTTTTTAAATACTTTCCCTTCTCCATGTACCACCCTCTTGGCTGAGTTAACTCTCAGCATTGAACTCTTGCCCAGTGTCTAGTATCTGTGTAACCAAGAACATTGGTACTATTGGTAGTCACATATAGCATGTTTAAATACTTAAAAGGTATGTATCAAGGTACCAGATGTTACATAAAACCTGTTGTATTTACTTACTCATGCAAGTATACCTTCATAAATACAAACTTTTTCAAACTATTATTTTTATATTACTGAATGATAGCAAAATATCAAGATCAAAAGTGACCAAGTGTGGGACGCCTGGGTGGCTCAGTTGGTTAAGCAGCTGCCTTCGGCTCAGGTCATGATCCCAGCGTCCTGGGATCGAGTCCCACATCGGGCTCCTTGCCCTCCGCAGGGTGCCTGCTTCTCCCTCTGACTCTGCCTGCCACTCTGTCTGCCTATGCTCGCTCTCGCTCACTCTCTCTCTGACAAATAAATAAATAAAATCTTTAAAAAAAAAAAAGTGACCAAGTGTAATTAATACAGCCCATGTATGGCATTTTTTGATGTGTTGAAGATAGTTGGAGGCAGCATATCACTTACAAATCACTAATTTATCAAATTTTATTTCCTTCATTTCAAAGCCACAAGTGAATATTCTTCATATAATTTATATTCCAAACTGAGCAACTTTTCTTTAATTTTTATAGTTCACAGTAGTAGTATATGAATTAAAATTTGAAGATAAATATCTTTGACAAGAAGAAGTAAATGAAATTATAAATAGTATTTTAAAGCAATATCTAAACTGGGAAAAAAAGTTTACGTGTCACGTTCAAATACAATGGGTTTCCATATAATAAATTATCATCAGAAAAGAGCCCAACATATTTTAGCATCATATAAATCATTATGTTTTGTAACCCAACATCCATAATGTCTTATAGCAACATTTAGATTCATACAGGGTTTCTTCTTTCAAATATTTTGATGCTGGAATGCTTATAAAACCAGTAAGTTATAAAAAAGTATGTTTCTCACTTTGTTCACCCCTCTATTAGTAAGGGTTATATCTTGGTTCATAGTGACTAGAAAATTGACTGTATATTAAGTGGTTCAGAATATTTGTATGCAAACATTTCCTTCAGGGAAGCCTTATTTCTGCATTGTATTTTACTGGACTACTGCCTTTATGCAAATTTCACTTGCAGTTTCCTTTAATAGGAAAAATATAATTTTTAAAAAATTATTTTAAAAAGTGAAATAGCCATACCTAATTTGTTTAGATTTAAAGGTCTTACATTATTAGTAGCAAACAAAAGTTCTTATCAAATGCCTATAGATGTACTCAAAACTGGATTTTAATTGTAGCTAGACAACCACCCCCCGGGGGCTTTGCCCTGTATCTGAGAATATTCTGTTGTTTCTCTGAACTTTTCTGATACATTCTGTCTTGGTTGAATGAAATCCAATTGCTTTTACAGAATGTTATATTCCCATCATGTGTTTGAGAAAGGTTGTTTGGTCAAATAATTGATATGTGTTTCATTAATGTATGCTATCTTGGGTATATCCATAAAGCATTTAAAATACACAATTATTCCAAATAACATCATCAGTTTTGGTGCATTTGAGACCATTTCTCCCAATGACATATACCACCATTGGCATATTCTACTAATCTCATTTTGAAACTACCTTCTTGGTTGTCAGTTATTTCATTATTTTAAAGATTTACCTCCATGTGCATGCACTCTACCATCAGATTTCAAAATCATTTATCCTGCACGTAGAGGAAATAGGAATTATCTTCTACAATATGCATATGGAGTTATACAAAACATTATAATCATCTAAATATTGGCCATACAATGATGGCCCTTTAAGAATATTATAAAATATTTAATATCAGTGATTACTTGGTTTTGTTGCAAATGAATGATGGGCTTCCTTATATTCCTTTTATTTTTTAATAAATTCTAAAAGTTAATCTGTGCTTTTTTTTAGGTGTAAGTCATTTTTTTCTGGTGGATATTCAGATCTTCATTTAGTATATAATAGAAGACTGTATGGACATCATATCTGGTTAAGTTGCAGAACTGTGCTGTTTTGTTTATGAATTTTATATAGATCATGCTTGACAAAAAACTGCTCACTTATTTTCAGATTTTAAAATTTAAGC
Organism: Mustela erminea; assembly: GCF_009829155.1. Lineage (NCBI taxonomy): Eukaryota > Metazoa > Chordata > Mammalia > Carnivora > Mustelidae > Mustela > Mustela erminea. Next base: position 42,674,453 of record NC_045616.1, on the reverse strand, counting down.
AGATTTTTTTTCTTTGAAATTTTTCAAATTTTTAAAAATTGTCTTTTTTTCTTTTTTTCTGACTTCCCCTTTCTTACTCTTTATTTTTATTTTGATCTTTACTCTTTTCAGAAAGACTAAAAAGTAAAATTAATTATTTTTAGAGTTTACAAGTTAAAATGGAGTTCTCACAAAATGGAAGTTAATATTAATTTAAACCATTAATAATTTGTTGTTTTTATATTTTGAAAGATATTTTCCTATGAAATACTTAAGATCATGTACTGAAATTAAATAACAAGATAAACTTTAATTAATATATGAATTAATCATATATGAATCAATATGTAAAGAAATCATAATTTAAAAATAGGGAAAACTTTGTGTTTAATTTTTGACCATTTAAAATATCTTACTAAAAATTTTAGTAATATAGTAAAACCAATTTTTATAAATCTGGTTATTTGCATCTAGATGTGAATGTAATTGGTGTTACGTTTCATGCATATAAAATATAGACCCAGAGATGTACAAATTAAGGAGTAATATGAATGTTTTTCTTTTGAAATATCCCTTAGTTGCCAAGTGTAACTCTTAGAAATACCATATATTTTCCTGAATACCCCTGGAATTTGTGAAACCTGAAAAAAACAAAAAACAAAAACCAAAAAAAAACCAGAAAAACAGATGCTTGGCAGGACCAAGTAATGCTACTTTGTTATGCAAGAATTGATTGGATTCAAGTAATCTGATAGGAAATTTCAAGTAAGATATTTTCAAGTAAATTGATTTGTCTCTTCTCATTTTTAAGCACTTCCATAGATCACTTCCTCCTCACTGGTGCCCATCTCTGACATTGACCAGGGTACATCCCACAAATACTAGCAATTTTGAAGGTAGCTACTCTTCACTTCAGAGACCTGGAACAAGCAATATATTCCTGAGGCTTGAATGATGTTGGTCAGGAGACAGGATTTTTAGAGTTACAGACCTCTTTGCAGACCCTGAGTGACAGAAGAACAGGCACAGAATATCTAAGAACAGAGCTCGGGCATGGGCCCTTCATGCCTGAGGCTAAGAACAAGGTTATTCTACCAATCATCAGGTTTCATTTAAACATCATTTTTTTGGAGGCTTTTGTAATCTTCCAACTAACTCAGATCTCTTACCTTCATAGCATACTAATCTTTCCTGTTTATATTAACAGTCGTGCTAATGGTTACTAGTTTAAGGTTTATTTTGGCTGTTCATATCCTGTTCCCTACTGTACCTTTACTACCACATTGCCAAGAACATGGCAGTTCCTCAGTATTTGTGGAGTTGTAGTAAAAGCGAATGATGTGTATTTTTTCTACAGGACTCATGTACATTTCTATTACTGTTTTTGTTTCTGAATGAATTCTGACTAGAATTACTGAGTCAGAAAGCACAAACATTTATAAGTTCTTGCTCTTTTGTTTGATGCCAATCAAGCAGGTTTGAGCCTGTTAACTATACCCAAATAAAGAAAAAATTAAAAGGGAAGTTTGAGCCATTTTACATGTCATAAACATGTATAATTGGTTTTATGTCACTGTGCTTCTAACTCCTCTTATGTTTTTACTTTTTATCAATTTGATAAGGTATTTTTATTTTTTAAAAAGATTTCATTTATTTATTTGACAGAGAGAGGGAACAGAAGCAGGGCGAGCGAGAGAGGGAGAAGCAGGCCCCCTACTGAGCAGGGAGCCCTACATGGGGCTCAATCCTAGGAGCCTGGGATCATGATCTGATCTGAAGGCAGACATGTACCTGACTGAGCCACCTAGGTGCCCCAATAAAGTATTTTTTTTTAAGATTTTATTTATTTATTTGACAGACAGATCACAAGTAGGCAGAGAGGCAGGCTAGAGAGAGGAGGAAGCAGGTTCCCTGCTGAGCAGAGAGCCCGATGCGGGGCTCGATCCCAGGACCCTGGGATCATGACCTGAGCCGAAGACAGAGGCTTAACTCACTGAGCCACCCAGGCGCCCACCCAATAAAGTATTTTTAAATTGTAGTTTTTATTTATACCATTTGATCTGCCAAGTGGAACCTTTTTCATATGACCACAGAATATGTTTTACTTATTATTTACATTGTCTCTATCCTCTTGACTCTGCTGTTTTACTTTGAAATAGATAGGCTTATAAAACTTTCTTTATGTACTACAGATAGGAAGTAACCATTTCCTGTTAAAGACTGTGAAAATACCCTTTCTAGGGTATCGTTTGCATATTGTATTTTTTAATACGATATTGTACTTTTAAATTTTTAATGAGAAATTTTAAAATAGAAAATACTTCATTATTTTCCTTCATGGTTTTAAGTAGAGTTTTACACATAGATTTATCAACTGAGTAATAGAAAAACAATCTATATTTTTTCTGGTACTTTTTTGGTCCCTTGACTACATTTAACTTTTAATCCCATCTTGAATTTATTTTTTAGTATTTTAGTATACTGTGAGAAAATGATCTAGTGTTTCCTGGTACTAGATCTGGTACAGTTTTCTCAGTACTAATTACTATTTTTTTTAATATGTTATTTATTAGAGAGAGGAGAGCGCGAGTGAGCAAGCATGAGCAGGGGGTAGCGTTAAGGAAGGGGAAGAGGGGGAAGCAGACTCTCCACTGAGCAAAGCCAAATGCCTAATGTCGGGCTAATCCCAGGACCCTGGGATCTGCACCTGAGACTGTCACTTAACCTCTTCACTGACTGAGTCACCCAGGCACCCTGTTGCCTAATTATTCTTAAGAATGCTGTAGTTTGGCTGGAATCGTACTTGAAAGCATAGCTTATAAGGAAAGTGAGAAGCAAACCCAATGTTTCAAATTACATATTTTCTAGGATTGTTATAACCTTTTAATAAAGGAGTCATTTTTATCTTATCATAAAACAGTTTTTTTAAGTTGAAGCATAGGTTATAAATGCATACATCTTAGTTGTACAGTGAATGTTCCTGAATGCATGTAGAAGCAACCCAACACCCAAATCAATGGAGACTATTTCTAGCACTCTAAAGGGACCCTCTGTCTCTCCAGTCAAAACTGCCCTCTTGAAGTAACTTGGCTCGCCATAATCACCAGAGTTGTTTTCCCTGTTTTTGAACTTCATGGGACCACGCAGTATATGATTTTGGGTCAGCGTTCTTCCTCAGCTCAGTTTTATGTCTTTGACACACATAGCTATTGCTTTTTCCATTGTTACACAGTAGTCCATTGTATGGATATATTACAATCTATTTCATTGTGTTCTTACAGACTTTTAAGCTGCTTTGAGAGTTTTAGGCAAGTATAAAAGCTGATTGAATATTCATATGTGTGTCCTTTTGTCAACATATGAACTTACTTCATTTGAATACATACCCACACTCAGCAAAGAATTGCTGGTGATGGGTTGCAGATACGCACAGCTTTAGTAAAAACTGCCAAATGGTTCCCCATTGTGTTTGTGCCCATTTATGCCCATATAGGCAATGCATGAGAATGACGGCTTCTTCTTCTCTTTGGGTCTACCTCTTTTAAAGGTTTGGAAAAAAATTTTTGGTTTAGTTGGAGTCACCCACTGAGTTTGTTTTCGTTTTAATAGAGTTTCAGGGGAACAAATGTTAGGCTTTTAGAGAAACACTTAGTGAAACTGCCAATAGCATCAGCTGATACCATAAAAACCCAATTTCTAATTGAGCTCCTTCTCTTACTTCATGTATGATCTTGAGCAAGATATTTAAATTGTATAAGTATTGGTTTCCTCATCTGCAATTAGTGAATGCTCCACACCATAACCATTGTATAATATTTTTTAAGCTCCGGTGAAAAGAAGTCAGGTATCCTACTAGCTAGATGGATGGAGTACTCAAAAGATGATGCTAATAATGATAAGAGTAAAATAAAATTCTTATTATTTTTGTCTTTCATTTTTAATTCTGTAATTGGAATATTCAGATACAGTATGATCTACAGAACCACTGGAATTTAACGTGACTTTTGATTGGCTCTAAGTTATTGAGACTGTTCCCATGAACATTCAAAGGCTGTTTATTGCGTCTTGACTCATGGCGAGTTGATTACATTTGAAGCAACAACCCAAGAGAGGTTGAAAACACTATTGTTAAACATTATAAATTTTGAGTATTTTATCTAAAATAACTGTGACCAACCAAAAGCTTAAATTGTGTCCATTATGTTAAACTCTGTAATAGAAAGTGTCAAGGGCGCTTCTGCACATGGGGGGCTGTGAGTGAAGATAGAGATGTCCGAGGCAAAAGCAGGATACAAAGCCAGGAGAGATAAAGAGAGATGACTGAATGGGAATCAGGACACTATGCAAATCCAAAACGGACACAGGGACCAGGGCTCGCTCCAAATCAAGGTATGGTAAGTAGTCAGGAAGCAGTATGTATGTTGAAGTCAGTGGTCATTCAAAATCAGTTCAAAAGCCAAGCAAGAATCTCAGTGTCAGGGAATATACCAAATCTGCTTATGAGTGACAGAATGGACGAGACCAAAGCTGATTTGCCCACCCACAGGATTAAGGGTCAGAGAGTTGCTCAAGATCAGAGACAAACTATTCTCTTCTTACTGTTCCTGTGTTTTATATGACAGGATATGTGCCTGGAAATAACAGTAGACATACTTCACAAGAAAAACTGTAATGGATATAACTTTCTTTTTTCTCCTTCCACTCATTTTTGAAGCAAGCATTTCTTGAAAATAGCCCAATGGTGTTAGTGAGTATGATAAATAGAACTCATGAATCTTATCAAACCGTTCAAAGTCAAGTCCCCTTTATTATAGCAAACCTTTCTCTTGAAGTAAGAGCAGTCATAGCTGCAAAAGTTTCCTTAAGTACTTAGCACTGAATACGAAAACATTTTTATAAATCAGTGACACCGGAATAGTTTTCCCTTCATTTTCATCAGTACTTAATCTAGCTCTTTGTAGGTCTAATTTGTAAGTCTCATTGGGAGAAATGAGTCCATCTTCACCAATTACTAGAAAGCAAACTTAGAACTTCTGGAATGCAGTTCTTTTGTCATGCTCTACCCTGCCTTGTATTGTTTCCTTCCAATTAATGAATAGATTTAATAGGTGAATAATGAAATGCACTCCCTCTTAAAAAACCGTCAAGTTATAACAATATGCTTATTTACTTTGTTGCTAGACAGTCAGCCAAGCAAGCAGTCTGTTTCTGGTAAGCACTTCACAAATCTACTGTCACGGTTGGGCATAAAATGTAACAAAATTGATTCCTTTACTTTTAACACCAAGGTTATCCATTTGAAGGGGTACATAAAGATTAAATGACAGCAGGAGTATGGCTCTTTACTTTTGCATCTTGGTCTATTGCTCTGCTAGCTTTTTTTTTTTTTTCCCAATTTCATTACTTTGCAACATTAATTGATTCTTTGGAAGTTGATGCCTTATAAACAAAAATCCTACGTGAGTTTTATTTCTAACATTATTGCAGTTTGAACAGCAATATGCAGTCACTTCTTTAATATGTGGAAAAACAATAACGTGGCAAAGTGAAATTATGGGCAGGGTGTATTGGGAAGGGCTAGAAACCAGAAATCAATCATTTTCTGTAACTAGTTAGAAAAGCCTGGGTAAATCATTTAACCTCCCTGGGTCTCAGTTTTCTTACTTATAAAAAGGAAGAAATTTGTATTAAATGACCTCTGGATCCTTCCAGGTGGAAATTACTTCTTTTATTTATCATTATTCATTCCAGGTCTCTTTGATCAATACTTTGCTTAAGAACCAAAACAAAAAATGACATTCAGTTGTAGGTGTTTGTTTTGTTTTCCTTACTTAATCTTTTATAGTGGCATACAAAAAACTTTAATTCCCAACAGGTAAATAGCAGGGGGAACAGAGGAGGATGAAATGAAATATTTTTAAAATTGGAAAAAATGAATTTATTATAGAAAGAAAATTGTTGTTTCTGGCCTCAACTGGTTATTTCATTCTAAAGCAAACAATGTAAAATTTATTTATAATACCTGTATTAGAGCAAATACTTTAATAGTTGGAAGATCTCTAGGATGTTTAAAAAATATTCACACAGAGAAATAAATTTATTTTGTCTCATGCTATGCCATACATTGTCTCCCTCTTCCAAACTGGATTTCGTGCTTAATATTTGAGTAGTATACATTCAGACTGCATTTGGAGGTATAAGTTTATTTTTATTTATTTTTTTTTAATTTTTATTTATTTATTTATTTATTTATCATAGAGAGAGAAGCAAGAGCAAGCACAGGCAGACAGAGGCAGAGGGAGAAGCAGGCTCCCTGCCAAGCAAGGAGCCCGATGTGGGACTCGATCTCAGGATGCTGGGATCATGACCTGAGCCGAAGGCAGCCGCTTAACCAACTGAGCCACCCAGGCGTCCCAAGTTTATTTTTATTTTTAACCATTTGGTATAGTCTTAGGAGAAGAATAGATCATTTTTACAATTGTTTATAAATCACTTATTGTGCTGAGAAAGGATAAGAATATAGCAGAAAGATTTATTTATATTTACCATATACATATTTAATGTAGGTCACTTTCAAAGTACTTCAAAACATTTTACATAAAATTTGCAAGGATAGTATACCATCTGTAATGTAGATGGATAATAAATATGACAAAAGAAGAATAAAGAAATTACAACCATGTATATTTTATCCAAATGTAATCAAGGCAGTAATTTGGAAGAGTAACTATATTGGATGAATTTCCAATGGAAGGATATGGTCAGATAGCTCTGACTTCTCTGGTCCCTGCTTATTCTCAGGGCGATCACACTTTCCTCTCACTTGCACTCCTATTTGTACATCCCAGAAGCAGGAACCATTTTTAGTGTGGAGTTCTCTATATCAAGGATTTCCTCTATATAATCAGGATATTATCCTGGATACAATTATGAAGTGAATAGTTAAGTATTATTTCAATTGTGAAGTGAATAATTAAGCAATTCTTTAATAGCTCTTTTCTTGCTAGGTTGTAGACTTTAAAAGGGCAGGGACTCTGTCTTGTTTCTCTTTTAATTTCTAGCACATTATAAACCAACAGCATCTTACACCTTATGGATATATAAAGAATACTGCATTTTGCCTAATAAGATACCTGATTCAATATGTACTTGAAGGCAATGCAATTTTATGTTGCTACCATACCGGAAAAAATAACCAGGAGCCCATGCATTTGAACCTATAGATATTAGTAGGTGACTGTCATTTTGGGAGAAAAACACTATATCTAATAGTTTCAGTGTATATGTGTTATTTAAATTTAAGTCTCTTACAGGGCCCTGATAGTTCATTGCTAGTTTACAGGGTTCTTTAGGCATTCTCTGTTAAAAAAAAAAATCTTAAATTAGAAATTATGTACTTCTTTCAAGTAAATTTTTATGAGTATCAGGATAACGGTCATAAAAAATTGATTCCAATTGTGTACTTAAATTTTTTCTTGAGTTAAAGAGTTTGTCATCCATTTTAATTATTAAAATTATTGGCACTTGAGTCAAGTGACAGCCCCCTATTTTTCATTTTTTATTTTTTATTTTTTATTTTTTTTTAAAGATTTTATTTATTTATTTGAGAGAGAGACAGTGAGAGAGAACATGAGCAAGGAGAAGGTCAGAGAGAGAAGCAGACTCCCCGTGGAGCTGGGAGCCCGATGTGGGACTCGATCCCGGGACTCCGGGATCATGACCTGAGCCGAAGGCAGTCGTCCAACCAACTGAGCCACCCAGGCGTCCCTATTTTTCATTTTTTAAATTTAATTGTTCTTGACCTACAATATTATATTAGATTCAGATGTACAACTCAGTGATTTGACCTTTGTATACATTGTAATACCTCCTTAAGTCTAGTTACTCAACACCACAATACAAACTGGGTATAATATTATTGAATATATTCCCCATTCTGTAGATTAAATTCCTATGACTTAATTATTTTATAACTGGAAGTTTGTAGTTCTTGATCCCCTTCACCCATCTCACCGTTACTAATCCCTTCTCCTTCTGGCAAACAACAGTCTATTCTGTGTACCCAAGGGTTTGGGTTTTGTTGTCTTCTTTGTTTATTTTGTGTTTTAGATTTCATGTATGAGTGAAATCATTTGATACTTGTCCTTCTCTACCTGACTTGTTTCTCTTAGCATAATACCTCCAAGGTCCATCCTTGTTGTCACACATAGAAAGATTTCATTCAGTTTTATGTCTGAGTAGTATTCCTTTGTATCTAGAAACACCTTATCTTCTTTATCCATTCGTCCATTGATGGACACTTAGATTTTTTCTAAATCTTAACTATTGTGAATAATGCTGCAGTGAACATAGGAAAGCAAATAGCTTTTTCAAATTAGTTTATATTTGAATGTACACTATTTCAAATAGTGAATATACACTATAATCACTATACACTAAAATATTCACTATTATGAATATATTATACATATATTTCTATTATATCTTGTCTTTTTGGTGTTAGCCATTCTGGTGGTGTGAAGTAATTATCTTATTGTGGTTTTGATTTGTATTTCCTTAAGGATTAAAGATGAACATCTTTTCAAGTGCCTGTTGGCCATCTGTAGGTCTTTTTTGGAAGATGTCTGTTCAGATCATTTGCCTATTTACAATAAGATTGCTTGTTTTTTCTGTTACTGAGTTGTATGGGTTTTTAAAATATATTTCATGGGGCGCCTGGGTGGCTCAGTGGGTTAAAGCCTCTGCCTTCAGCTCAGGTCTTGATCCCAGGGTCCTGGGATCGAGCCCCACATCGGGCTCTCTGCTCCACGGAAAGCCTGCTTCCTCCTCTCTCTGCCTGCCTCCCTGCCTACTTGTGATCTCTCCCTCTCTCTGTCAAATAAATAAATAAAATCTTTAAAATATATATATATATATATATTTCACAAGTTAACCATTTACAGAGTAATGATTTGCAAATACTGACTTTCCTTCAGTAGGTTGCCTTTCATCTTGTTGATGCTGTCCTTTGTTAGGCAAAAGTATTTAGTTTGATGTCGTCCCATTTGTTCATTTATTTTTTGTTTATGTTGCCTTACCTTTGAGATCAAATCCAAAAAGCCATTGCTACGACTGATGTGAAGTTTACCGCCCTTTGTTTTCTTCTACAGTTTTATGGTTTCAGGTCTTACATTCAGGTCTTTAGTCCATTTTCGTTCCAATTTTAGTATATGTGCTGCCGAAGCGAGCACAGTCAATTTTTTTTTTTTTTTTTGCACAGTCAATTTTGAATTAATTTTTCCATATCATAAAGGGACCTAGTTCCTTCCTCTGCATGTACTCTTACAGTTTTCCCAGCACAATTTACTGAAGAGACTGTCCTTTTCTTGTGGCAGATATTCTGAGTATATCTGTTAAGTCCATCTGGTTTAATGTGTCAGTTAAAGCCATTGTTCGCTTACTGATTTTGTTTGGATGATCTATCCACTAATGTAAGTAGTGTTTTAAAGTTCTTACTATTATTGTAGTGCTGTCAATATCTTCCTTTAGGTCTGTTAATATTTGTTTATGTATTTTGGTACTTGTATGTTGGGAGAATGCAGATTTATAAATCTTCTTGCTGGATTGATCCCTTTATGTAATTCCCTTTTTTTCTTTTGTTACAGTCTTTGTTTTAAAGTCTTTTTGTGTAATATGAATATAACAAATGGAGTTTCTTTTTGTACCTATTTTCATAGGCTATCCTTAAATCTAACATCATTCTCTTGCAGACAGTACATAGGTGAATTTTGTTTTATTATCTATTAATCCCATCGGCATGTTTTGATAAGGGAGTTTAATATATTTGCATTTAAACTAACTATTCATAGGTAAGTACTTATTGCTATTTTGTTAATTGTTTTCTGGCTGTTTTTGTAGCTCCTCTCTGTTTTTTCATTCTTCTCTTTCTCTCTTCCTTTGTGACATGATGTGTTTCTTTCTTTAGTGTTAAGTTTATTCATTTCTCACTGTCGTTTGTGTATTTGCTATAAATTTTGGCTTTATGCTACTGTGAAGTTCACATAGAATATTTTACGGATTGAACAGTATTTTAAGTTGATAATAATTTAAATTTAAACACATTTCTAAACTCTAAATTTCTACTCCTTTTATGTTTTTGATGTTATATTTTGGTTCATTTTATCTTATGTATTCTCTTAATTATTACAGTTTGAGCTAATTTAACTTCTTTTGTCTTTTAACCTTCATGATAGATTTATAAGTGATTTATTTATTACCTGTATTAAATATTTACCTTTGCAGTTAGATTTTTACTTTTCTCTGTTTTCTTGTTAATTAGTGCCATTACTTTTTAGCTCAAAGAATTCCCTTAAACTTTTCTTGTAAAGTTGGTTTCATGGTGATGAACTCCTTTACCTTTGACTTATCTGGAAAACTTTCTCTCTTCAATTCTGAATGATAACCTTCTGGGTAGAGAACTCTCAGAATTTTATTCCTTTCAGTGTTATGAATATATTATTCCATTCTCTTCTGGCCTGTAAATTTTCTGTTGAAATACCTTCTAGTAGTCTAATGGCATTTTCCTTGTATGTAACAGGTTGCTTTTCCATTGCTGCTTTAAAGATTTTTCTATTTTTCTTTAAATTTTGACAATTACAGTATGTCTTGGTGTAGATCTGTTTTAGTACAGTTTTTTAGAAACTTGGTGGACCTCCTGGGCCTGTATTTCTTTTTCCTGCCCCAAATTAGGGAATTTTTTAGCCATTACTTGTTCAAGTAAGTTTTATGTACCTTTCTCTCCTCTCTTTCTGGGATGCCTATAATGTGAATGTTAGTCTGTTTGATATTGTCCTTTAGGTCTCTTTAATTCTTATTCATTTTTTAAAAGTTTATTTTTCTGTTTTCTACTCTGTCCAGGTGAAGTCCAGTGCTTTGTTTTCCAACTTACTTTTCTTGTATCTTTCATCTGATCTGATACTGAACACTTGTAATATATCTTTCAGTTCAGCTGTTATATTCTGTGACTTGATACTCTCCTATATTCTCTATTTGTTGAACTTCTCACTGTGTTCATCCTCTCTTCTCCTAACTTTGGTGAGCATCATTATGACCATTGTTTTGAATTCTTTATCAGGTAGATTACATATCTCCATATCATTAAGGTCTTTTTTTCTGAGATTTTGTTTGTTCTCTTACTCAGAGCATTTCTTTGTATCCTTGTTATGCTTGACTTTCTGTGTTAGTGTCTGTGTATTAAGTGAGTCAGCTATCTTTCAGTCTTGAAGGAATGTCCTTCTGCAGGTGATAAAACTTCTTGCTCAATCTTGTCCTACTACTTTCTTGTCTCCTTAACTTTTGTGATTGTCTTAAGAGCATGATTTATTGAGAAGTCCTTATTACTGAGGGTATGCCAAGACCTGTCATTGTCCCAAAGGGAGGGATTTCATTGAACACCCAGTTTCAGGTTTATTGGAAGCCAGACTCTCAGGTAGCAGCTTTTAAAGTATGCAAATATGTACAGACTTGTGGGGCCACAATCATGATCTCTGCTGATCTCCAGACCAGGTGATCTGGAGGTTCTCTTGTGCAACACGCATAAAAATCAGGGCCCCAGATAAGTGTATAAGCTCTTTTCTGAGAGGTCTTGTTGAATTGTACTGAGGTTCACAACGATAATGCTGTCCTACTTATGTTCTCAGCAAGCTACTCCATACTCTAAATTGTGGGATACTTGAAACCTGCCCCTGAGGCCAAAGCTGCAGGTTTAGTAAACAGGCATTTCCCAGGAAGACTGGGGTTATGTTTCAGTCTGTTATCTCTGCAGTGCCCTGGGGAAGTTGGCCTGCCAAGAATTATGTTTCTTATTGTCAGAGTGTGTCATAGGGTGTGGGAGCTGAGGAACACTGGCCCCCTTGACTACCAGGGTCAGTTAAAAAAGAGCATCCCCCTTTGTGGTTTGCATGTGTCTGCCAGTTTTACCAAGTAATCTGGAGAGTGTAGGGGTGTGTGTCGGGGGAGATACTTACTGGCTTCAGAAAGGCAGAGGGAAAATGCCTTGAGTGAACATACCCACAGGCTTCAGCGATGCTGCTAGGAAGAGTGTCTTGTCTGTTCACATGCATTGGCCCTCGGTTTGGGGACAGGGGGATGCTAAATTATTTGTGCTTACCTGCCCCAACCAGGAAGTGGAAGATTACTATGACCACCTGTACTCTTGAGCCTCAGCAGAGCAGTGAGACATTGCTGTTAACACTTACTCCTGACCCAGTGGGGCGGTGGAAGCGTGCAGCATTCCAGAAGGGCAAGTAGTGGTAGCAGGGTAGGTGGAGAGAGCACAAATGGCATCTGCTAGCAGTTTCATCTCCAAACAGACTGCCAGCTTTCCCACCCATTGAGCAGATGCCCCCACACCAGCTAATGAGTCTCCTTCACATACAGTACAGGTACTTTTCAAATTGACTCTTTTACCCTCGATTCCATGGTGAGTAAGACTCCATGTGAGTCTTTTAAAAGGAAAGTCTGTTTCCTTTAGCACTCTAGGTCTCTTAGAAGTTAGCCCCATTGGTTTTCTAAGTCACATGTTCGGGGAACTCATCTGGTGCAGATCCCAAGGGTTGGGATGTCTAATGTGGAGCAGCAACACCTCACTCCTCCAGAAAAAGAGCTAGACTGGTAAGATCCCTCCCTGCTGTGTGTTGCCACACTTGGTATGGCATTTTTTTTTTTTTTTTTTGCTAAGATCCCATCTCTGCCTCTCGTACCCATCTTGATGAGGTCCTTTTATCCTCTGTTGTGGAGAAGTACTTCATGTAGTTTATAAAAACTTTCTATAAAAGTTTACAAAAATCTTTTTCAGAGGGTAATGGTCCATGTGTAGCTCTAGATCTGCTGTACTCATGGGAGGAGGTGAATTCACGAATTTCCTGTGCCATCATCTCTTACCCCTCCTCCTCTCACAGTTTTAAAAATTTATGGATTCATTTATTAAAATTTGAATTTATCACATTTAAGTTGAAATTTATGAATACTGACACATGTTTTGAGTTCTAAATTAAAACCTCCCTAAGAAAAAAATTTCTTAAAAAGCTACTTTGGGGTACCTGGGTGACTCAGGCAGTTAACTATCTGACTCTTGATTTTGGCTTAAGTCACGATCTCAGGATCATGAGATCAAGCCTATGTCAGGCTCTGTGCTGGGCATGGTGCCTACTTGGGACTTTCTTTCCTTCCTTTCTGAGCCTCCTCCTACCTTGCTTTCTTGGATACATGTTCAATCTCTACCTCTGAAGACATTAAAAAATAAAAATAACTAAACTGTTTAACATTAAGCACAGTGAATTAATACCTACTGTGGATCCATTTTCATAGCTGTATAAAATTTTTTCAAATTTAGTGGTTCATTGCTATCGGCAGAAGAGTTAAAATGAAAAATACAAAAGTGAACATCATTGGCCCTGAAATTAAACATAGTTCTATTCTGTCCACATTCATGAGATACCATAAAGAGTTACCACAGTATCTCAGAACTAGAAATCTATTTAGAGACCATTTAATCCCAACCTGATGAACACTTTTTGCAGAATAATCTCATAAGTAATTTGAACATTTCTAAAAACAAGCATTTCACTAACTCTTCAGGTAGCTCCTTACATTTTTGGCTATCCAATATTATTAGAGAATTTTCCTTTATGTTGACATAAAATATCCCATTTTACAACTTCCACACATCCCTACCTTTTGTTTTAGATACACACAAATATAACACACTTAGTCTTTATTGAACATTTTTAAAGCATATCTTCAGTGGTGTATCGAGATTGCTGTTGGTATTTGAGGAATTTCTTTTGAAGTTAGATTTGGTACTCCTGAATGTAGTTAATGTAGACCAGGAGTCTTGATCTCATTGGTAAAGCTTAGGTATCCTCATGTTGTTGATCTTGATTTTCAATTTCCTCATACATGTCCATACATGTCTAAAGATTATCCTCTCTTGGGGTGCCTGGGTGGCTCAATCGCTAAAGCATCTGACTTCTGCTCAGGTCATGATCCCAGCATCCTGGGATCCAGCCCCTCATTGGGTTCCCTGCTTGGCAGGAAGCCTGCTTCTCCCTCTCCCACCCTCCCCCTGCTTGTGTTCCCTCTCTCTCTGTTTCTTTTAAATAAAAATCTTTTAAAAAATCTTTAAAAATATTGAAAAAGAAAGATTATCCTCTCTTATAGAGAAGATAGAAGTGAAATAGCAAGAAGTATATCAATGTCATCCATCATATTATGATAGCTATGGGTGGGCTGAGCTCTGGAAGGAAAGAATACATGCACAAGTCCAATCTTGTTGGGCAGCACCATGGCAGAAAATAGTAGGTCTGTGCTATCCTCCTTCTTTGCCTTAATTAAACTAAAGTTTTTTTCTTTGCATTGTCCTTATCGTTAACCACAAGTCTATTCAGAAATCATCCTTGATACTAATGATATACTTAAAAATCTCGGTTGACTTTTAAATTTCTTCATTATAAAATTTTTAAAAAAATATTTATTAATTAGACAGCAAACAAGAGTGTGAGAAAGAACATGAGCAGGGGGAGGTGTATTGGGAGATGGAGAAGCAGACGCCCCACTGAGCAGGGAGCCTGAATCGGAGCTCAATTCCAGGACCCTGGGATCTAGTCATAGATGCTTAAGTGGCTGAGCCACTAAGGAACCCCTAAATTTCTTCTTGATTATACATTTTATTGAAAACAGACATAGGCAGTTTAAACAGGCTCCGCTAGTAAATTCTCTTTGGGGTAGATATGACTAACTTCTAATATTCAGAGAGGGAAGAGCCTATCGTCCTCCCAGAACCGAGATAAAACTCTGACAGTCATTCTGCTGTTCACTAGCAAGTAGACAAAATTAAAAGACCTAGGTGACCTGGATGACTTCTGATGATTGATTCTTTTAGGGCTTGAGTGACATCTGGTTTGTAGACCCAAGACAGATTCAACATAGTTTGAGTAGCAGGATTTGTCAGTACAGACTTGGATAACAATCCTCTGAATGAGTGTAAAGATATAAGTGCATTTGAAAAATAAGGATTACGTAAATGGATGATAAATGGTGATAACTACACTTCTCAAACCATAAGGGAGATTTCAAGTACATAAGGTAGAAGAGTATAATGACTTGGTACAAAATTAGCATTGAAGATACCTCTATGAACTAATGTTTAACTTAATATTGATACTGATAGATATATAAATAACAAACATGTCTATTTTACAGAGGCTGGTATATATACACATATTTCGTAGCTCTGTCCACTCAGAGGGCTCAAAAACAATGATACTCCTGGGAAAAGGAGCCTCTCCATGAGCGTATCTTAGTTTCTAGTGTCATTCTCTAATAAAAGGAAGCAATGCTCGTAAGATAAATGGCTGGTTCTAAGACTTGGGCAGGAAATATACAAAATGAGCTTGGAGCATCTTTGATAGCTAAAAAGTAAAGAAGTGCTAAAAACAAAAAACAGCTATGCGGTATGTTGAAGAGATGGAGGAACCAACTAGAAGAATTTCCCAGTGACTAGAAGTGGAACAGTATTAAGTAACAACAACAAAAACAACAAACGACAGTGACAGATTATAATTCAAATTACATAATAAATATATATATATAAATATATATATAAATATATATGACTTCATAGTGATATATAACTGTTTAAAATAAACAGATGAGAAAGAAAAAACAAATTGCTCAAACAGAATAATTCCAAATAATTTATATTGATATACTCCCCTTCCAAAGGTGATGGAGTATAACTTTCAACTCCTTATTGGTGGGTATACTTAGTAACTTTTTTCCAAAGAGTATAGTATGGAAAGGGGAAAATTAACTTTATAGTGGAAAAGCCTAGAAGACAGTAATTTAGCCAGATTATCAAGGTTAACATCATTAGTGATAAATATATTGAAAGCATATGTCCTTGGAACACCTGGGTGGCTCAGTAGGTTAATTGTCTGCCTTTGGCTCAGGTCATGATCCTAGCATCCTGGGACTGAGTCCCACAGCGGACTTTCCAGTTAGTGGGAGCCTACTTCTCCTTCTTCCTGATGCTCCCCCTGCTTTTACTCTCTCTCTCTCTTTCTCTGTCAAATAAATGATTTTTATTTTTTTTTTTTTATTTTTTTTTTTAAAGAAAGCATATGTCCTTGATATGTGTTGAAAATGGCACTTGATCTGTTTGGCCTTCTACCCTGAAACCCATAACTTGACTTTAGTCATGAGATGACACAACACAAACATCATTGAAGGACATCTACAAAATACATAGCCTGGTACTCACAGCTGTCCAAGTCATCAAAAGCAAATAAAAAATGTGGGCAATTTTCAAAGCACAGAAGAGCTTAAGGAAATATGGCAATAGAATATAATATGGTATCTTGGGTGGGATCCTGGAACTGCAAAAGTACACTAGGCAAAAATAAATGAAATATAAATCCAGTGTGTGTGTGTGTCCATGTATCTGTGTCTGTATCTGTTTATATCTGTGTATATGTGTATTAAGGTTTTTAATATCAGTTAATTATATATGTATATATATTTATGTATGTGAAATATGTATGTATGTCACTAGATTATTTTATACATCATCTAGTGAAGAAAAGCAACATCCTAACCATTTCTTTTTTCCTAGAACAAATTTTTTTCTCAATAAATCTTGAGAATAAACTAATTTTACTAATAAAATCCCATTTCGAATACACATTATGCTAATTAATAACAGTTCTCATAAAATTAGTCAAAGCACTTGTGAAAGTTATCTCTGGAGTGATACATACTTTGGAGTATGTGTTTCCAGTCATGTTTACTAAGTGGCACATGGATAAAGACTGAGGCTCAGGAAATGGACACAAACTCTCATGTTCACTATCTATGCTGAAGAGTTTTACAAAAATCATTGATATCACAATACTCTTATTTTCCTCTTATCTTTTGGGTTGTCTGTTTTATCTATAATTTCTCCAAAGAGCTTTCTGTGCAGCCTCATCTATTTCTTTAGACACGTTTGTCATGTTTTATTATGTGCAATGACTTATGACTTCCAGTGAGGTCTTTGTTTTGGAGACTCTTCTAATTCTGTTTTTACTTTTAAAGGCAGACTTTGCCCATATTAGCTATTTTGCCCTCATATACTACACCACCACAAGTTCTCTCTCCCTGAAGCTTCCTGTGATTATTTCTTCCCCAACTGGAACTGACCTTTATAGTCATGTTATGCCCAGAAAGGCAGCTTACTTTTCTTTCTTTATTATTTTTCTGAAATTGAGATATAAATGATGTATAACATTGAATTTAAGGTGTACAATGTGTTGATTTGATATATCTTATATTGCAGTGTGTTTACCCCTGCAGGGTTACCTAACCCCTTTATCATTTTACATAATTGCCACTTCTTTTTTTGTGATGAGAACATTCAAGATCATCTTTATTTTCTCTTTTTATGTTGTCAGATATAATTTTCAACCTGTCAGCTTCTTTAGATGTTTTATATTTAACCAAATGAGATACTCTTCCATGTTTTCTTTCATCAAAAATTTTGAAAGATTTACTATATAAGGTTAGCATAACTAAGATACATACTTCGCCACCAAAAGCTTTTGGCTTCATGCGTGGGTGGAGACATAATAAACAGATAATAATGATACTATGTGACAAAATCTAGGGTAAGGGTGTGCATGGGTGTTTATGAAAACTTAATGAAGGAGTTCCTATACTAGCCTTTCTGGAAGTGATTATTTATAGAAGGCTTTCCAGAGGAGGGGTCACTTGCAATGAGTCTGAAAATACAGTGTGATAGATAGAGATATAAGCAAGAGAGAAGACAGGGTGAACTTCAGTTCACTATTGAGAAAGATCAGTTCATGTTCTGGGTTGTAATTAGATCAGGAAATGAAGGTTGGATATAATTGAAGAATAGCAAGAGATGAGACCACAAATGTAAGCAGAGAATATATCATGATGGTTTTCTATGTCATGCTTAAAAGTCTGAGTTATGTCAGGGGCTTGACATAATCAAGTTGGTGTATTATAAAACTCATTCTAGGAATAATAAAGAGACACAATTGCAAAGGGCATAATAAGAATCAAGCAGAACACAGCTGTTACTGCTAAGATTGAGTTGAAAATGATGAGGTAATGAATTACAACAGAGAAAATATGAATGAAGAGAAGATGAGTCTCTAGTGTCAATCATCATGCCCATTAAAGTCAGCACTTAATAGAAAATTTTAATAAATGAATCAATTTTTATTTCATCAGCTTTTATTTTCCTTAAGAAAATAAAATAAACTAAATACACTAAATACACTAAAATAAATACACTAAATACACTAATTTATTAAAATTAAGAAATTAAGCTAAAGATTTGGGTAGGCATCCACCATGGACAGTAGAAAGTCTGACTTTAATAGTGAGAGTTGAAATGAAGAAAACTTTGATTTAAGCTCCAGTAGAGAGAGGTAGAGGAGCCAGATGGCTGGAGGCTTAGAGGAACACATTTCAAGGAAAGAGAAAAGTATCATTATTAGGGCTCTAATGTGTCCAGAAACACTTATATATAAATATATTTATATATAAATATAAGACATAATCTTTTATTTCTGGTGTATGATTGGGCAACTCATAATGTACTACCAAAAAAAAATGCAAATTTTATGTTATGGCCACCAAAATGTTATCTTCTGATTTATCAATTCCCATATAAACAGTACTCCTCTGATTTCTTCCTAGTCTCTGTCTGCTTCTTCTTCCTTCTCCTTTTAACCCATGTACATCATTTACTGTGTTTTCTACTAGCCTGTCCTTAATATAGCTTGCACAACTTTACTCGTTGTCTACAACTTCTGCTAAGGGAAAAGAATCAGATCATGTGTCCAAGTCTGTTCTGATTTGACAACCTGCCAAGCCTTTTGTAACATTTCACAATATCTGAAAGTATGGGTCAGTAGATCCTGAAGACACCAGTGCCCACGAAGTACTATCAAGTTCCTAAGCATGTCTCAGAAAAAGGCAAATTGACCCAAAGAAAACCTTAAAGAATTCTACTCCTACCATGGAAGTTAGACAACCCGCTGTAGGTTTGTCAGCAGATAAATTCAAAGGGAACACTCTGACGATAAATTATTAAATTTACCCTAGTCTTTTGTACTTTCCATTTCTACAAAATGTCTTTAGGCTTTCTGGCTTTAAATCTGCTCTGCCATGTTTGTTTCTTACCAATTTGGCTTCCTCCAAGATTTTATTTTCTGATTTAGCACTGGTCTTCTCCATCCTCCTCAGCTATAATCTGAATAGTCAGTTACTCTTCTGATATCTCTGGTTTGATTTTATCCCCCCATTAATTGGCCCTAACTCTCTCAGGCCAGCCCGTATTTCTATAATTACCCTCTGGAGGACAAGGTGGGACAAGAGCATCATGGAAGTGATGGAGAGGAGAAATCTTTACTTACAGGTATTGCCTCTTAAAAGTATTCCATCCAGGGATGCCTGGGTGGCTCACTTTTTTGAGCTTCCAACTCTTGATTTTGGCTCAGCCTGTGATCTTAGGTTGTGGTGCTCTCAGGGTCCTGAGATCTAGCCTGAGTTGAGCTCCATTATCAGCATACAGTCTGGTCGTCTCTCTCCCTCTTCCTCTGGCCCTCTCCCCATTGGTGTGCTAGTCTTCACACATTCTCTCTCAAGTAAATAACTTTAAAAAATAATAAAATACAAGTATTCCATCCAGATGCCAGTCATTGTCTTAAGGAAAATAAAAGCTAATGAAATAAAAATACCATTTTTATAGTCACCAAGTTAATTATATTTGATTTGAATGAGCTCAACTTAAAAAATCTTTTGGTATTGATGTTAACTGATTTATACATGATTTGAAAACAAAATCCAAGGTCAACCATGTATTTATTCTTAGTGGCATAGTCTTACCTGTATTTTTAAAACCTCCATTTATATATATGGAAATGAGCTATATGGTAATATACAACTTGATTAAAGTCACTCAATATTTATATGCTTCAGCCTACCCATGCTCTCCAAATTGGGAATCTATTGACATGAGTTCAGATTTCCAACTCACATACTGTATTTTATCATGATAAACAGACTCTATATATGATCATATGTAAAATGTTGACTGATATGCATTTTAAGATTTAATATATAGTTTTATTAATTTGAAAGTGGTATCTTTTGTACAAGTGAGTTATCTTTAGAAAAAGAACTACAATTTATTTCAAAACCCTAAGATCATTAGTGAATTATGAACTTAATCTGTTCATTGAAAGGCAAAAAAGCATGATACTTAAGAATTTAGTCTTGAACTTGATTACCTAAGTCCGTTTCTGGGACTGCCACCTGTGAACTGTGTGATTTTAGACAAACTGTCCTTGTTTAGTCTTCTTCATCTATAAATTAGGAATAAAGTAGCTTCCCTAGACGATTGTCATAAATATAAAATAAGATGCAAATAACAAAGCACAGGCCCATAGAAAGTGATACCTACATGTGCTTGTTAAATGATTTAGAAAATGCTCTATCAGTAAAGTATTGTACTGAGTTCATAATGAGAGATGTTCTATTAAAGAAGTAATTTTCTTCAACTCGGAATAATACTCCAGTTTTTGATACAGGGAGGAAGACAACAATACATTCTAGTAATATTAGAATTTCAATGTCATTTTCTTTCTAAAGATATTGATTTTATAACTTGTATTACTGTATATATATATTACCAATTTTTTATTATCAGTTTGAAATGTAATATATTATAAGGGGATCAAAGTATAAGTATGAAAGTATTAATAATATGGTCAGCAAATCCAAAAGGACTGACCACATTGCATTTTCATAACATTTGATTTATGGCAATTATTACCAGTGTTGTTCAGTTTCATATATAGTGTCTTATCAGTAAATAGTATGATTCCTGAAGGGCAAAAATGAAATAAAAAATATTTTGCACATCTGCTACTACATTGTATTTTAAATGGCAAAGTGGTTGGCAATTGCTTCATTGAAAATTTAATTTCCCTTTCATATCTTTCATCCTCTGTGGTTATATAAATGACTGTATTTGCAATCATGTTTTTCTACAGATAAAAGTCCTATGGCTTCAGTCATTGGTTAAACTTTTAAAATAAATACTGTTAAATGAATTCTCTATGATATATTTTTCCCATTTACTTAATCCAGTTATGGTCAAATTCTCTCTACTATTTAAACTTAACTTTATCAAATCCTTTTACATTGCTGCTATTTGAAATTTGTTTTCTAAACTTCATTACTGTACTAGTTTTCCTTTTTTTATAACTGAAGATCATATAGAAAAAATATGTATGAAATAAGGTGGCCTTATTTTTATTTTTTTTTTTATTATTATTTTTTTTTTAGATTTTATTTATTTATTTGACAGAGAGAGATCACAAGTAGGCAGAGAGGCAGGTAGAGAGAGAGGAGGAAGCAGGCTCCCTGCTGAGCAGAGAGCCCGATGCGGGACTCGATCCCAGGACCCTGAGATCATGACCTGAGCTGAAGGCAGCGGCTTAACCCACTGAGCCACCCAGGCGCCCAAGGTGGCCTTATTTTTAATGGTGAAACCATTTTATAATCTTTAAATACCTGTTAATCAAACTTTCTTGATCAAAATGTATTCTGCATGCTACAAAGAAATTCAAACATACCCCTGTTTTTGAATAATTATTCTCAGAGCAAAAGGTAAAATATGCTCAAACATAAGCACGACATTTCTTTTTTGTGTTAAGATGAAAGAAAGAAGTGACTTTTTCATGATACATGATTTTTTGATTGACTTAACAGTATTTACATATTCTGCTTAAAAAATCCTTCTTGTTAAAATATGAAAATTCTTGCCCAAAGTCTTTGGATTTTCATTTTGATGACTCAAAATTCACTCAGTAGTTTTAGTTGATACATCCATTTGTGGTCAAGTGAAGCAAAAGCAGAGGGGCTAACTCAATTTAAAAAATAGCTAAGCAGACACTATTATAGATCCCACATTTTGTTTACAATATAGGGAAATATATACAGACACACTGAGGTCAAGTTACACTTTCTGTGTAGAGACCTTCGGATGGCATGTTTTGTCTTTTAATTCTTATTTGCTAGAGAACTTCGTATCAGCGTATGTCATCATTTTATATGGGTAGTGGGAGACTCTTTCATCAAATCTGATCCTGTAGCTTTTTTTTTTAAAAAAATATTTATTTATTTATTTGAGAAAGAGAAAGAGCAAGCAGGGTAGGGGTAGCGGGAGAGAATCTCAAGCAGACTCCTTGCTGAGCGTGGAGACCCACACATGACCCTGAGATCATGACCTGGGCTGAAACAAAATTGTTTGCTCAGTCACCTGAGCCACCCGTGTGCCCCTCTTCAGCCTTTCTTTGCCTATCTTCATTTAATCCTGATACGGCTCCTTCGGAAATAGGGATTTCTTTTATGAAACTTCACGTGTTGTGATACCAGAGTGACTTAGGTAAATTCTGCCTTTGGCTCAGGTTACAATCCCAGGGTCCTGGGATTGAGTCTTGCATGGGATTTCTTGCTCAGTGGGGAGCCTGCTTCTTCCTCTGCCTGCCACTCCCTGTGCTTGTGCTCTTTCTCTCTCTGTCTCTCCCTCTGAAAAATAAATAAATAAAGTCTTAAAAAAAAAAAAACCAAACCTTATGAAAGTTCATGTTAATTGCATACAGTTCCCAAGGCCTGCAGTTTTTCAAACTTTCAACCTCACAGTATACGGCAACATTTTTTACTGTTGTTCAAAAGAACATTTTGATTCCTCAGTTGAGTCTGGGAACTATAAGATTTTTTTTTAAGATTTTATTTATTTATTTGACAGAGATCACAAGTAGGCAGGCACGGGTAGGGGGAAGCAGGCTCCCTGCTGAGCAGAGAGCCTGATGTGGAGCTCGATCCCAGGACCCCAAGATCATGACCTGAGCTGAAGGCAGAGGCTTAACCCACTGAGCCACCCAGGCGCCCCTCTACACTGTTTTTTTTTTTTTTTTTATAAAGATTTTATTTATTTGACAGAGAGAGATCACAAGTACGCAGAGATGCAAGCAGAGAGAGAGAGAGAGGAGGAAGCACGCTCCCTGCCTAGCACAGATCCCGATGCAGGACTCGATCCCAGGACCCTGAGATCATGATCTGCCTCTACACTGTTTTTTTAACTAGGAAAGAAGTGAATGCCTACTTAGATATTGAACAAAGGTTCTAGGACCAACATTTTAACATGGAGGTTAGCCCAAGTGATACAGATAGCAAAACAGAAGTCCAACCTCCTTTTGGATGCTGGCAGGTAGGGTGAAACAGGCATCCCTCACGTGGCTTTGCACACATTTTTGTTGAGGATGTGGGTTGCTGCGGTCATGCTGTGGAGCATGGGAGCGGCTGACTGAATGATGCTAGGGCCAGGATTCTAGTCTGACTTCTCCTTTGGTAAGAACTGGGGTGTTTGCAGCTGCCTCGTCACCACTCTTCTTTGTTCCCACTTATTTCCTGGGCCCATTCGCTGGGGGTTTATTCCATTCTGTGATTTGCCTGGTATTCTTGATGTGATACATTTGCTTCTTACATTAGAATTGTTTGTGTAGCTTGATTGACATACCGATTGTGAAAGGCCTTGGGTGGAGGGAAAGCAGAACAGAGGAAAATCAATGTCAAAGAACATCACATTAGCTGTGAGAATTCAGACCTCAGTCGTAAATCCCCAGCTACAAAGGGAGGAAGAATTTGAAGCACACTATTTGAAATGAACTGAAATATTTCATTTCTGTAGGTTTTTCGCTATGAGGGATTGAAAGCCACGTATGTGTGCTCACGGTAGCGTTTCTCTTGGAATGCTCTGATGTTAATAAGAGCAAAGGCTGTGATTAAAATTCACGTTCATAATACCTCGTTAAGGTTAGTTTCACTTGCACAGCTATCTGTGATCAAATTAAGTTTACCTATTGTAAGTGTGTTGCCTTTACTGTATATTACAGTTTTTAAAAACAGTATTTTTAATTTATATTTTATTTTCTCTATGCTTGGCAATATTTTGTACAATCACTGTGTATGGATGACTCCATTGAATTACATGACCTTCTCTTTCCTTAAATATTTTGCATAAGTAAATAGGCCTAAGGTGTGTTGCAGAAGGGGAATTGTGATGTCGGAACTCTGCCCTTTCCTTCCCAACTCTGATATCTCTTCTCCCGCTTTCTTGTTACTGCTTAAGGTGTCCTCAACTCTATTAATGAAACTTCAATTTCTCTGTGAATCCTCCATCTCCTTGGTCCCTCTTTGTAGTCAGTAGCAGAGTGATAGGGGTGGGCGTCTCCACTGGATCTTGATTGGTCTTCTCTTGCTGGAACTGGGCTTTCGTGGTTTTTAAATGAGGTTTGTGTAATTATCCCATGGCTTTCCCGCTTGACTCCATGCAGCAATGTACATCCCTGGTTTGCTGCTCCCAGTTCTATTTTTTTTAAAGATTTTGTGTATTTATTTGACAGAGATCACAAGTAGACGGAGAGGCAGGCAGAGAGAGAGGGAGGAAGCAGGCTCCCCGCTGAACAGAGAGGACGCGGGGCTCAATCCCAGGACCCCAAGACCATCACCCGAGCCAAAGACAGAGGCCTCAACCCACTGAGCCACCCAGGTGCCCCTACTGCTCCCAGTTCTTGAAAATGAATTCCCTGCTCTGGCATGTGTGGTCTTTGACAATACAACTCACACCATGTGTCCAGGCCGATGATCCTCACTAGTTCTCTTAGGATTTTCCTGTCCCATATTGAAACTCACCCACTTGTTTAAGCACGATTTAAATCCCCCACTTCTGTGGATTTTACTCTTGTTGCCATTTTTTTTTTTAATTTAAAGATTTTATTTATTTGACAGAGAGATCACAAGTAGGCAGAGCAGAAGGCAGGGAGAGAGGGGGTCGCAGGCTCCCCGCTAAGCAGAGAGCCTGATGTGGGCCTCGATCCCAGGACCCTGAGATCATAACCTGAGCCAAAGGCAGAGGCTTTAACCCACTGAGCCACCCACGTGCCCCTCTTGTTGCTATTTCTGCCACAGTTCATAATAACTGACTTGCGCACAAAGATTACTTATGTTCCGGGTTTACCCTAAGCTTTTTATTTGTTTTATTTCACATCATCTTCAGAGTAACCCTGTGAGGTAGAAACTGAAATCCTACTCATTTTATAGCTATGGGAACCGAGACACAGAACATAGAAGGAATGCGCTCAGGGCTGCATGGCTGATAACTGGAGCCCCCAGAATCTTACCCCAGAGAGTCCTCACCAGCAACAGCACCTAATTAAGAAACATATGTTGGATAGATAAAAATATGAGAGAGGACATGTTCATTATGTCATTGTGGTTACCATTCAGGCTGGAGAGTAAAATGTCATATTCGTGTTAGTGTCTATAATGAAGAGAAAGGGGAAGAAGTGGCCTGTATACTGTGTATTAAAATTCTACTTATCTTTCAAATTCCATGTCAAATGATACTCCTTGCAGGAACATTTTCTTCCTTCTCCCCAGATGAAATCCATTCTCTTTTCAAACTCCCATATTATTTTTTTTCCCCATTTCCCTTATTTACTCTATTTTGGCCTGGATTAGGACTCTTTTTCTGGGTCAGATTCTCCTACCATCTTCCTTCTGGACAGCCAGCTTCTCAAGCTCAGATCTTTCTTATCCTTTTGCCCCTGGAAAGCGGTAGGTACTCACACATATTTGTTGTTAGTTTCAGACTTTTAGGGACACAGAATTACAAACAATAACAGCTAAAGGTACAATGCCTTCGATGCCTTTGATGTCTAAAATTGAAGCACTGTTATTATTTATTTAAGAATTTCTCACACTAAAGAAGTATAGTTTAATGTTTATTCACATTTTGAAAATAAATATCCTACATGTTTTTCTTTGTCTTTCATGATTAAAATATGGGACTGCTACATCAGTTTTCAAGGAGGTCTCCTATCTAGCTCCAATTTTAACCTCTGGATTCATTCATGAGCTGCAGGAAGATGTTAAAGCCAGTTTCCAGAGTCTCCAGGGTGGCTCAGATGGTTAAGCATCTGCCTTTGGCTTAGGTCACGATCCTGGGGTCCTGGGATTGAGCTGCACATCAAACTCTCTGCTTGGCAGGAAGCCTCTCTCTTTGCCCCTCTTCCTGCTTTCTCTTTCTCTGTCCACGAAATAAAGTCTGAAAAAAAAATAAAGCCAGTTTCCATATGATCACATAATCAGGAAGAGTACAAAGTTGTATGGGGCACCTGGGTGACTCAGTGGGTTAAGCCTCTGCCTTTGGCTCAGATGATGATCTCAGGGTCCTGGGATAGAGCCCCGCAATGGGCTCTCTACTCAGTGGGGAGCCTGCTTCCCTCTCTCTCAGGCCTACCTCTCTGCCTACTTGTGATCCTTCTCTCTCTGTCAAATAAATAAATAAAATCTTAAAAAAAAAACAAAAAGTACAAAGTTCTCCATGCACAGGAGACTAAGAAAACCAATGTAAATATAGGAAAATGTACAAGATATGTAGCAGAATATCTTTCACACGTGCCCTGATATGATGGTTTTAGATGATGTTTTTCAGGCTACAAAGCAGAATGAAAAACAGCAGTGTAGGCAAATAAGCATTAATCCATGAGAGGCTACAGGCAGGAAAGCAGCCATATAAGTCTATTTAGACAATTAGTATGCTAAAATGAAGAGCAAGTAGCTGGGCAAATGCCTTTTTCCTTGCTCTGTATACATATACATATACATATACATATATTGTGGTACAGAACAATATTACCCTGGGGTGTAGCTTTAAAGTTAATTTCTCCTCTTTTTCTGATATTGTGATTTGTTAAATTGACTGGACAAGTAAAGATGTATAAGAGACAAAAGAAAGTGTATTTACAGTGTCAGAGTAAGAAGAATGTTGTCTACAGTCTAAAGAATAGATACATATTGTTTCTATTGTTTATTCTCATTCTGGTTCCAGCATCTGCCAGAGGGTAAGAATGCCTGAGATCATTTCATTTTTTGACATTGTAGTATAATGAAAACAAGAAAGAAAGAAAAAGAAATTGGTAAGGCAAGCTGCCACAGTAATTTTACATTATATGACTTTGGCTTTTGCAAAGCCTTTATTTTATCCTACCAAAGCTTGTCTCTAATGTCCCCAGAATCATACACTTCGTAATGGCAAGAAAATTCAGTGTTTTAAAATAAGGTTTTAAACAAAATATTTCCTTTCCTTCTTACATGCCAGAGATTTTTGTTATGTTTTTATACATTAAAGTTTTACAGAAACTTTAAAGTCTACAGAAATGCTTTGTCTGAACATTTCTTTGAAACATGTCCTCATCCTGGTGGATTCAGTCATTCAGGATTTGAATGACAATAGGGGAAACTGAGGCTGTCAGTGCTTTGGAAAAAGGACGATAATTTGAAAAAAAAACTGCCACAAACAGGGTGCTCTGGAACTGTCCTAGTTTTCACACTGCGTACCCTGCATCCCAACAAATACCTCAGTCTCAGGCTAGCCAAGACAGTCTCAACACCCCAGAGAGAAATTTAAGGGGTAAAACCCCTCTAGGTTCAGAGGTAATTTTTTCTTTTTATTTCCTCGAGAAGCCTTTTCTCCTAAGGTTTCTTTAGCACAGGTAGCGTTCTCTCCATTTCAAGATACCATTCCAGGCCCATCTGTTTAGACAGGCTTTCCTCTGTTGATGGGGGACATAAACTACCATTATTTCTCCTTTGCATTTATGAGGCTCTTTTCTCCGTATGCATAAAATGCTTTCTAAATATCTCATTAATCCTCACAACATCCCCGTTGGTAGGGGAGCAAGCTTTATAACTTCAGGTAGTGAAGATTCTTGTCACTCTAATAATGGCATTTTATTACTTAGCTTAATGTGATTTTATTGCAGTTTTCTGGAAGTCTGAAACAGAGTATTTTTTGTAAATGGAGATAGTAAATAAAGAAAAATATCATCTTGAATGTAAATGCTTGAGGATAGATGTTAAAGATTGACAGTGAGATTTGAGAAGATAGAGCACCTGGTACTTTCTTTTCTATTTTTTGGTTTGCATTCAGCTTTTCTTCTTGAAGTCTGTTAGTGTAGCTAGCTTAAATTTGTTTTCTATGTAAATGCTTAAAACTTCAAGATCTTAGTATGTTTTAATGTGAATAGGCAATTTTATTTTTTTATTTAAATTCTACTAGCCAAGACAGAGAACATTATCAACTTTCAGATGTTATCAGATTTCAGGATTTCATCAGTGGCATCTAACACCCAGGGCTCTCAAGACTTCGCTTTGTTTCAATGTGAAATAGGCCAATTTTAGAGTTGGGATGCTAGAGATCACCTAGTGGTCCACAGTAATTCCACTTAATTTCTTTTTCAAATGAGGTGGAGGAGCATGGTGTAGTGGTAAGAGTTCCGACTGAATTTCTGCCTCTATGTCCTTGCCAGGTTATGAGACTGTTGGAAAAGCTTTCATTCTCTCTGAATCTGTTGCTCCATCTTGAAAATGAGAATGTTGAACTAAGTAGTTACTGGAGTTCTCTCCAATTCCGAGACAATGGGGAACAGATGCTTTGGAAGTTTGTGACTGAGCTGGGGTCATGAAGCCAGGACCCACACCCAAGACTCTTCGCTCCTGTTCAGTGAATCTCATACACTGCTCTGCTGTCTCTCCTTGTACATATTTAAGTTCTTCTTCTTTTTAATCATAATTTCTTTTTTGCAACAATCCTACTTTCCCTCCCCTGAAATACAGCTATATTGAATATTTTCCCTGTGGTTTTTCTGCCTCTTTCTTCTGAGATTGAAAATACAGGGAAACTTGCTTTGGAGACCACCTGGATTCATAGACCACCTGCCGAACAAATTTGCCAAGCATCGATTCTCTTTCCTAGAGGTGTGCTGCATCTGGTGGCCACCTGCTTTATGGGTCTGTGAGCAACTCACCAAGTGCACTCGGTGGCAAAGGCAGGATTTTTTAGTAGGAACATAACAACCCCTCCCCCTCAATGGTAGGAAATTAAGCCTCGAAAATCACAAATATTTCTTGCTTAACAAAAGTTCACTTACTCTAACTCATAGCTTGAGAAATTCAATAAACTTTCTATTCACCCTATTAAGTAGCAATTCTGATCTACCTATCAAACTGTCCCCCCCCTTTTATATGTATTGAATTAATCTTTTCCTTCCAAGGAGCAAAAACGGGTACACACTGTAATTGTTTTTGTTGCATATTACCTCCCAGAGCCTTAAAACACGAGCATTTCCATTTTATAACCAAGGGAGTGTTTGCCATGTGAGAAAATGATGGAGAGATTAAACAGAAATCATTTTTGGATTCCCACACCAGTGTTTTATCCATTAAGGTGGTTCTCACCTCAGTACTTTCTCTCCACCTTTGGCAGGCTTTATAGCCCCTGTTCTGTCTTGAGCAGTGGTAACATTTTCACTCCGCTGTATAATTAAGATAGAATGATCACACAAGTGATTTTCAGTGGCTCCAGAAATGGTAATTAAATTTGCTACCTTTACATCGTCAGGCATTTATTTTTCCCCCAAACATCAAATGAAACAAACTGTTTAATTGCCTGACCAGCTATACTTGTCTCTTGGGAATTAAAGTTTACATCCAAGTGAAGGTGAAAATAGACACTTGAAACAAGTTACTGGTCAAGCAAAAAGCTCACTGTGAGTAGAGATTGTGCCACTGATCCTATGGCTAACACATCCTAAATAATAATGTCACGGGTCCTGCAATAATGTCTTCTCCTTTTTCATACTCTATTTCAGATTCTTCATTGGGTCACAAATTCCAAGATATGTTGGAGATCTACCGCTGGGTATTATGATTAGGTTTACTGTATTTCATAGAATCTAAGGCAAACTTCATTTTGTGAATGACCAAGAAAGTAAACGTCCTTCCAATTCAGGTTTCAGAGATTTCAAAACATGAAAGAGTGCATCCTAGAATTGGCACAGTGTTGTTGCTGAAAAAAATTTATTATCTGTTGTCCTAGGCCTATGGCAGAATTGTGTGGACTTACACATTGTAACTAAAGCTATTGCCTGTTACTTTTGACAAGGTCCAGTATGGGATACCATTTTAAGGACTGCTATTTCAGCTAGGAAAGTGGGAAAAGCCATCTCTTTAGACTGATACATATTTTTTTTAATACTATGGACTAGAAATAGCTTTTTTACACAGGTAATTCAATTAATTTCCAAGGGATTCACTTTCTCTTGAATAACTCATTGGAGATCTGAAAATACTTTATGATATTTCAAGGGAGAAGGAATCCTTATTGTAAGCAGGCCTTAATCAATGCCTGAAAACTCAATGCAACAAATCTTTCATTCCTCTTTTTTTTTTTTTCCTGGTTCATAAAGCTGTTGGGTAGGGAATACACAAATCTAGAAGCGAAGCATTGCTGTATTATTCAGTGCTGACATTTGTATGTGAATAAGAGCATCATTTAATATTTTCTTCAACCATCAACAAAATGCTTTCTGACATTATACTCTAATTTTGCAAGATACAGAATCAGGTGTCATAAATGACAGAGTAGGTAAGCTGCAAGAGTCAGTTTAATGTCTCATTTTTCTCATTTTCCAGGAGTTGAAATAGATAGAAACATTCTGAAAAATTCACTTCTATGCGTATGAATCTTCATAAATGCAAATTCTATTGACTTTAACATTCAATTTGCTAGCAAGCTTGAAAGGTTTGAAATCGCACTTGAAAATGCCTCCTTTTTGGCAGTCAACAATAAATATTTTCCAAGTAGTTGATGACATTAGGATTAAGTCAAAGTAAAACCACATTTCAATGCTTGAGGATTAAATGTACATTTCTATTCACAGTTGGTAATATCATCTCTCTAATGTGGCAAATAAGGAAGTTTTGACACCATTTTGCTGTTTTCCTTAGCAACAAACTCACTTGATGCATAGTGTGTACTAAATACACATTTTTTGAATTAAATATATTGTCACTCAATAAATTATTAATTAGTTCATTGAAGCCATACCTTTGATTACTTCCTTTTGCCAGTTATCCTAGAAAATGTTACAAGTGCTTTCTTGCTTTCTAGCCCATTCCTGTACTTTCCTCTATATTTTTTTCCTCACTATAAAATAGACTTGATTATCTTCAGCTTGGCTGCTAGTACCTCATTTTCACTTGATTTCCCATTTCCAGGATTGAGTACTTTTCATCTGTCTAGCTATTACTGTCAAAGCTGGCTTCTTCATCTGTCACACTGACCCATCTTTGCCTACCCGAAGTCCTTCATCAATTTTCCATTGCATTGAACACCACGTCTGCAATATTCTCATTCTTAAAGACTTTCACTGGGAAGATCAAATGCTTTTTCCTTTTTCCATCCTCATGCTCCCAATCCCTTTTTCTTGCCTTAAATGTGCCTTCTTGGGTATGTCTCATTTAAACTGTCACATCTTCATTCTTGTGAAAGCATTTTGTGTATTTTGACCTGCCCTCCTATTCTGGCATGCAAAACATTATTTAGGCAATTTTAATAGCTTCTGAAGTTCAATTAGTTTTGCTAAAACTTCCTAGACTATTCAAATTAGTACTAGCATACAAGCGTTCTGACCAATCATGATAATGAGATTTCCTATCCTTGTGAAATGATCTCTCTTATAATAATGGAAAGTTCTTACCCCAAATTATGTTACATAGAGCATGTTATATTTCAGTCAGTTCATTCAGTATAGGAATTTCATTGTCTGTATATCTTATAAATGATTCCCTGTGTCTATCTTATAAATGATTCCCTGTGTCTCTTTGAAGTGAGAGACTATTAAAATATGTTATTCTGAAAATATAACACATACTATATGTCCAATTAAATACTCAAGTGATTTACTAGTTAGAATAAAGAATACGATAACCAGACATTCAAGCTTTATAGAAAAGACGTCAGCCACTGGTATAATGACTTTTTTTTTTTTAAAGCCCCCTACCTCCTTTTTTTTTTTTTTTTAAGATTTTATTTATTTTATTTGACAGACAGCAGTCACAAGTAGGTAGAGGAAGGCAGAGAGAGAGAAAGGGAAGCAGGCTCCCTGCTGAGCAGGGAGCCCGATGCGGGGCTCGACCCTAGGACCCTGGGATTATGACCTGAGCCGAAGGCAGAGGCTTTAACCCACTGAGCCACCCAGGCGCCCCATGACATTTTATTTTTTAAAGAAGTTAATTTTGAGAGGGTTGTGGGGGTGAGTCAGTAGTTTATACATAAACAATAAAGCTCTTTTCATAGAACTTGATAGTTATTTCTCTCCTCTAAAGCTATGATTCAATATGCCTAAGAAAAATGTAGGAGAACTAACTAAAATTCCATGGTCCCAGACCCTAGCAGCAACAAATTGAATTTACTTATTCTGCAGTGGATCCCAGGAATATATAATTGTAGAGTAAGAAGTTCTTTTCTGTCAGGGACTGGATATTTGTGTCCCCCCCCCCACCCCAAATTCATACTTTGAAGTTTCCATATCTAATACGATGGTGTTTAGAGGTGAGGCCCTTGGGAGGTAATTAGGTTTCGATGAGGTCATGATGGTGGGACCTCCATGATGGGATTAGGGTCCTTAGGAGGAGATATTAGAACTTGCTCCCTCCATGTGCAATCACTCAGGAAAGGTCATGGGAGGACACACAGCAAGGAGTCAGTGCTCTACCAGTCAGGTAGAGAGCTCTCGCCAGAAAACCAATTCTGTGGGACCTTGATCTTGGGCTTTCTAGCCTCCAGAACTGTGAGAAAATGAATGTCTGTTGTTGAAGCCACCCAGCCTATTGGTATTTTGTTATGGCAGCTCTGGAAGATTAAGACTGTTTCTTACTGTGCTTTCTGATAATTTGATTTTTTTTTTATTTGCCCATGTCAGCAGATTGATTTATTGCATTATTTGCTGGCA
This sequence comes from Mustela erminea, assembly GCF_009829155.1. NCBI lineage: Eukaryota > Metazoa > Chordata > Mammalia > Carnivora > Mustelidae > Mustela > Mustela erminea. The sequence goes on along the minus strand of NC_045616.1, from coordinate 42,641,496 downwards.
ATAAAAGCCTCACTGAAACTAGAATTGTTATCCCTATTTCTTATTACTTTACATTACCATTGGATGGTGGATTCATATTGCATCGTTTTACGTTTTCACTGAAATTTTTGTCGAAAATATGAGGCTTTCAAATATTGTGCATCACGTATTCGGTGGGAGACATTCATTAGTCTCCTATAATACCATGCTTTATTTTGACCTTTTTACAATTTTGAAATGAAATTGGCTATTAGTCCTATTGTATTATTTTATAAATTCAAAACAGTCTTTGCAAAAGAGTTATCAGGGCCACTCGTGATAGGAATGTGTTGTGCAACAAAAAGAAACTTCAGAAATAACTAGTTCTTCTTGATACTGCACACGGGTGTCAGGCTGTGTGGAAATGAAACATTGTTTCAGCAAGAAGATAATACTAGATGGACATTTCTTTTAAATTTTGAATATAGTTAATAGAAGTTTTGTTTTTTTTTTTTCTTTTCTCCTCATATACCTCCCTCTTCTTCCAAACACAACAGAAGAGTGAATTTTCTCCTCCCCTTCTCTATAAGGCATTTTCTCTTCCGTAGCAACAAAACTACCATTCTTTCGTACCCTATTCTATTTTGACATTCCTTAACTTTGTCCATCTCCCATGGCTAGAGAATTGTCGCTTAAACAAGTGATTTATCAGAACTTTAAAGACATTAAGACATGTTTTCCACTTGGAATGTTTTCTTTATACCTTTGTGAATGTTCACAATTTTATTTTTAGAAGGAAAATGTAGTTTCTGTTTAGTTTTACATAATTATAATTCCTCCTAAAAGGTCTTCATTGAGAGCAGGAATGACTATATGATATTTAGTGTGTTACCATTGCTTAAACACCTTCTTAGCTACTTTGGTATCACATAGACCACTCAAAAAGGCATATATCTTGATAAGTCACAGATCTGGAATGAGAGCTGGTTTGTGTAGTTTTTATAGTTTTGTATAGGGGTTTAGAAATTTTCCCTTTAGTAGTCATATGAATACCCTGATCATACATCTCTTGCTGGAACTTAGATGTATTTGGAGTGTCCTTCTATTCATGACTTAAGAAAGAAAACACATGAAAACAACAAAAAATGAACAAAAATTTTATAGACATTTTAATAAAGTTAACAAATGACATTTATATACAAGGTACTATAAATATGTCATTGGAATTCTGATACAAATTTTAAATTCCTCAGTACACACTGGCGAAAATTTATATCCAATTCATCCTTCGGAATTTACTTTACTATGGTTTGGTCTCAAGATCATTTTCTCTACATTTGTTTGAATCCTTCTGATCTTTTATAGGTAGGTACTATATTGGATAAAAGATCCCCAAGTTTGGGGCAAGGTAACCTGGTGGCATTGACTATGCACGGACTCTGATACTTGCTTATTATTCTATGTTAGAATAATAAGTAAGTGTTCACCCCTTCTGAGTCTTAGTTTCTTTATATGATATATAGAAATAAGATCAGATGATGCAACATGTATAAAATACATAGTGGAATGCCTAGCACATAGGTGGCTCTTAGTGAATGGTAGCTTCTCTTATGGCAGAGTTGTGATGATGATATAAAACTTTTTATCTTTAATATATTAGCTCCTCTGAGTTAAGTCCTGACCTCGGAAAAGAGTTTTCTCCATAAATTTGAGGGTTTAAAAGGAAATCTTCCTTGGGGCGCCTGGCTGGCTCAGTCAGTAGAACATAAGACGCTTAATCTTGGGTTTGAGTTCGGCCCCCCTACATTGGGTATAGAGAGTACTTAAAAATAAAAAAAGAAAGTCTTAAAAAACCCTTCCTCCACTGTTTTAAAGGACTTTTCTTTGTTTTAATGTTCTCTGCCAAATGCCTACCTCATATTACCCAAGGTGTAATTTATTTTGCCTTATCTGATCAACCTTTTGGTTCAATAGCTGGGAAAGATAAATTGTGTTACTCTGGTTTTATTGAAAAGACTGTCTTCCCCTGGTTGAAGCTGAGGTGTAGGGCATCCCATATATATGCAAACATGGCTCCTATGGCATTTCACATGTAACTTGATTTAACACCCTCTTGAAGACAGCCCCTAGATGCCAATGCCACAGCTATGATTGCTAGAATTAGGTATAGCCGAAGGTAGATCGAATTGCTTTGGAGGAGAAATCATTAACCTTTAAATCATTAGGAATGATTAAGAAAAATTCATATATTTGAAGGGACTGGACTGGTTTTGGTGGTGAAGTTTCATGATCAGAACACTGACCTATGAGTAACTTATATTCAAAAGGGTAAATTACAGTTTTCCTTTACAAACAGTGTATAGGCAACAAAATATTATTCAAGAGAAATAAGCTAATCTTCCTTTAGTTGGGATATTGGTTTATAAATGATATTTTCCAATTCAGAGTTTCATTCCTCACTAGAAATATCTAATGCTTGTTCTCCAAAGTCGAAGTGCCTGTTAAAACTCCCATTGCAATTTATAAACCAGAGTTTTAAGCAATCCAAGTCATTTTATATATTTATCTTTCTTTGGCAGTTCTAACAGCTGAAGACTTAGTATCAGCTATGAATTTCATTACTGTAATTTTACTCCCATTCCAAATCATTAATATTGATGCTAAATAAATGATAGTGTTATCCATACTAAATAATATTATTCTAAACTGCTTAGAAAAGGAAGTAGTCTCCCGATTTTTCTTATTTTGCAAAATGAGGAGGAACTGAAATATGAAAGCAAAGCTTTAACATTTATAATGTTGCCATTCTGGCTTTTCCCCAAATATTTGTCACATTTATAAAAACTAAGATTATAGTCTTACTGAAAATTTTTAAAAGATTCTATTTATTTGAGAGAGAGAGAGTGCAAGCATGAGAAGAGGGAGGGTCAGAGGGAGAAGCAGACTCCGTGCCAAGCAGGGAGCCCTATGTGGGACTCAATCCCAGGACTCCAGGATCATGACCTGAGCCAAAGACAGTCACTTAACCAACTGAGCCACCCAGGTGCCGCCTTACTGAAAATTTTTTTATCCATAAAGTATCAAGGCAAAATAAAATTATTTTTAAGCATTCTGTTGAATACTCTAAAGTAAAGAAAATAGAAGATACACATTTGTCCCAAACTGATTTTTAAAAATGTATCCATCTTTCAAATTATAGAGTCTGAGTAAAATACCTGAACTTTCTCCTTACCCAACATCATTTACCTTCAACCCACAGTTCAACAGATTTTCTCTTATGTTTTAAAACACTTCCTTAGACGATTGATATCACTTGGAAGCAAAGAGAAAAATACATGAAGAGATACATTTGGGTAGGAGAATGACTTGCCATGATACCTATGCAACCATATTTCATTTCTTCTTTGCTTTCTGTGGTATGTATTTCTGTTGTATGTATTTTTTGTTGTTGTTGTTTTTTTGCTTCCTGACAAATATACTCTAGTGACTGGATTCTTGTGCACTTTTTAAAAAGTGTTTTAAATAAAACACTTTATTGAGGTCTGATGGATATATAAAAAGTTGTCACTAATATATACAACATGATGGGTTTGGAAATCTGCACCTGTGAAAGCATTTCCATGGTCAATGCCATAAAATTATCCATAACCTCCTCAAATGTCCTCCCACTACCCTTGTTTTATTCCCCCTCTTTATGATAAGAGAACCCAGCATAAGATTCATCTGCTTAACAAATTTTAAGTATACAATTCAGTATTATTAATTCTAGACCCTATGTGGAATAGGAGATGTCCAAAACTTGTTTACCTTGTTTAACTGAATTTTGTTCTCTCTGACCATCACCTCATTACCCCTGGCCTCAGCCCCTGGTAGCCATCTTTCTACTCGTTGCTTCTATGAGTTTGACTTAGACTCCATATATGAGATCATGTGGTATTTTTCTATTAAAAAAAAAAAAAGTCAGTGTTCTTTTTAAAAAAAATTCCATTCTGAGATCCAGAATTCAATTCAATTTCTTTAGATATATACCCAAGACGTGAGATTGCTGGAATATATGGTAATACTATTTTTAATTTTTTGAGGAAGTTTCATATTCTTTTCCATATAGACTTTATTAACTTACATTCCCATCAACAACATGAAGGGTTCTCTTTTATCCACACCCTCACCAGTGTTTTGTGTGTTTTGTCTTCTCATATTTCTGTCTTGACAGGTATAAGGTAATGTCTTACTGTGGCTTTGATTAGTGCTGTGGTTTTGATTTGATTAGTGCTGCTGAACACCTTTTCATATACCAATTAGTTACTTGTGCCTCTTCTTTGGAGAAATATCTGTTCAGGTCCTTTGCCCATTTTTAATTGGGTTGTTCTGCTGTTGAGTTATAGGAGTCTTTTATGTATTTTGGATATTAATCTCTATCAGATAGATGCACTGCAAATATTTTCTCTCATTCAGTAATTTGCCTTTTCATTTTGTTCATTTTTTTGGATGGTGTGGCTCCGGCTAGGTACGTGGGTGGAAGAGACTCTCTGGGACATGATGGAGTGGGACTAAAACAGTCATAGAGCTCTTTCCACAGCACATCTGCACTCAGATCTGTGTTCGGCTTGTCTGCCAGCAGGGAGCATCTTGCCTTCTTAAAGCTGCTGTTCTTGGTCTCCACCAGGATAACGCAGCCTTTAAGGTGGATCTCACAGCTCCCCCCAAATGCACTTTTATCAGAAATGACTGCCAAATTAGTGTTGTCGTAAGGGATGAAGGTTGAGGCTTCCTATTCCTTTATTTTGTTGACATCATCTTCTGGCTTCTTATAGCATTCCGATTAATTTCTTTTGCACAAGAAAATGAAGAAATAATTTGGACTTCATGATGGTTACACCTATTCTTATCCTGATTCTGCAAAGTAGTAAGAATGAGAAATGGGACAATTTGAGGGTTCTTTGATTTCTTTGCATTTTGTTTCAGATGATAGAAGAGATTATAATTTTCACACCATGCAGAGTTTTTGACACATGGTAGGTTTAATGCAATACTAGTTCACTCTTGCTTTTCTTGCTTTCTTCTTATTAAAATGTGAGTACTCTGTTTTATTTATTAGTATATACTCATTATCTATTCACCGTAGCTTTTTACAAAATGTTTGTTGAGTAAATAAATGGCATACTAGTCAACATTTTGATACTCCCATGTCCCAAGGATTTACTCTGACACATTTCTATTAGCTGCCATTGGGTCTCTACTAAACAACCATAGGCCTATCTAGACACTTGTCTTAGGAATGCTAACGATGTAACTCACACTTGCTATAATAGGGTTGCAGAGATGAATATTGAAGTGATGAGGTTTCTAGGGGGAAAAAAAGCCTAGAAAGAAAATTAATGCAAATTATGTATGTACTTTAGAGGCAGAGGGAGAGAGTGTTAGAATGAAAATGATAATTGTTCAGTGTCTAAATGCAAAGAAATGAAAGAATGTCATGAGGGAGAGAGGTTAATCATGTCCAATATTGTAAGGATGCCATGCTACTGAAAAAATGTCCTTAAGTTTATTAATACAGAGCTGATTAATAAGCAGAGTGTATAATATCATACCTGTAGAAGAAATCATGGTATAAGTAAAAATATATGCTGCTTTTTGCAGATGTTAAGAAATTTATGCAAGTCTTTATGAAGAGATACAGAATAACAGTATAGATTTAAATATTTACATCAAGTATTGGATAATACATCTATATCATATAATTTAGTGTGTGGAATGTACTATGAAAATGTTTCAAAATAATAATTCAGTCATTTGATTATCTATTGTTTTTTTTTTTATTTTAAGAAGAAAAAATGAAGAGACTTGCTCTAAAACTGAGGTTTAAAATGCAAATTGTTTGGACTGTCGGTATATGAACTTCAGTCTTCAAATTTATTATTAAGAATCACTTCATTTCAAAAAACCTTTTAAGCAAGACAATGTGCTTAAGCTTTTTCAATAACAGATCTCTGTAACTAGTCACCTTTATATCATGATTTCCCCCAAACTTAGCAACCAAACTTACTTTATAATTAAAAAAAATTTTTTTAATTATAAAATATACAATTTATATATATAATTAATACAAAATTATAATTATATATGATATATGATTTATATATCATATATAATCATAATATATATTTACATATAATTATAATTTATAATATAAATCATAAAAATTATAATGATACAATTATATATAATTTATATATTATATAATTCTATATAATTTATATATAATTTACATATAATTATAATTTATAATACAAATTATTAAAAAATTTAATTATAAAGTAAGTTTGGTTGCTATTTCCTGAGGCATCATTTCATTTCTTTCTGCCTCCAATCTTCTTTCCTTAATCTTTACTAACATTCTCTGAGTGTTAGTTGTGGACTCTTCTCCAAGATCCATTCCACAATAACCCAGGTTAAATGGGTAACATCCAACTCTATTTATACACCGTGCAGGCCCCAAGAAAGGCACGGAATAGAAATCGAGGGCTGTCACCTCTACCTTAATATCAAATAGAGATTCAGGTGCAGCTTGTAAATTGAGACTCCTAATTCCTAACCTGTCCTCATCCTGGACATTGTCACAGTTGTTGATCTCTCAGTCTTTCCCAAATATGGAATTCTTCTTGTTGTCCAGTTTCTCTTGAACCCGTAGGCTGTTAAAGAAAAAAAAAATATGTTGGCCAGAGTTAAACAAACAAGGAAGAATTCATTCAAGACCCTTGCTTTGGGGAGAATGAACTCAACTCCACTCAGAGGAAAAGTAGGAGAGTTTCCATTAGTTGGGGGGAGCCAGTGGAAAGTACCAGAGGATGTTATGGGCACCATTTGTCCGTGTGATTAAGCCCTCCGCATTTGCTAGGTAGTGCTTATCTAAGGCTCCGATGCTCTCCCAGAGACTGGGAAATAGGGGTTCTATTTTAGTAGATGATTACATTTCAAAGGGATGGCTCCCTGGTCTTTGAAAAAGATATTCCTTGGTTGTAAAAACTGGCAAAAAGCTGGGTGGAGCTTTATCTGCATTTCAAAGGGGCAGAAAACATTGCAATTAAAAGCTTTCTGACGTACATTCTCTAAGAAAAAAGTGATCATGGACCTGTAGTCAGGAAAAAACTGTCTAATGTTTAGTGAACTTTAGGGGAACATTAAGGCCATGTCTTGGTCAAGACTAGGCCAGACTTCCATTAAAAAAACTCCCCTGGTACAGTGACATTAATGTATTCCTGATAATGCCTTGCACAGTATCCGACAAAAGGAAAAGGCGAGTATATAGCTAGCTAATACAATTGTTCATTAGCACTTTTTCTGTTTTATGAATGGGTGAGTTAGAAGAAGCTCTTCCTGTTTTCCCTAAGAATCATAAATTCTGGGGCAAGTTTTTGAAAGTTACTTTTCATTGGCTTTTGTGACTTGGGATGTTGTTATTTTTCTGCTATGTTTAAAGCTGGTACCCATTTGGCTTATTTCCCCTGTGAATACAATTTGAAGCACAGTGTGCCCAGGTTATAGGTTTGGATTCCGATGGGCAGAGTGTTCAGTTTTGATCTGCCTTCACCTAGGTTTTTTCCTTTGGTTTACTGTCACCTGGGATGGTATGTTTAACTGCTCAGAATCTCATTTCCAAGGCTCTTAGCCGTAGTAGTCTTTTCTGTTTTCCTCACAGTAGCATGTTGAACAGCAGTTGGTTATTAAAGAATGCCTCAGGCTTTTAGGAGAAAGATGCCCCATTAATGCCATATTACCAAAGGAAATCCAGAGACTTCGTTCTTTTCAGGCTGTATTGACCTATTTATTTACTGTTGGGGAAGGAAAAATAATTTTCCTTTTATCTTTCTAAGTTCTTGGTTAAGATCTCCCTGTAACAAAAGACAGCTTAACAGGAGAAAAACAAGCAGAAATTTAATAACACATGTACCTTCCGCATACATGGGAGATCCCTGGGAAAACGGAGTGAGTCCCAAATGGCCCAAGCTGCTACATTAAAGACCTCTCCAGCTAAAGATGTGAGAAGATGCTGGGGAGTGAGAAACCAGTTGTGAGAGGTTCCAAGCAAAGCAGAGTAAACAAGGGGAAGGTGGTTATGCAGATTTAAGTCCATGACTTCTCAATTGGTCTTTTCCTGGTATACAGAGAGAGACACCCATACAAATGAAGATTTCTCTTGTAAATGTCTTACAAAACGGTAACTTTTACTTAGTTTTCAGGCCTCCCGTGTGTGCTCTTTCTTAAAAATAATCAGCCTAAGAGAACTGGCATGTGTATTTTGGGATGACATGTTTTGGGGTGACATATTCTGCTCTCCTCCACCGTTCTTTTATATACATCACTGAAGTTCAATATAGTTTGTTTATAGTCTCTCTTTTATATTTCTGATTTCAAAATTATTTGGAAAGGTCAACATATCTATGACCCCTACCCAGACATAGCATTTCATATCCCCCCTAAGTGAGGTGGACAGTTGGGATTGGGAAGGATGGGAGGAAAAAAAAAAAAAAAAAAACAGCAAAAATTAAACCTTGAGCCATTGTTGCAAGACAAAATCCTCAGTGTTTTCGAAGAATACATTCCAAAGCCTGTTCATTTTAAAATATTACTTAGTATTTGAAGGCTAGTCATAGAATCATTCAACAATTTAGTGGCAACTGAAAATTACATTCAGACCTTGACTTTTTTTTTTTCCATACAAAAAAACCAGCTGCAAGCACAACAGAGCATTCCCAAGGATGCAATTAAACTCAATGGCTTTCTAATGCATTCTTCACTCTTTATAACTATTACATTTCTAGGGTAATACATTACTTAAAGTAACAATTATCCTATGATTCAGATTGTTTTACACGAAATGTTATAACGGCAAGAATATTATTTACATAGAAACTATAGGACAGGCCTATTTAGATGAAAAAGTTCTGAAAAAAATGATTTTAAGTTTTATTTTCCTTCAGCTACAATTTTAGGAAGGAAACTTAGCTTTTACTGTTTCGATTGAGAGAAAAATGGCAATACGTTTCAAGGACCTATTAAGTGAAATAAGAAATAAGAGACAGGATTCTGCTACTCGGAAAGGTTATGAAAGTTTCCATAGCTTGTGTGGAGAGGCTTCTAGAGCTTTCATTTCCATCACTCTTTAGAAAGTAACTCTAAATGTTTTTCCTTGTTTATGAATGGATGTAAACCAGGAAGGGGAGTTGGAAGAACCTTTAGGTTTCTTCCACTTGAAGAACAAAAATAACTGTCCTGTAGGCCTTGGTATACTGAGAGTTTTACAGTGTTTATGGGGCAGCACCACATCGTTGGTTAGGAATATCAATATCCATATCATTTCGGCAGTTGTGGAAAGGTAGTCTCTTAGAGATAAACAACTGCCTTGAGATCATGCAGTTAATTTCAAGTCAGAAGTAAAGTGTACACCTCTCTGGCCTCAGAACTCAGGTTGTTAATTTCTACCCTCTACTGTCTTTTTTTTTTTTTTTTTTTTTTTTTAAATTCAAAGTGCTATTTCATGCCGATGGCACCAGTGAGATGATTTTTTTGTCAGCGTCCTAGTACACACACTATTTTTTGTTTTGTTTTGTTAGGAATTCACTTTTCCTTCTGAATTAAATAAATAATTGAAAAGTTTCATGTACACGTAAGTGTAATAGTAACAAAACTAAATACTGGGAACACATCAATAGTACATACTATTTTGAAAAGCGTGTAACAGAATCCCATGGCTTTGAAGGAACAGGACTAATTTTTAAAGGTTGTTCTTGGTGGTTGTTTTGTTTCATTTTTTGTTCTTTTAGATATGAAACCTAACCACCAATTTATTTTATGTATTGAAATAGCACAGGAAAAAAAACAGGAACTCTTCTAGTGTCATACTTTGCTCAAGGACAGTTCCAGTCACATGAACTCTAACCTGCAGTAGGGTTTGTTGAGAGGTAGCAAAGTTGCTTCAGGTGAGAAGTATCAAGGGTAGGTGAATCTTATCAGTAGAATCCTGCTAGGGTGATGCTAAGGAAAACAATAAAAATTAAGACTGGCTCAGAAGAGTTGAGTCTAGCTCCAGAAATGTGGAATCTTAGGTCTCATCCCAGGCCTGCTGAAATATAATCTGCCCTGGGGCAAGGTCTCTTGGAATTTGTAAGTATATTAAGGATTGAGAGGTGCTGTCCTAAAAGTAGAGCTTCAAGAGAATTTTTCATTAATCCTTGTAAAGTCATGCTTCTGTCTTCGATCCATGATGTTCATCAGAATCATCTGTGAGACTAACAAATACAGGATCTGGCCCCGTTGTTTTTGAATGGCTTGGGATATTGGCCTATGGCACAGGTACTTTGAAGAAAATCAAAGAACATCCCCAACCCAAATGCATACACATGAAGTTATATAAGCACCTCTCTCAAGATAAATATATCTTAAAAAGTATATTTTAAAGTTAGAGAAGTCTACTTGATGCAGAACAGGTCATCTTATATAAAATCTCCTTCCTGAGAAAGGAGTATTTAATCCTAACATTTACCTTGATGTCCTCGATTCTAAATTTATTGGTTCTTTAAAGTTTGGTAGGATGCTACATGATTCTTAAAATATTTTCTCAATGCTGATTTTTCCAAACTAAAATATTCTTTGTCTTCTTAAGTTGCAGTTCATTTTTATCTGTACGTCTCCTGTGAATCACTTCACACCCCATCTTGTACTATTTTACTTACATGCTTTGCTGCTGATCTTATGTTTGATTATCATTAAATTTCCTATAAAACCAAGAATATTATTTAGAACGTCACATAATTAGCATTAAATCTGTATTGAGAAAGCAAATGAGTGAGTAAACAGATAACTATTTAGGGAGAACAGTGATGAAAAACCAGTGTAATGCAGTGAAATATTAGTTGAACCAGAAATGAAGAAAGAGTGAAGCCCCCCTCTACCATTAAATCAAGTATGGCTTTGAGTTCACTGAGCCTTTCCTTTTTTGCTAATTCCCTTTGTGGAAATATTGGAGAAGTTTTTTAAAGACTTTGTCAATCCATGTAAAATTTGAAAGAAAATAGACAATTATTTTTCTTGTTTTTCTACTAAATGTTCTTATAGGTTTGAAAGTAACTTTCTATGTTCCAAATTTATTTTTACCTTGTAAATCAAATTATGACATTGTAATTAGTTCTTATTAGTAATTATTGTGATTATAGCACAAAGGCGTAAGACATTCAATATCCATACTCTCATGGTAAGGTTGAATTTTATTATATGACTATATAAATTGTCTATGCTGTGTAACAAATTACACAAAGTTAATTACTTTAAGCAACGTAAGTTTGTTATCTCACACTTTCTACAGGGCAGAAGCCTGGGAAGGGTTAAGCTAGTTTGTCCACTTTAGGGGACAACATGCTGTCTAGGTATTGGCTAGGGCTGCAGTCTCAGCAGGGGCTTGAATGGGGAAAGATCTGCTTCCAAGTTCTCTAAGGTTCTCTAAGATATTTTGCTGATACAACTGAAGGAGACAGTTCTATGAAGTTTTCTCCTACTTCACAACTAGGATCACCTTAATGTTCCAGTAACACATTCCTCCCTTCTTTCTGAGCCCTAACTGGCAGCATCTTCAACTACTACTAGTCTGATCAACTTTATTTTGGCTCTTTTATGCTCATCAAAATTATCTCACTTTCTTCTCACTTCTTGATTTCAAAACACTACCACATTAGAGTAATTGATTACTTTGTCACTCACTTGTAACAAAATCTGTATTTTCTATTTTTAACAATTCAGAACAAACTTAACAATTTAAAATAACAAACCTTTATTATCTCATAGTTTCTGTAGGTCAAGATTCTAGACCTTAATCATCCATCCACCTCTCACTCCTAGACCCTCTGGTATCTGCCCCCTAGCTTCTTCTCCTGTTTACATGGCATGGAGGCAAAGGTCTTGCCCCTTACGGTCACCTTATGACCCTATGCATGGCAGTCTCTGCTAAAGGGTCAGCTCAGCAGGGATGGAAGGGGGATGGTTTACTTGGGTAATCTACTCATGGACTCACAAGGGTGCAGGAAGTTTTTCATTTGGGCTGCACTCTTATCTAGAGGCTCACTAAAGAATGATTGCCTTTGGAGTTCATTCATGCCAGAGACAGAATTCATGTCTTTCCTTCTGTGTTACTGAAAATGCTGTCTTTTTGCTGGCCAAAAAGAGGACTGGTTAGTGTAAGGTTCTAGTCAGCCTCTAGTGGCTGAGAGCCCCCAGATGACAGCCAGGAAGAAAATGACCTCAGTTCTATAGTCAAAGGAGATAAGGTCTGACCTCAATGTCCATAACCCAACCACCCTATCCCTACCCCACCCCACCCCCAGCAACCCTAAGTTTGTTTTGTGAGATTAAGAGTCTCTTATGGTTTGTCTTCCTCTCAATCCCATCTTGTTTCATTTTTCACTTCCCTACCCCCACAATCCCCTGCCCTGCCTCTCAAATTCCTTATATCAGAGAGATCATGTGATAATTGTCTTTCTCTGATTGACTTATTTTGCTCAGTGTAATACCCTCTAGTTCCATCCATGATGTTGCAAATGGCAAGATTTCATTTCTTTTGATGGCTGCATAGTATTCCATTGTGTATATATACCACCTCTTCTTTATCCATTCATGGACATCTAGGTTCTTTCCATAGTTTGGCTATTGGCACATAGACCGAATCCCTGGGTTCGGTCAGAATCCCTGGGTTTGCATTTATCCATTCATGGACATCTAGGTTCTTTCCATAGTTTGGCTATTGGCACATAGACCGAATCCCTGGGTTCGGTCAGAATCCCTGGGTTTGCATTTTGTCCTTAACCCAGTATTGTTACTGGGTTAAGGATAAAACCCAGTATTTTGTCCTTAACCCAGTATTAGTTACTAACTTCTAAACACATCAGTTTCTTTTCCTATCTAATGCTGCCATATCATAGAGTTGTGAGGATTAAATATACTATTTTTGTGAAGTCTTTACTTAGGCTACTGGTACATATAAAGTATCTAATATTTCTATATATTATTAAAATGAGAAGAGAGGATTTTACAGGTCTTCCTACTTAGGTAAGATTAAGTAGCTATGTTTATTTCCCAGAAACCAACATTGAGAATAACAGTATTTGACGTATTACTAAATTTCACAAAAATCTTTCCAACCTGAGGATACAATTATGTTTCTTAATGTCAAGGAAATAGGTGATTATTCAATGTTTTGGTCAAAAGTGTTATACTGATTTAAGAAACTACATTAAATTAACAAACTCTACTAATTCTCTAGATCTCAGGAGTATTACCCCATCAGAATGGCAGCTTCTTAAAAAGTTTTAATTTGCAGTCTGTTTATTCTTCTCACAAGTAAAAATCCTAAAAAATTGCTCAGGAAATAAGGGAAAGAAGGACATCTAGCAGGGTTCTGTCATGTCTGGGTATCAATTAAAAGTGCAATTCTTGGTAGCATTTGCTGGCTCAATCTTGTAAACTACTTCTTTGTTAATGTGATTTTTGTTCTAACCATCATAGTATTTGCTTCATAATGCCTTCTCTCGCATGTTTATTTCTTAATACTTTTCTTGGCCACTTCCCTGTTATAAGCTTCTTAGTCCATTCGAGCTGCTGTAACAAAATATCACAAACTAGGGGTCACTTACAAAAACCAGGAATTGATTTCTCAAAGTTCTGGATGTTGGAAGTCCACAATCAATGTGTCATTGTGGCTGGATTCTGATAAAGGCTCTCCCCTGGGGTGTGGACTGCCAACTTCTCAGTATGTTCTCACAGGATAGATTGGGCTCTGGAGCTCTGCGCAGCCTCTTTGAAAGGACACTCATCCCAATCATGAGTACTTCTTCCTCATTACTTGATTAGCTCCCAAAGTACCACATCCTAATACTATCAGCTTGGGAATTAGGATTTCAGCATACAAATTTGGGAGGAACACAAACATTCATACTGTAGTGGTAGCCCAACATTTTCTCAGGAGCACACATTTGGTCTTGCAAAGAAACAAGATGCAAATAAGTAAATCCCCGATGTGGGCGGGTTTATAAGAGCCCTCAGTTTGATATGATACAATGCACATTAAACTGGGAATTGGCTGTTACAAGTTCCTGTCTTATCTCAAGCACTAATTTGGAAGTTAAGGACTATTTATGACCTTTGCTTTTTGTATCCTATGTGGGAATTCAACTACATACTAAATTCCTTTTAACTACCAAACCCGTTTCTTCATTCATTAGTGGGTTTTTTGTTTGTTGTTTGTTTGTTTGTTTTGGCAGGGGGAATATATTTAATAGTTGAAAATAATTGTCAGAGCCAGAAATAAAGACGGGGTGAGATGGGCTATAAAACAAACCCTTTTTAGGGGATACTGAGTAGATATATTACCTGGAGGTAACTGAGACTTCGTGGAACAGCTTGGAAGAGATTTCTTCCAAGTGGCAGAGACTACCCTCTCATACTCTCCAGCCCTGCTCTGGAATTAACATCACGTAATTCATCTAAGAATGTGAAGTCATGGAAAAAGAAAGTCTTTTCTTGATTAACAGTTGAGAAGAAAACCCTAGATAGCTGAATTTTTGGAACATATTTTAGAAATAAGTAATCTTTAAGGTTTTATTATTTAAATATATGAATCCTGTATTCTGTGCTCATCAGTATTAAAGAAAAAATATTAGAGCTAGTTTTATTTGTTTAATCTTCATTCAAGGCACATGTGGTATATTTTTAAGGCTGCATTGTCTGTGTGGTGATTATTCAAAGTTAATTACTACTTACCATCAATAGACATAAAAAATAAAGTACATTTGGGCCTTTTATATTTAAACATCAATTTCAAAAATTTTATAAACACATAACCTGTAGTTTACTAAGGCTTCGTGATATATACAACTTCAAACATTTAACTATCAAATGGTGCAGATTTAGAATGAGATATCACTTTTTAATTATCATGGATTTAAAAAAAAAAAAAGTCCAAGAGTAAAAATGAGCTGAGACTAAAGGAACATTTATTTCAAAGTTTTCTTACCTCCTGATGAATCATATTGCTTAGGGCAGAATTCATTTCCAGAATACATATGTCCAAAAAGGATTCATAAACTTCAGAACCAAATAGCCGGCTGCCAATGAAAGAACAATTTCATTTAGAAGAAAAATAGATAATCGGACTTCTCCCTCTCTATATGTTTTAAATAATTGAGGAAGAAGAATTAAAGTTAGGAAAGTGGAATTGTATTTATTTGTTTTCTTAGAAAATAGGGATATCTGAATTACATAGTTATGGTGGCCACTCTCATCTCAAATTTAAGACTGATTACATGTAATACTTGTGAGAGCTCAGAATTATTATCTAATGCTGGAATTAGAGAAAATTTTTGAAATGCTTTCAAATTATATACTAGATAAAGAAGAATTGAAAAAGGTTCTTCAATTTTTTCTCTTTTTGATGAGTACACAGATGACTTATGTATACTAAACTATGTATTAGTTTGCTGGAAAACCTCTGCTTTACATACATATTGTGGCAGAAAAGCTAGTTTCACCTGTTGTTATTAAAATAACTACGTTTAATTAAACAGGTGATATCATATGACAATTTTTTTTAACTTTTATTGAAATTTGACAGTGGAGATCAGAAAATTAGTAGTCGAATGCAAGACATACAAAAATACAGTAGTGAACATGAAAGGAGATAATAGACACTACCACAAATAAATCTCTTCTGGAAGTTGGGAATTTGACAAGTACTGTTTATTGTATATTTTTTATAAGAAAATATGCAAAATTTTAAATGACTCTTCAGGAATCAATATAACTTTTGTCTATCCATCTTCATTCATGAAATGTGCTAAAATATAATTATTCCACATATCCTTCAAAATATATAACTAATTTATTTTTTGTTTAATTTTTTTAAAGATGATTTAAGAGAGAGAAAAAGAAAGAGGAAGCAGGGGGAGGGGAAGCGTGAGAGGAAGAGTAGAAAGAATCTCAAGCAGACTCCTCCCTGACCATGGAGCCTGACTCCTGGCTTGATCTCACAACGCATGAGATCATGACCTGAGCTGAAATTGATGAGTTAGACCCTCACCTGATCGAACCACCCAGGCACCCCTCTTCCTTTTTAATAGTGAAAGTAGACATTGTATGGTATCTCTACTTAGTTGATGTTTGTTTTATAACCCAGAATATGGTTTGTCTAGTCAGTCTACCATGTATACGTGGGAAAAAAAATGGATTTTATGCTGTTGTTGAGCAGAACTTACTATAAATTTCAGACTGGCCAAGTTGGTTGGAAGTTCATGTCTTCTAAATCCTTAATGATTTTGTTTTCTTAAATTGATTAGTGAGGGAGAAGTGAGAGATCTTTAAGAATACTTGTAGTCTTTTTCATTTTTCCTTTTAGTCTAACAATATTTGCTTTGTGTAATTTTAAGTGCTGTTAGTAGATGATACATGTTTAGGATTATGTTTCTTTAATGAACTGACTACTTTAATATTACTCAATGATTCTCTGTACTCTTGACAATGTTTCTTATTCTGTAATATTTCGGTTTCTGGTATTACAGTCATGAAAGCTTTGATTAATGTTGCATGGTACTTTTTTCCCAATTTCTTACATATAAACTATCTATATATTTATATTTAAAGGTTTCTTATACATATGCCATACTTTTTTCATAAAATGTGACCATCTAATTTTTAATTTTATAATTTGCATTTAATGAATTATTGAAGTGATGTGTTTTAAATACTCATCTTGTTAGATACTGTCTCAATGTCGCATATGGTTTTTGTCTTTTCCTTTCTTTTTCCTTCATTTGGATTTTTTAATTTCCTTTTTAATATTGGTAAATTAATTTCACTTTTTCTTTATTTAATAGCAAAGTTTTATAAAATACATCTTTAATTTATAGTCTCCTTTCAAATAATATTATACTACTCACATAAAATATATGAGTCTGAAAACAGTCTGATCCCATCATTTGTGCTATTTTAAAAATATGTGTATTCTAATATATCTTATAAATTTCAACATATGTTAGTATTTTTCTTAGGTAATAAGTTGTTGTTATACAGGGTTATGAAATCAGACATAAATGTCTTTATATTGATTTTTGCAATTTCTGTGTTTTCCATTCCTTTTTCTCCATCCAAATTTTCATAAAATGACAAATTTCTATTGTAGAACTGCCTACAGTTTTTCTTGTAGAACAAGTCTTTTTGCAATAAATTCTCTGCTTTTGTTTTTCTGAAATGATGGTTATTTTGTTTTGTTTTTGAAATATATTTCATTGGGTATAGAATTCTGGGTTTATTTTGTCCCTTTAGCATTATGAAATGTTTCTCTGAAGATTTGTGCTGTAATTACATTTGTTCTTCTCTATGTATTTTTTTTTCCTAGATGCCCACACACTTTGCTCTTTTAGTTTAAAAAAATTTTTTGATCATGTTATGTGCTTTTGTTATCGTTGCTTATCCTGCTGAAGTTTCTATGTGCTGTATCTACATTTTTTGTTTGTCCTTTTTTTGGAAAATTTGTCAGCTATTACTTCTTCACATGTTTGTTCTGCCCTCTTTTCTCTATGTTATTATTCCAGAAATTTAATTATATATAATTTAGACTATTCACTAATTCCATGGTTCCTGAATTTTTTTTTCTATTTTTCTTTTTTAGTCATTTTCCTCTTTATGTCTGAATTTGGATATCTACTAACTGGTAAGTCCATCAAACTAATTGTTTATCACTGACATTTTTTTTTTTTTAATTTCTAACAGTCCCCTTTGATTCTTTCTTATAGATTATATCTTTCCACTAAAATTCCCTACATGTTAATATATGTTAACCTTTTCCACTCAAATCTTTCATTTTCCATTTGATAGCTAAAAATATCTAGACTATTTCTGAGCCTGGTTCCATTTATTGTTTTATCTCTTAAAAATGGGTTATTTCCTCTTCTATTTTTAAAATGTGTGCTTTATAACTTTTAATTGAACTATGGTTATTATGTGTAGAATAACAGTGAAGATAAGATAAATTCTATCTTTCTCAAGGAATGGTCATGTTTCTTTCTCTCTTGGCCCGAGTATAGGTGACTGATTTAATCTATTCAGGAGTTGAACTGAGTTTGTATTTTATTATTGCCATTATTGCCTTCTTGATACCATATTCTTTATATTCCTCCAGAAGAGGGCTCTGGGTACTTTGTGCTTTAATATAGGACCTGGGTAGCTAGGGGATTTTCTCCAGTGTTCTTATTCCCCCTAAGCTTTCTGCTATTCCTCCTCTCTTGTTCTAGAGAGTCCTTATCTCTGCTCTTTTTGCTCTTTCACTGGTAGTTTACTTCTGCTAGCCACTTATTCCTAGGCTTATAGTAAAGTGGGGCAGATCTCTGTTGTACTTGCTCACCTAAACCTTAGACAAACCTTGTGGTTTTGGACATCAGGATGAGGCTTCCTCAGAAACCTGCCCTGTCTTGTATCTTGGGAACAGGAGAGTTTACTAATTCTTGTCCTGAGGGTACAGTTGCAAACCTCTGCTTGCAATCAGATCCTATACCCAGGAAACTTTTCTGACCCTGTGCTGGGAGCAGAGTGTTTTTGCATTTACCCTACCACCAGCATCATATATTATTACCTATGTCTGGGACACAAGTAGTTTCCCTATACCTTCCCCAGAGGTGTATATTTTTTTTTTCCACTTCTCTGAAAGAAGTCATTCTTCGCTCAGTCCCTGTAGCAAGAGTATTTGTTGTCGCTCTCACACATGCACACACACATACACACACACATCAGTTTAACAAGGAATTCTGTTGAACATTTAGCAAAGAAATAAAACCAATCTTATGTAGAGTTTGTCAGAAAATATAGAAAAAGCAATTCTCTTGAATGTACATCCCAGAATAATTAATAAAAACATTTATGTATTAAATTCTAAAAAATATATGAAAAGGTAATATATACCAAAAAATATGGAATGCTTTCTATGCTAGGAATGCATGGTTGTTTTAACATTTTAAAAAAGCAATTACTATAGTAAATCAACAAAATAAAACCTACAAATCTTGTTATTATCTCAATAGATGTAGAAAACACATTTTTCAAAATTCAACACTCATTCATTACAAAAGCTCTCAACAAACAGAATAATTTTCTTAATCTGATAAAGGATACCTACCAAAAAACTACAAATAGTGTCTTACTTTACATAAAGAAAGATTAAATTATTTCTTCTAAAATTAATAAAAAGTTAATATATGATTTCATCACTTCTTTTCTTTTCTTTTTTTTTTTTTTAAAGATTTTATTTATTTATTTGACAGAGGGAAATCACAAGTAGATGGAGAGGCAGGCAGAGAGAGAGAGACGGAAGCAGGCTCCCTGCTGAGCAGAGAGCCCGATGCGGGCCTCGATTCCAGGACCCTGAGATCATGACCTGAGCCGAAGGCAGCGGCTTAACCCACTGAGGCACCCAGGCGCCCTCATCACTTCTTTTCAACAGCTATTGGAAATGATGTTAATTGCAGACAGATAAGAATCAAATACAAATGATTATGAAGGAAGAAGTAACACAGTTTATCTGTGAATGGCCTTATGTCTAGAAATTACTGCTAGAATTAGTAAATAACTTGAGCAAGGGTGCAGAATAGGAGGTCAGTATGCAGAAATAAAAAACATTTTTCTCTACTATCAATGGCATATTAGACCATTGAA
Source organism: Mustela erminea (assembly GCF_009829155.1). Lineage (NCBI taxonomy): Eukaryota > Metazoa > Chordata > Mammalia > Carnivora > Mustelidae > Mustela > Mustela erminea. Next base: position 42,621,795 of record NC_045616.1, on the reverse strand, counting down.
CTAGAAAAATACCTTTAACATGACATCAGAATATCAGTGTATCAAAGAGTATGATATATAATGAAAATCGTTTAAGACAATGACAATTTGTCATTGAAAATGACAAAACAATGCAGGAAAAATTAAATATCTAAGTAAGTACAGAAATAATTTTAATTGATTGACTCAATATTTTCTTGATGTCATTTCTTACTAAACCTATAGATTTGTCAAAAATCTGAATTCATAACAGAGCCTAACCAATTAATAATTAATGACAAAAGGTTTTAGAAGAAACCAATAAGCTCTTTGTGAAATTTGCATAGAAATTCAGAAGATTGGAGCCAGAGCAATTCTGACTACTACTACAGACTGAACATTTGTGTCTCCCTTCACCACCAAATTCTTACAGTGAAATTGTACTCCCAGATGTGATGGTGTTTGGAGGTGGGGCCTTAGTTAATTAGCATCAGGCCCCAATGATGAGATAAATATCTTTATAAAAAGAGGAAGGGGGCGTGTCTTTGTGGCTCAGTTGGTTGAGTGTTGGGACTCTTGATTTTGGCCTATGTTATGATCTCAGGGTCATGGGATTGAACCCCACATCGGGCTCATGCTCACTGGAGAGTTTGCTTGAGATTCTCTCCCTTTCCTTCTGCCCTTTCCCCATTCTTCCTCTCTCTCAAGTAAATCCTAAGGAAAAAAAAAAAAAAAGGAAGAAGCATGAGATCTCTATGCCATGGGGGGACACAGTGAGGAGGCAGCCACCTGTAAACCAGGACTTGACCATCCTGGCACCCTAATCTCAAACTCTGAGCCACCCGAACTGGGAGAAATAAATGGTATTGTTTTGGTCACCCAGTCTGTGGGATTCTATTATAGCAACCTTTTTGACTTTGAAATATACATCAATAGTAATCAGGACAATGTGTATAAATATGTATGAATATAGGTGAGTATAAATTTATATAATGTATAAATATAGGTGATTATATTAATTAAATATAGTGAAGAATCTTGACAGATACAATATTATTAAAATATTTTTGACAAAGGTGCCAAGTTAATTCAGTGGGAATTTTTTTTTTTTAACAAATCATGTCCAAGCAACAACATATTCACAAAAATAATAAAAAATAAGCAAGAAAAAGTCAACAAAAATTAAAGATTATTTTAGACCCAAACATAAAAGCTAGAACCATAACTTCTAGAAGACAGCATTTGAGAATCCTTTTGCAACTTGTAGTAAATATCTTTAGACAGGAAAAAAATATGCACTAACCATAAAGAATACATAAATTGAATTTCATCTGAATGTAAAATTCTTCCCATTAAAGAAAACATTAAAAAAATAAATAGGCAAGCCCTAGGCTAGAACATGTTTTTGCAATACATATATTTCACAAAGGAGTTATATCCAGTGGTGGACAAATCAAAAGAAAAATAAAACCATTAAAAAGTGGGTGAAAAAAAATTGGACACTTCACACAAAAAAATAAAAACAGTCAGTAAGTCACAGTGTGTTCAACATTCTTAGTCATCAGAGTAATGCAAATTGGAACTGTAATAAGATCTAATTTTATACTAAGTAAAGTGAATAAGGAAAAACTGAAAATACCAGATATGATTCATTGACAATACTAATTATTGGTAATATTTTGGAACAACTGAAAATTTTAATACAAAATTTATTAAAATAAATTTTAATATATGAGAATATAAAATGGCACAAGCCATTTGAAATACTTTTTGTTTCTTAGAAAGTTAATTTTGTATCTATCCCATGACCTAGAAGTTCCACTCCTAGTTAATGACAAAAGTTATATAAAAACCAAAGTCCACAAAGTGACTTGTATAGGAATACTTATACAATTTATAAAAATTTCAATATTAGAGATATTGAAATTAGATACCTACTAAAAGGAAAATGAATGAGCAAATTATCTTATACAATGAAATAGAGGAATAAAGCAACACACTCAAGAAACATGTATGAATCTCTAGCACAAAAGATTACATACAATGTAATCTCTTTTATTTGAAGTCCAACTATAAGCAAAATTAATCTAGTAGTAGGAATAAGTAAGTGGTTACCTCTGGTAAGGTCGGGATTGAATGGAGAAAGGCATAAGAGAACCTTCTGAAGAGACAGAAATGCTATGTTTCTTACTTTTTTATACCATAGGTAATTGTCAAAATCCATCAAATACTTAAGCTTTGTGTTGTATAAAATTTGTAAATTTTATCGCATTTAAAAAAAAAAAGACTAAACAAAATAATTTTGTACAAAATACACCTTAATTTATTACTACAAAAAAGATTAAAATTTAGTAAGTATATTATGTTTTCACATTTGGAAGTAAAAAATCTACATGTCCATAATCATAGAAAAATAGTAAAGGAATTAACTCCAAGTGGAGGTATGAATTATTTTTGGATAGTGGGGTTAACTGTTAAGTTTTATGTATTTTTTTGTTTGTCTGTATTTTTAATCTTTACTATAATCTAAAAATATTGATTTTTAAAAAAATATTTTATTTATTTGACAGAGATCCCAAGTAGGCAGAGAGGCAGGCAGAGAGAGGGAAGCAGGCTCCCTCTTGAGCAGAGAGCCCGATGCGGGGCTCAATCCCAGGACCCTGGGATCATGACCTGAGCCGAAGGCAGCGGCTTTAACACACTGAGCCACCCAGGCGCTCCCTGAATAACTTTTTATAATATCACCCATTGTAAAATAATGTAAATACTATATGTCAAGTTACTGAGTAGCTGAATTAGATAGTGAAATCTGACACTTTTCTGGAGAATTAACATTGAAACTTCTTCCTGGAGAAGAAACTCTTCTAAGATCTGAATAACATAAAGGAGACAACCAAAGATTTGGGGAAGTAACATTTGAGTTGGAGGAATATTTAAAAAAAGTAATTATTGGAAAAATGACTTTAGAATGCTTAGAAAATAAGAATTAAGGTGATTAAAATAGAAATAGATGATTAAAGTAAGTGTGAGACATTTGAAATTACACCTGAAAGGTAGGGGACAGATCATGTATAACGGCTGGGTGGGTGATAGTAGGGGGCTTGCTCCCCGCCCCCACCAAGTCCTGTAGGAGGCCATTGTGGTGTGATACTTAGCAAAATGTTCTGATCTTATTCATATATATTTAATGGATGGATATGTTTTGCATATATTTTTAAATTAGAGTGAGAAGGACAATAAATGTGGATATGAAGGCAGGGAAGAAAATAGAGAATCCTAAGGTGAGTTCACTATATTAAATATATCTAAGACACTCGTAGGAAGACATTTGTAGACACTTGTAGGAATAACTATTTATGCTGACTACTGGAGGATGAAGCAGTTAGTCCCATGGTGATAGAGCAAAGAAGCTTAACAAGAGCCATGTCAAAAAATGTTAACATTATCTGGGGAAAATGATGAACAAATGCAATTCTAACTGGGATGGGGGATAATCATATATGCCAGATCAGAACGATGGATCAACAGAATTATCTGACTCCTGTCATTGTAAATTCAGTTCTGCTCTGGGACATGTGCAATTAGCTTATTCCAATTTTGGATGAAACAATAGAGGTTTTCAGTGTCTTGGAATTCTGGAAGGATGCGAGCTACTGAGGAATGATTTTACACATAGAAGTGAGGATCACTAAAACATCAAAAATTCTGGCATGAGGGAAAATTGAAAGTTTACATTCTGCAACCTTAACCACCTTAAAGATTTTGTAAGACAACTTGTCAAAATTGGTAGGGAAGCTAAAATAGGCACAGGTATGGGTGAGAATGCAAAGTAGGGGAAGGGGACTCTTCCAATCACTGGTAAACAGATGATTTCCATACTCTGTGAACTGCTGTAATTCATTTTATGAAATAACACAGTCCTCGACTGCCTAATTAGAGGCTTGATGTATGAGGAAATATGAAATAACATCATAAGTGGTGCATTGCCTTTATTTTAAGAGATTATCCCCTGTAATTCTTAACTTTCAGTATTTCTATTGTTAGGGTTTTAAAGAATTTCCAGTAGGTGGAAGTGAAAAGCAAGAATTTCCCTTGAGAAACAGCTTTTTCTGAAATGAAGCAACTTTCTGGGTAATGAACAGATCTGAATTTTTACATAATTTGGCAGCACAGGTGGTTCAACAATTACTGAAACCACTGATAGTCTTTTTAGCTTTTTCTTCCTGGGCATGTTATGGCAAGTACAGTATTAGCAGGTGCCTTGTCACTTAATTACAGTGATGGGATGTGTTCAGTGTACGATCTCAGAAAAGTGGAATTTTGCCAAGTGGGATATTGATTTGGGGAATTATCAAGTGTTTTTCATTTTTAGATTTTAAAATGTTTCAGTTTTTGCCTTTTATGGTTACATTGTTCCTTCTCTGCAGACCCATTTTCTAGAATGCAAATATATACATACATTCATACATACATAAATGCATTTGGCAAGGCAGGTGATCAGATCAAGTTTTGAGATCAACTGTTACTCCGTTCGGTCTGATGTAACATGAAATAATTTCCCCAACAGCTTCAAAGATACAAACCATCCTTTTAGGTTCTGGTCTAATTTCTGCACCCTCTAATTGCTGATCTACACTCAAAAATTAAACTTTAGCAAGGTCTCCTTAATGTCAAGCTTCAGAGATACATAGTGTAATTATGGCATTGAAGCAGGAGGGCCAAATTTTATCAAATGGACTCAGAATTTATGGGAATTTGCACTGATGATTCTCAGGTTGCTTTTTTCTTTTTAGCTACCTTTTCAGTTGTATTTGAACTGCTACTCCTTATATTGGACTTCTCTTTTTTCTTACAGGTGAAGGGTGCTTACTAATTGTATGTGTAATACCTCACATCTTCACTGCTATTGATTTTATATTACTCATATTTTCAGTTATCATTGGACCTTTCCTGTCTGCTCAGACTCTCATTCCTGACATTTCTTTTTCTGTACTTTTCTATCAATATGCAAAGCGTAATTCAAGACAAAACTAGAACAAAGAGAAAAACAACAGAACGAGTTTGGGGACTTACAAGAGGAGGTGATAGACTGTTTGTTGTATGTTGTTTTCCTTGCACACAAAATTTTTCTTCAAAGTAAATCTTGTCCTTAGTTAAACCAGACCCAATGAAGACAACACAGTGTATCTAAATTAAGTTGTTGTTGGAATAATTAAGATTTAAAAAGAAATTTCCCACAGATTTCTTAATATTAGTAATGCTGCCCTAGAATATTACCTTGGAAATACCTTGAGATTATGAGCTATCTTTTTTTTTTTTTAAGATTTTATTTATTTATTTGACAGAGAGAAATCACAAGTAGATGGAGAGGCCGGCAGAGAGAGAGAGAGAGAGAGAGGGAAGCAGGCTCCCCACCGAGCAGAGAGCCCGATGTGGGTCTCGATCCCAGGACCCCGAGATCATGACCTGAGCCGAAGACAGCGGCTTACCCCACTGAGCCACCCAGGCGCCCAATGAGCTATCTTTAATAATCTTGGGAGTGTATTGGTTTGGATTCCTCAGACCCCAGTGGAACAGTCTGGTTGTGAGTCACTTACTGGGAGGGGTTCTCAGGAAGCACTGGTAGAGAGTGCTGGGAAAGCTAATGAAGAGTGTTAGTGAGTGGGCAGCTGACTGTCAATCTTCTCTGAAGTCTGACAGGAGTGTGAAAGACATCTCATTTCACTTAGGGATGATTGATTAATTTATATTCAAGATTTACCTCTCTCACTGTGAGGGCAAGTTTGGGACGCAACTTTTTGTCATGTTTGACCTGTTTTGTGGGCAAGAATGTTACTGAATCCATATAAGATATGCGCTTTTTGTGACATGTAGTAGCAATAGAGATATTGAGATATGAGCAGGATGTCATCAAAAAATTGATTATATATCTGGTCCTCCCTTGTCTTCCTTGGAAAACAAAAACTTAGAATCTTTTAAAATCAGACCAAATGAAACCTTTTTCTTTTCAACAAATGCCCACCTTAAAATCAGTTTAGTGGATGTATCAAAGTACTTTCTGTCTATTGTAATGTTGCATTTTGCAAAGCTGTGTTTCACTGTCCATTTCCAGAGGAAAAAGTACTAGAAAAGTTGCTCTTTTAGTGGGATGCCCATTATAGAAAGTGCTTTGAGACATCTCTTTTTCAATATTCAAGCAATGATCAGTACCAACTGACAAGACCTAAAAGATTTTATTGAAATACTGCCAAAGAAAGGGTCTAGACAGTTTACTGTTACTATTTCTAACCTTAGAATCAATGTTTATGCAGTATTTGGGAGTACTTATAAACAATAGATATTTCTTCTTTTTTCAAATCTGTTTAGTGATATTGCTACAGCCAGAGGGGAAGATTTGGACCTAACTACGGGAAAACCATCTTTGTAGTTGCAGTATACCTGCTAGGTTACTTGATTCTTAACACATTAAAACATGCCTGAAACTCTCTTTACCTTTTCTTTTCTTTCCCCACCTTTTAGAGAGAGAGAGAGAGAGAGAGAGAGAGAGAGAATATACATGTGTTTGGGGGGGGGAGAGCAGAGAAAGAGAGAGAATCTTAAGCAGGCTTCATGCCCAGTTCAGACCCTGACTTGGGGCTCCATCTCAGAACCTTGAGATCATGACCTGAGCCAAAGTCAAGAGTCAGACGCCTAAATGACTGAGCCACCCGGCACCCCTCTCCTTACCTTTTCAACTTTTGTTGCTAGACATAGGAAGCACAGCCTCTCTAACATTTTCCTCTGGGTTCTGGATAGTGGCCAGGTATGGTAGGAAAAAATCCCTTATCAGGCATTTGTGAGTCATTGGCCAACTTTAAATAGCACACAATTTTCTGATTTGGCTCATCATTTCATTATTTACAATAGCTGAGATGGGGTCATGCTTAAGCAGAACAAAACTATAGTCTGCTTCTTTTGCCTTTGCTCTCAAAGTCATTTCTGGGAAAGTATCCAAACTTCTATCATTTGTAGGTCTGTAGCAATATGTAAAAGAAAATATCTGATTACTATTGAACTAAAATTAGCTATCCACCAGAAATTGGCATTCTGATAAACCCCCCACTGACCACTTGGCTTACTTGTTTTATCTCTGATGAAGAAAGAGCCTGAATTGTTCAAACATTTCAAAATATCCAATTACTCCTTCTCCAGAAATCACAGTAGCATAAAATATTCTCACAATGTAGCATACATTCTTACTACAATGGAATTTGACATGATTAAGAGGTGTGTTTGTGTGTGTTTGTATGTGTGTATATATGCATGTATCTGACATACAGTTAACAGAATTGAGCACCTCAGGAAAATAAGAACGTATGTTACACTCTACATTCAGTTGCATTAATAATGTGTTGTATTAATTTGAGTTCAGCCATTAAGAAGAAAAAATTTATAGATAAATATAACATGATCCATTCTCAGGGAACTACTTATGACCTAAAATGGCTGTTTCCTCAACAGTCTTCTGTGAACACAAATAAGTTTTTGAATTTTTCTTTTTAAATATTTAATTATTTGAAAAATTGAAATTTTAGGTCTGTAGTCTTTTATTTTTGATGATAACCCCTTAATTTATACTTACTCATGGAGTATTTTTATTTTAATTTTTCTGTCATAATTTTGTATTTTTTCCTTTATTTTTCAACTTCTTCAGATCCTTTTACCTAATATACTTTCTATTCCCATTAAATGTAAAGTAAAAGAGATAAAAGCCATTTATTAAAGATAACTTCATTATTGTAAAGGTTTTAAAATAGAAAATATTACCAAACTCTTCTGAATATTTTGGTTAGGCTATATCCAGTTTGTATTATGCAGTTCTATGAATTTTAGTTTTTATCATCTGGACCTACAAATGTCATTTTTTAATGCTTCACATGTGTGATATGTTCTCATACATAGATTGTAAATTACTTTTGGGAAGGGATCCTCTTATCTTTTATGTATTGCAAAGTTATTCTTATGTCTTGTCAAATTTTTGTCTTCCTTTTGCTCAAGGACTCTGTTTTCGTCTCACCATTATCTGTAGACTTCATACAGGACTTCATACAGAGCTGGGTTTCTCACTCTGTCCATTTCCCCAACATTTTCTGGTTCAGTGTTACTAATTCTTTGAGTCTCATCTTAAACATGTTCCTCCTTGAGGTCCTCCTTGACTCTGTAAAGTAAGTTAAATTGACCTGGTATCCATTCCCATAGCTCTCCACTGCTCTCTTCTGCTCCTTTATTTGTAATACTCATCATACTGATAACACCTTAGTTTTGTTTTTCTCTACTAGATGGCAAGTTTCACAGGGCAGGGATTCTGTCTTATTTGCTAATTTTGAGTGTGAAGCAAAATGATCTGGCACATAGTTGGTAATAAGTCAAAAGTTATTGAACATTTATTGTATGACTTTTAATGATGATAAGAGGAGTTTCATCCTAGAAGAAGACTGACAGACAGTGGGGAAAAAAAAAAAACTTGTCGTATTTTTAGTATAATATAATACAAGCAAGTACACACTAGCCTGTGGATATACACATAAAAAGAAAAACTCACACAAACACATCTTCTTTCAATGTCTAGCTGGGAGTTATATCACTCTTCTGGCTATTCAGTAAAATTTGGAAGTGGGCTAAGTGTGGTGTTTGTTGGTGGAGAGGAGGCTAAAAATAATCTACTTTCCTACAATTATGATTAAAATATATGGTGTACCTTATTTCCAAGAACAGTATAGCTCATATGTCAGACATAGTGTAAATTCATGGAGTGTGATTTGAATGTTTTATATAGATTTACATTTTTGGAGATGCCTGTGTTTTGTGTTCTTAAAAAAATCTCCAGAATTTTATGATGACCTCTAAATTTTGAAAGTCCCATCTCTTACCAAACATTTATTTTAGACATGACAGAATTCTTTGAATGTCAAGAGGTTCATAAAGTGAGTTTGCTTTTCATTTTATTTTCTTAAGTATGGTTATTAGCATCATTAGTTAGTATAATTGTTTAAAAAGACTATTTCTGTCAAAGAGCAGCATGTGAAAAAAAGGATCGGGTATGAATAAAGGAAGATGGGTAATTTCTCTGCAATTATAGAATTTGAAATAATGGCAAATACATTAACTTATCAAAAAAGACATCACTGTGATTAATTTGGTATAATATTATCAAAAAACATGTTGGTCAACCATTTAAACAAATTTAATTGCTCTACCACATAATTGCTCCCAGAGAATAAATTAGATGCTTCTACAACTACACTAACTCTTTCAGATTACATAGAATGCACTGGAGCAATTATTCATCAATGTTCATCTGGTATTAAAAAATAACCTTTATTCATTCCATCAACATATGTTTCAAAATCAGAGTCCAGGAACAATACATTCATTTATTTGTACATTTTCCTTAGACAGTTATGGGTGAAATTTCTAAGAGATTTTTTTAAATGATAGCATAGTAAAAATTGTTTTTCACTGATTTATTGGGATGAATGTTTCCCATATAGAAACCCATGTTACATCCATTCCATTTCATCCTTTGCCATTACATATATTTAAAGGACAGGTGATAGAATACATTACTTGGCTCAGAGGACCATTACCCAATGTTTGAAGGACAAGTTTTCTATTAATTAGAACAATCCCATTTATAAGTTTTTAAATTAGTGTCTGTTCTGGGATCTTAAGAGTGTTCACGTCCATAGGCAAATGGGATTTTAATCCTTTCACTTGACTAACTTAAGGTAAAAATAAGTCTGGGCTAAGTTTAGGGAGTTATGTAACATTGCAGAGTTACTCAAGGACTTGGGAATGAAACCAGGCCCCTTGGATTTAGTCTACTCCCTTTGAGCTATGCTGGGTCTGGAATATCCACTCCTTCTCTTCAGAAGTATTTGTGGAGCACCTACTCGCAAAGGTCCTGGGGTTACAGTGGTAAACAGATCATAAATAATTTGTGATCATGTAAAAATGGTGCTTGCCCTTTGTAAATAATTCATAATTTATAGAAAAGTTTAAGCTGCCTTCTCTGCTTAATTACTATGGTGAACATCCTTTAAATATTTTGTGCACACTTTTCTGTAAATACAATCTTACTATTTTGTCAACACTGCTCTCCTTTGGGAGTAAGTCTTTGAATATACTGCCTAAGTTTTGCTTAACAGGATATTTCACATCAAAAATCTTACACAATATCATATTTCTAATAAATCTATATCTTGACCCTCCAAAATTTCATAATAATCTGATGCACACCAGGTTAAAGGGAGAATATTAAAATTAGTATAACTCAAGGTATTTTCTCTTTGGCAAGGTAAAAAACCATCATATAGCCAATGCAGGTAAAGGGACCAGACACATAACAGAAAGTAAATAAATGAAGATAGCGGAATATGAGTGAGTAGTTTGATCAGCATGTCTTAACAACATACCACAGTACAGGTGGCTGAAGTAGCAAACATTTATTTTCTTACTGTTGAGGAGGCTAGAAGTTCAAGGTCAAGGTACAAGTAGACATGGTTTCTGGTGAGGCTTTTCTTTCTGGCTTGCAGCAGACTTCTTCCTGCTGGTGTTTACCTGGCTTCTCTGTACAGCGCAGGTCTTGGGGTCTTCTCCTCTTTTTATAAGGACTACTAGTCTTATCAATTTAGAACCCCACTCTGTGACCTCATTTAACCATAATTACCTCATTAAAGGTCCTGTCTACAAATATAGTCACCTTGGAGATTAAGGATTCAATACAAGACTTCTGAAGGGGGCACAATTCAGTCCATAACAATAAATAAAAAAGCACTGTAATATAAATCTCTAAAAACCAGGGAGAGGGATGTAAAAGTAATTAGGGTATCTGTGGTGAAGCCATGCCTCAACTAAGGAATACAGTCATTGTTGAGCTCCGATCAGTTGTCCCCACAAAGAGAAATGCCAGCTTGTTCAGTTTTTTATGTAAAATCTTTTTTAAAAGTTTGGCATATAATTCTGAAGAGCTCCAAATCATGATGCAGGCCAAAAAAACAGTCTGTGGATCATTTCTGGCCCTCAGAGTATCAAATTAAGATCTCTGTTAGAGTCAGAAAAGCATGTTTTTAGCAATATATAGAGCAGGGTCCAGATATTGGTCTAGCTGCTGTTAACTGATAGAACAGCAGCTACCTGCCTTCCCTAGCCCCCTTATGTCTTAGTGTCCATATCTCCAAAATAAGCATAATAAAAGATCTATTTTTCGTGGTTGTTATGGTATTTAAATTATGTGAATATACAAACTTCATAGGACATAATGGTACATTTCCCTCACCCCTGAGAGGCCTCTCTGAAAGGAGATGTCTGATAGGCTGAACAATTTAGGGGTCAATGAATAGGAAGACAGTGGCTTCCCTTTTTTTCTGAAACTTTTTAAATTATCTGTTTAAATATATGAAGAGCAGCCATCCTTTTCTTTTTCAGTCATTACCATGTGTAGTTGGACACCTTTGTTCTTGGAAGATAAGCAGGAAATAGCATCCCTTCTCCTGAATTTGACAGCAGCTTTTCTGACTTTCTACTCAAAGATTGTAACAAGCTAGTGTTGGCAGCTGGCAAAAGTTTTTTGTCTTCAAGGAAGTAATAATCCCTTTTCTCAGCTTAGGCCAAGTTGAAAAGGATGATATTATAAAAAAAAAAAAAAATTTCCCCTTAGAATTCAAACTGATTCCAAACTTCAAAGCTCAAGGAGGAGAACCAAGCTTGGCAGGAACCCAGGGATCTTTGACATTTAGTCTTCTATCTCCTTCCAGGGCCATTTTGGATTTGGTGGAGACTCTGAATTCATACCATATGTGAGCAGCTGAAAAGCTTTTCTTTGAGCATAGAACTTCACTTTGATGAAAGCTTAGTAACATTTGGCAAAAAGCATCTATAATGTGTTTTCATTGCCGTGTGAAACCTGCCATGCACAGTCTGGTAAATGAGAGAGGATACGGGTTTAGCTGCTGACTCTGTGAAGATTTTCTAAGAACAGTGTTACCTACTCACATTTTATGGCAAAAATTATGTAAGTTGATAATTCATAGGGGGCAATTCTTTTGCTATCAAGAAATAATTTAATAAAACTCCACAATCATACTTTACCTAAAGTTGAATTTCTGTGCCACAGTTATTGAGTTAACATCGTTGCTGAGGTCATAGTTATGTTGGTGGTAAAAGTAAGCCAGTTTGCTATGAGAAAATAGATCAAACAATTCATTTCAAAAGTAGACAAAAATTCTGTGCACATATTTTTTTATTTATCAGTAACACATTTCATTTGCTTAATGTAGTCTCAGTGTAATTGTTACTTTTATATTCAAAGTAGGGTAAATTAGCACGAAGAAATGTATTTATAGTTTTGAAGATGATAGTAAAAACTCAGAGTGAGGGAGAGCTGTGCACCCTTCTGAATTGGCAAAGATACTGATTTCAAAATGTATTTTAATATGGTGTTGTAATGCTGACAAGTATTTAATATCATCCAAAATAAGCTTGAATATTTATTAGATAGAACATAATGGGTGTATATTTTAAAAATAAACTTGCTTACAAGTTTTACTATACAGTTGATAATAAAGATAATATTGCTCTGAGTTCTGGAAAGAGAGAATTCAAGGTCCAGAGTTTGAGAACTTTTCTGTGACAACAGGACTAATGATCAATTTATGCTCCTGGTCCCTGATAGTTTCCTGGCAAGATTCAGAGTTAAAAATTCTATCAGAATCATTATGGAAGCTCTAATCAAGGTGACTGTTAGAGAAAGGTAATAAGGTTTTGAAATAAACTTACAATTAAAAAATTTTTTTAATGGACCAATAATCTGTCCCTAGCCCTGAATCAGGAGGGAAGAAAAGAGAAGAAAATACTGGGTTGATGGCTGTGCAGCAGTCAGTAGTGAAATGGGTCTTGATAGAGGCTTTCTATTCCTTGATAGAGGATCCTTGTTTTCTGTCAGAAGCAGTGTGCCTGCCCCTGCCAATCAGGCAGTGCCTTGTCTTACAGGAAGAATATAATTTAAGCATGTGGAAGCCTTGTAGCCGGTATCTCTTCCTCATCAACCATCTTGTGAGGAGCTGGATCTTATCATGAGACTCTCACTTTTAGGGAAGTTGGTCATGAGGTAGAAAAGATCTATGAGAGAGAATGCAAAAACTTTTGACCCCAAATCTCCTTCATGGTTTGCTGGGGACCTTTTTAAAATAACCATTGGGAAGTAAACCATCCAGCTCCAAAGAATTGCTACACAGGAGGCAAGACTTGAACGAATCATCCATAGTAGGTGCCGAGGTTACCTAGTTTGTACCAAACACTGTGCTTCAGACATTACATTGCAGTGACAAGTTCTCTATAATATTGTTGTAGACTTAGAAATAAACTTGATGACAACAAACAAGATTGAATGTCTTTTCTTCTTGGACCCAAGGGAGAACAGGGGCATCTCTAGACATGTAGGGATTAAGACTTGAGGCCTTGAAGAGCCAAAACAATCTGGGTAAAGGGGAAAAAAAAAAAAAAAGGAGCCCTCATGCTTCCTGATTTTAAAACAGATTATAAAAATAGAGTAATTTAACTATAGGGTATTATTATGCTTAGCGAAATAAGTCAATCAGAGAAAGACAATTATCGTAAGATCTCCCTGATACGAGGAAGTTGAGAGGCAACATGTAGGAAATAAATAAATGAAACAAGATGGGATCGGGAGGGAGACAGACCATAAGAGACTCTTAATCTCACAAAACAAGCTGAGGGTTGCCAATGGGAGGGGGGTAGGGAGAGGGTGATGGGGATATGGACATTGGGGAGGGTATGTGCTATGGTGAGTGCTATGAAGTGTGTAAACCTGGCGATTCACAGACCTGTACCCCTGGGGCTAATAATACATTATATGTTAATAAAAAATTAAAAAAAATTAAAAATAGAGTAATTTTAAAAGTGCGGTACTGACATAAAGATATATATATAGATATATAGGTATATCTATCTATATATATATCTATATAGATATTCAAGTGAAATAGAAAGTCTAGAAACAAACCTTTGTGCATATTGTCAAATGATACCTAACAAGGGTGCTAAAATCACACAATGGGGAAATAACATTTCTTCAACAAATGGTGTTGGGAAAACTGGATATACCCATATTGAAAAGAATGAATTGGACTCTTACAGAATAAACAGCAATTAATTCAAAATGGGCTAGAGATACATATGTATGGCATTAAAATATACAACTCTCAGAAGACGACATGGGAATGATACTGGATTTGGCAATGATTTCTTGAATATGACACTAAGGGCACAAGCAACAAAAGTAAAAATAGACAAATGAGATTACATAAAACTTCTGTACATTAGAGAAAATAACAGAGTGATGAAGCATCACATGGCATGGAAGAAAATGTTGGCAAGTTATGTATCTGTTTAGTTATTAATATCCAGAATATATAAAGAACTACAACTCAACAATAACAACAACAAAAAAACCCAGTTAAAAATAGACATAGGGACTCAAATAGACATTTCTCTATATACAAATGGTCAGTAAAAATGTGAAAGGATGCTCAACATTACTGTTCCCTAGAGAAATGCAAATCAAAACCACAATGAGAAATCACTTCACATCTATTAAGATGATCATTATCAAAAGAGCAAAAATTAAGTGTTGGTGAAGATGTGGAAAAAATCAAGATGCACCCTTGATGAGAATATAAAATGGTGTAGCCTCTTTTAAAAACAGCAAGTTAGTTACTCAAATTATTAAAAACAGAATTACCATGTAATCCAGCAATTTCAACTCTGGGTAAATATACAAAAGAACTGGAAGCAGGGTCTTGAAGAGATATTTGCACACCTATTATTATTGCAACATTATTCATAATGGCCAAAAACTGGAAGCAACCCAAATGTCCATTGCCAGATGAATGGATCAAAAAAGTGTTTTATTCATTTGGTGGAATATTATTCAGGCTTTAAAAAGGAAGAAATCCTATCATTTGCCTCAATGTAGATGAACCTTAAAGACATTATCCTAAGTGAAATGAGCCAGTTAAAAAAAGACAAGTATAGTATTTGTATGTTTCCACTTATATAAGTAAAGTCATCAAATTCATAGAAAAAATAGGATGGTTGTTTCAAGAGGCTTGGGAAGGAAGAATGGGGTGTTGTTGCTTAATGGGTATAGATTTTCAGATTGGCAAGAAGAGAAAGTTCTAGTTATTTGTTGTACAACAATGTGAATCTAGTTAACATTACTGAACTTAACCCTTTAAAATATTGAAAAGGTAAGTTTATGTGATGTGGGTTTTTCTGCACAACTGGAATAGAAGAAAAGCTTTTGACTAAGTGCGTAGAGTGAATAGACAAAAATTTATCAAGTTGGTTTTTAAATTTTATAATTTCAAGTTTATGTTTAGTATTTATGATCTTTCAGACTTACGCTGGATGAAAAGAAAGAAAGTGGGATAGACTGGAGAGAGGAATGGAAGAAAAGGGATATTTACACTAAGGGTTTTGTTGTTGTTGTTGTTGTTGTTGTTGTTATTGTATGAGTTTTTGTTTTTTATTTTCCAGTCCAGGTTATGAGTGAAGAAAAAGATTTGGAGTAAAATTTTGGGCATTGCCATCTTGCTAAATTGGATTATATCATAAAATTCAGTAAAATGCTTAATGGATGGGATTGACAAGAAAAAGAAACACATGGCAAAATCGTTTATAAGAAGCAAGTATAGCTTGTCCTTGAAGAATGAGTAATTTAGGGCTTTTGCTCAGATGTTCCTTTCTGTTTTGAGCCCAGAAAAAGATTTTCATGAGTAGTTCATAGCCATCTTCAGCAGAAGGTTTTAATTAACCAACTATAAAAAGAAATAGCCAGCATAAAAATAGTTACAATTGCTTTGAGTTGGGCTATTTACAGTATAGACCTTAAAATGTTCTTTTAAAGTGATTGCATACCAATCTACATAAAGCACTTTATAAACACACTTCCAGTCTGTTTCCTTGACATCCACTAGGAAATGACCACCATGGTTGGCGTAAGCCAGAGAAGTATTGCAATGTGGGGGTAAACTTACTGGCAGCATAGTAAACTTTTCCAAAACTGCTTAGTTTAGAGGTCAGAAATCAAAGTGGTAATCTCATAATATGTTAAATTATAGTTTATTTAGCTATATTTTTATTGGTGTGAAACAGGCTGCTATTAGGTTAGATTAGAAAAAGTTGGGTTATCGTCTCTTGTGAATTTCAACATGAGAGTATTTCTCATTAGAGTTAAATCAGAATATTCTGCTAAACCCTCTGGAGCTGAGCTTCTACGACTGGCATAATTTGATCCTTGTCATGTAGTTTGCGTATTTTTTTTTCTAATTCTGTAATTGCCTCATCAGATGATAATGGATATTAGGACATGTAAGTCACAGGATGTCAAAACAGGATGATACAGAAAGCCATATTGGTCCAGCAAATCAAATAGTTCTTTGGGATGGCGGGGTTTATGTCACTGATTGTTACTGATCCTTGGAGTCTGTTCTTTGGAGATCCACCTGTAATGAGAATATGGGAACTGTGATGGGAAGCAGGTCTGTAAGGGTAATTATAGGGAGGGGTGAGGAGGCCATCCAGACAAGGCCTGCATATTCTTCTCTTTAAAGCTAGGCTGGCTCCTGTACCTCTCACACTTGGAGATTTTTATAAAAGTAGGGAGTTAAAAATGTGTGGGGACAAAGGCTTTATAATTTTGGCAAGTTTAAAAGCAGAAATTAATATAAAATAAAGGATATTGGGAGGACATAGATCTTTTACCTTTTTAGTTAGGTTTATTCCTAGGAATCTTAGGGTTTTGAGTACACACGTAAATGGGATCAATTCCTTGATTTCTCTTTCTGCTGCTACATTATTGATGTATAGAAATGCTACAGATTTCTGTGTGTGGATTTTGTATCCTGTGACTTTGCTGAATTCATGTATGAGTTCTAGTGATTTTTTGTTAGAGTCTTTCAGGTTTTCTACAAAGAGTATAATGTCATCTGTGAACAGTGATAGCTTTACTTCTTTGCTGATTAGGATGCCTTTTACTTATTTTTCTTGTCTGATTGCTGAGACTAGGCCTTCCAGTACTATGTTAACTAATAGTGATGAGAGCAGACATCTGTGTCTTATTCCTGACCTCAGAGGAAAAGCTCTCAGTTTGTCCCCACTGAGGATGATATTAGTTTTGGGTCTTTCGTATATGGCCTTTATGATATTGAAGTGTGTTCCTTGTATCCCTACTTCACTAGGGGTTTTTATTAAGAATGGATGCTATATTTTGGAACACTGAAAATAAATTTAAAAAAATAAAAATTTAAAATTTAAAAAGAAGAATGGATGCTATACTTTGTTGAATGCTTTTTCTGCATCTATTGAGAGGCTCGTACAGTTTTTATCCTTTCTTTTATTAATGGTGTATCATATTGATTAGTTTGTGACTATCGAACAACTCTTTCAGCCCTGGATTAAATCCCACTTGATAGTGGTGAATAATTCTCAGTAAGACACCAGCAAATTGAATCAGACACATGAAAAAATGTTCATCATCACTAGCCATCAGGGAGTTTCAAATTAAAACCACATTGAGATATCACCTTACACCAGTTAGAATGGTCGAAATTAGCAAGACAGGAAACAACGTGTGTTGGAGAGGATGTGGAGAGAAGGGGAACCCTCTTACACTGTTGGTGGGAATGCAAGTTGGTACAGCCACTTTGGAGAACAGTGTGGAGATTCCTCAAGAAATTAAAAATAGAGATACCCTATGACCCTGCAATTGCACTACTGGGTATTTACCCCAAAGATTCAGATGTAGTGAAAAGAAGGGCCATCTCTACCCAAATGTTTATAGCAGCAATGGCCACGGTCGCCAAACTGTGGAAAGAATCAAGAAGCCCTTCAATAGATGAATGGATAAGGAAGATGTGGTCCATAAACACTATGGAGTATTATGCCTCCATCAGAAAGGATGAATACCCAACTTTTGTATTAACATGGATGGGACTAGAGGAGATTATGCTGAGTGAAATAAGTCAAGCAGAGAGTGTCCATTATCCTATGGTTTCACTTATTTGTGGAGCATAATAAATAACATGGAGGACATGGGGAGATGGAGAGGAGAAGGGAGTTGAGGGAAATTGGAAGGGGAGGTGAACCATGAGAGACTATGGACTCTGAAAAACAATCTGAGGGTTTTGAAGGGGCGGGGGTTGGGAGGTTGGGGAAGCCAGGTGGTGGGTATTATGGTGGGCACGTATTGCATGGAGCATTGGGTATGGTGCATAAACAATGAATTCTGTTATGCTGAAAAGAAAAAAAAAAGATTAATTATCTATACTTATTTCAGTACCACAGATTTTAATATACCTTTATATTAATGAGATTAATTAATTAATGAGATTAATGAGATAATGAAAGTCTTCCAACTTTGCTTCTGTTTCAAGATTATTCTTGCTCTCTTGCAAAATATAAATTAATTTTAGAATAAGTTTTCTAATTTTTATAAAAATGCCTACTGGCATTTTTGTTCAGAATGTGTTGAATCTATAAATTAAGCATAATAAACATTTTTCAGACTTAAAAAAAAAAGACACCAGCAAATTGAATCCAACAGTACACCAAATGAATTATTCACCATGATTAGAATGACATAGAAGAAATCATTTCAAGTACACAAAAGCAACCAAAAAACAATGTGTTTCAAAATGAGACCTGTCTTATGATGAAAGAAATTTAAAAACAAAATAAACACTGAGTTTAAGGAGGAGAAAAAGAAATGACTTAAATAATAGAGGATTTAAAAAAGATAAAAGAGCTATTACAACTAACATTTAAAAGATGAGATTTAAATATAAAAACAGTGTAAATCATCTGGCCACTTGTTTGAAATACAGATTTCAGGACCACAGACTTACCGCATGAGAAATTGTGAAGATGCAGCCTAACAATCCATGTTTTAAAAAGACTCCAGGAAGAGTGCTGGAGTGTGAGCACAGTCTTTAAAAAGACTCCAGGAAGAGTGCTAATGTGTGAGAATCACTGAATGACCTACGGCTCAGTGGCAGGTGGATTTTGCTTACCAGGGGCATAGTGTCCAGCTTGGTGCATGATGTATAGCAAAGATTCAGTAAAAGCTTGCTAAATGAGTTAATAAATAAATAAAGGCATCAAATTAGGGATCACTAGAAATAAAAAGTAGAGCCTAGTTAAACATTTAAAATATGGTAATTGATAAATATATGCTTAAATAAACAAAATACCGAAATGTATTGCTAGTTAAGAATGAAAGGACCCTAGAGAATTTCTTGAGGCAAATCTGAAGTCCTTAGAAGCGTTGCACTGCTGAGGGAGCAAAAATTTCCTTGGTAACTAGAAGAAAGGATGCAAAAAGCATAAACTTTCCTTTGTTTTTCTACTTTGGTTTGAGACCTAAAGCTAACATCATTTTGGAGTCCTTTTTGCTTTACTACAATAGAAAACAAAAAGCAGGGCGCCTGGGTGGCTCAGTGGGTTAAGTCGCTGCCTTCGGCTCAGGTCATGATCTCAGGATCCTGGGATTCTGTCCCACATCGGGCTTTCTGCCTGCTTCTCTCTACCTCTTTCTCTCTCTCTCTCTCTTTGCCCGCCTCTACGTCTTGTGATCTCTGTCAAATAAATAAATAAAATCTTAAAAAAAAAAAAAGAAAACAAAAAGCATAGGACTCTTATTCTTTATTCTCTGTTGGTGTACTACAAGTAAGGATACTAATCATGGCTGCTGTAACTCATTCTTAGGAATTTTCTTTGGTTCCATAGCAAATATTGCTATAATTTGAAATACCTAAGGTTTTCTAGAAGTTGTCTTAGACATACAGAAAAGTAAGAAAAAAATGTAATGAATACCCATGCAACACTAATTAGCATGTTAATTAATTAATGCAACATTCTATATGTTTTACCATTGAAATATATATTCCAAAAAAAACTGTTCACTCTCTAAATTAGCAAAGACATTGGAAAAATATTGCTGGTAGTATCTTTAAAATCTGTTATATCCTTATTTATGTGTCCCTTTTTCTCTTCTGTATTTTACTTATTTTCTCTATTTTCTTTCACTGGTTTGACCAGTTTTCTTTTTAAGTTTTCTGAAAGAATCAGCTTTTGTTTTTAATCATAAAAAAACCCACAATTTCTGTTGTCTAATGCATTTTAAACATTTCTCTCATCTTTTTTATTTTCTTTCTTGAGCTTTTCTTATTGTACATTATTGTGAGCTGAATTGTGTCACCCCCAAATTCATGTTTAAGTCTTAACCCCCTAGTCCTAACCGCCTAGTACCTCATGTTCCTGTATTTGGAAATAGACTCTCTAACGAGGTAATTAAGGCCAAATGAGGTCATGAGGTCCTAGGTCCACACCGATTTGACTTAGATCATTAGACAAGAAAAGACATGGGGTGGGAAGAGGGGAAAGAAAGGAGAAAATTTGGTTTCTGACATACATAGAAGAAATACCGTGTGAGGACACAGGGAGAAAGTGGCGATCTACAAGACATGGAGGGAGGCCTCAGAAAAAATTAGCCTCCCGGCACCATCATCTTGGACTTCTAACCTCCAAAATTGTGAAATAATTAAGTTTAAGACACCCAGCTTACAGTATTTTGTTATAGAAGCCCTAAAAAATTGATGCACATTTTAAAAACTTGTTAATTAATGCTTATTACAAAAGTCACTGATCCTCAATTAATCCTTGATGAGTTTTCTCACACTGAGAACAATCCTATAACCAAGCCCACAGACCAAATAACTGATCATGACCCACATCCCAGATGTCCATCTTGTATCATCTTCTAGATCTGTTGTTCCTTCCTCACCACATCTGGCCAAAGATAAACCCTAACTTCACTTACGACAACATAATTTATGACCTATATTTTAGCTAACTAGAATTTCAATAAAAACTTAAAGCAAAAAATGGGAAAAAATAACAGTTTTGCCTGCTGTTGTACAATTAACATAATATGCCTCTTTATTATGTTTTCATGTAACATTTGTTTGTTGGATTTCATGCATGTTGTTCTGTGTAGTTGTAGATTGTTTATTCTTATCTCTATATAGTATACCATTGAGTGAATATAAAACAAGCTCTCCATTCTATTGTTTTCTGTTTTTTGTTACTGAAAACATATTTATAATGGGTATTCTAGTAGATATCTTTTGATGAACAAAAGTACACATTTCACTTGAGTACAATTTAGAATAGATGATCTAGGCCATTTACTTAGCTTTACATATATTTAGTTGTAGTAAATGTTGCTAAACCATTTTCCAAAAACGGGCTTACCAAGTTAGAATCCAATAGCAGGGCATAAATTGATTCATATTCTCAGCAACTCTTGATAATTTTTCATCTTTTCATTGACCCATTCTGACGGATGTGTAATGGTTTGCCCTGAAGTTATAATTGGTATTTCCTTGATAACTAATGAAACTGTGCACATTTCTATTTGCTCATTGGCCATTATGATATCCCTTTAGAATTATCTGTTGAACTCTTTTGCCCATTTTTTGGATTGACTTTTCTGCCTTTTTCTTGTCTTCTTTATGCATTTTTTTAAAACTGGTCCTTGAAAGTCAGCTATTATTTGTAGTTTATTTTTAGTCTGTCTCTAGTGTTTGCTTTTGTCTTTTAAAATGTTACGTATTATGGATCTTGTCTGGGAGTTGAGTTATGATATGTTTCACTAGTATTCATTTGAAAATAATTTTTTTTCATTTCTTTTTCTTTCAAAGGTGAGCAGTATGTTTGTACAAAGAAAATAGAAGATCAATAATCATAAGAGTAGGGAAAATACTTTCAAATATTTCAGATTTCTGCAAAATGTGCTTAAACCAGTTTCTTTGGACTAGGATTTTATTTTATTTTTTGGACTAGCATTTTAAATGGAGAATTGATAGTAGCATTTTAAGATTTACCTTTAAGCCGTTAAATTATGAATATATTTTATATATACTAAAATTTATAGTATAGATGCTTGTATACCTTGTATATGTGAAAGACAAACCACACAATAGAAAAATTAGTCATTTAAAAAACTGGTCACTGTTGATTTGTATTTGTCTTTCAAAACTAGTACTCTGTACAATGCTAGTCAGAGTATAAAAATTCAATTTATATAAACCAAATAACCTCTATATTTATATTATTTGTGTTTATATTGTAACATATATAGCCTATAAACGTGTTCTATATAACATCTATAAACATGTTATAAAACATGTATTTATATTGTTTATACACTCATTCTATGCTATGGAAGCTACTAAAACAAAGTGAATAAGTTAACTCAGTTATCTAGAAAAGGAGAAAATTTAGGAGTTAAGGAAAGTAGTAGTGTGGTTTGAACACTGGTAATACAAGAGTATAAGTACCTTTATCAAATTTAGTATATAGTTAAGCCAAAATATGTTAGATCTAATATAGGAAGTTTAAAGGATAAATCCTGGCAATTATTTATAGACTGACTGCCTGTTGCAATAATTCCTAATCCACATGCACATTTCAGTAAATTCAGTATTCTTTATTAACGTGTCCTTAAAAACAAAAAAAAATTCAACTATTCAGTTGCAGCATTTAATTAAAAAAAAAAAAAGACCAGAAGTGATATTCTGATTAGTTCTCTGCTTTAGGTCCTGGAAGATCATGATAATTCAGGACACAATTCCTTATGGAATAATGTTTCTGACTGTAATCTGGCTCTGAATCATGGCTTGGTTTTATTTGTTACCATCTTTCCCATCATGGTATACAGAGGTATACAATAATAACAAATAAAAATATTTATCTCCTAATAAGACACTGGCATGTTTTAGGGAATGATGAGCTCTTTTTTTAGAAAGAGAACTCAAAACATTTCTCTGGCTAGATAATATGACCTGCTGGAAAATCAACTTTTATATCATTTAAGACAAAACAAAGCACAACTGCTTTCATCTTTCTCAAGTCTTTGAAATGATGCTATAGTTGGACAGTCTGCTAGATTTATTATTTCACTTTCTCCACCAGATGCCTCTTCACTCACATTCTATATTAACAGCTGCTCCTGGACAGGTTCAGGGTTGTGCCAAATTGCCCGGAACTCTCTCCCAGACTGGGCCCAGGGTCCCAGTCTTTCCTTTGTCTTATAGGAGACATTTATCAGGAATACAACATGGATGAGATTAATCCCTGAGATGGAGAAATAATTATTTTAAATGTGAGGTTGAAAAAACATAGAAAATGTTCCATATAAATTAAAAAAGGAGAGTAAAATCTAAATCTTGGGGAATCATAACTCATTGTTTCTGATCAGTGAAAAACCCAAATTGTATTGTAACCTAGCAAAGTAAAAGGCTTATCAAGAGAGGGGAGATAGTCTATTCAATCTCAAATAAATGACCAAAAGGGCTTAGAATTAGAAATTTGATGAAATTTGGAAGAAAAAGACATTGGATCTCAGGACATATTTACATTAATAGTTAAAGAGTTATTAATACTTTCAATAGAAAGTGTCATAAAATTTTTTTACATAATTTGCACCATTCTTAGTCCTTAGTCTAAACTTTGTACCACATTAGCACTCCTAGACAAGGAAGGCAGATTCATAGTTGCTGGCAGAAGAGTATTTAATGTTAGGGAGAGGTGTGGGGAAGAAGGTGGTGATGGTTAATTTCAGGCAAGCTGCTGTGTCTGGAACTATTGGAGTTTTGGAAGGACACAGAATGACTGTGTTGGAGGAGTCAAGTAGAGAGGGTGGATCTAGGATGGAGGTGAAAAGACGGTATGAGAAAAGAAAGCGGAAGTTTGAAATACAGAGTGGGAGATAGAATTACAATTTAACTTTTAGATGTGGGAGAATGTGGCTCAAGAGTTTTGTTTTGGAATCTTCTCTTTGCTCTCTGGATGGAGAAGGAATTTACCAAGTAAATTTAGGGTTTCTAACTGAACATACCAGACGCATGGCTCAGGAAGGCTCTGTATTGAGAAGAAATGAGAATTCAAACCACTAGAAAGCTACAGACACAGTAAATTTGCATTCTTGGTTATATACTGTTCTTTGGTAATCTTTTTCTTTCCATTTTCTATTTGTTTTAAAAATTTTTTTTATCATGTCCAATTATTTTAAAGATATTATTTATTTATTTGAGAGAAATAATGAGCAGGGACGATGGTGGGTGAGAAGCAGAGGCAGCGGGAGAAGCAGATTCCCCCCTGAGCAGGGAGCTCCATGCGGGGGCTAGCTCACAGCACCCCGAGATGATGACCTGAGACAAAGGCAGAGACCTAACTAAGCCACCCAGGTGCCCCTGTTCTTTGGTAATCTTGAGAACTTACTAGAAATGGATATAGATAGCAAACTGAAATGCCAGACCATAAAAGGGGCCAGGCTATGGATTATAGCAGTCATTCCAAATACAAACCATCTCTAAGTCTTCATCTGGGTGTGTGCTGCGGAGAAGTTGGGAGTCCCTTACTTTCCTTTTGCATACTTAAGCTGTTGCTGTATAACTGCACGAGTCTGTGGGTTGCAAAAATGTAAGAGCTATTACTTGGAGCAGGAATGCTTTAATATAACCACATCTTATATCTCGCAAAAGTTAACTCAGGTATGGATATCCAGACCGTGTGTGATGGTGTTAACTGTGCACATATATGCTTAATTTAATGCTGTGTTTTAAGTTAATAATAGCTGATTCTCACAGCATAGTTGTTTTGAACATTTCTCCGATGTGAGCTAATATAATCGTGTTGTAACTATTTACGAACAGCTGCCTCATTACAGAAATGCTGACATATCCTTAACTGTATTGATGCTGATTAGCAGGGAGAAACTAACTGACTATATTCCACAGTAGAGGAGGTTTGTCTTTCTTAGGGGTATTTTTATACTCCATGAAAACTTGACACTCTTTTAAAATGAATGGTTTGGCTGCTAATATATTTTCTCCATCAGACTTTGTAAGTTTTTCCCCAAGGGGAAAAAAAAATAGGCTTTGAACCTCTTCTCAAGAATGGTTCTCACATTGGAAAATTGCTGTTCATTTTAAATCCATTTTTGGAAATGCATACATCAGTTCCTCTATTCCATATATAAACTGGCCATTATGCGTTATTCTCTTTAAAGCACTCTGCTATGGGTTGAAGATATTAAGATGACATATGTAGGTTTTCCTTAATAGTGTTACAGAAAAAACCAAATGTGTGAACAGTTATAATTGTTTAATATATACCGAGAGTGAGAGATGTACAAGTTGTAGAATTAATGAAGAGCTTGTTATGTTCTGTATTCGTAGGAGGGAATGGAAGGCGTTGTAGAGGAGGAAGCATGTGAACAAAATTTCAAAAATTGGAGTTGAAATGGAAGGAAAGGAAACATTTCTACCACTGCATATTGCCCCTGCACTCCATTCCTGTAGGGGCACCACAGTTATGGGCAACTAAAAGTCATTCAGCAGGGTTGGATTGGGAACCTATGAAGAAAAAAAAAAAATGGTCGGACTTGAGGCCAGAGATGCAGGAAGTTACCAGTTTATAAAGGGTGCTTATGCCTTGCTAAGGAAGTTAGGCTTTGTCCTATAATTAATGGCAAACCACTAATTGTTTTGAAGCAGGATGATGATGTCTTAACATTTACATTGTGGCAAAATTACTTTAATAGCAATGTGGGGTGGATGAGGGAGAGAAAGCTTGGAGTCAGGAAGCAATAGTCCATGCATATGATGAGGAGGGTATATATTTAGCTGGTAGCAGTGAGGGAGAAGATAAATTAACATTGAAAATTATTTCTGAGGTAAATATATGCAGGAAACAATGGGCATGAGTAAAATGGCAAGGTGAAATGTAGGTGGATTGTGAAAGAAAAAAGTGCTACAAGCAGAATTGCAAAGATTCACATTTAGAGTATAAATTAAAAAAAAAAAAAAAAAAAAAAAAAAAAAAAACCAGCAAAAGACACTGATGAAACACAAGCATAAGAAAAGTGGGAAAAGAACCTATGGAGTATGAGTCTCTGGTTCTATGTTCTTTTCCACATTTGCTTGTCATATTTTCCTTTTATGCAGACCTAACTCACTTGATTTAAAGTCATTTCTAATTAGTCTTGTTTTCAGCACAGTCTTATGTCATGTCATATTTAGGCACTCTATTTTCTGTCACTTGTGCTAATTAGTTGAACATATTGACTTTCCTCTTTATACTCTTTTTTATTTTGACACAGAAAGACATAATATTTTTTTTAATAAAGGATATGGGAGAATCTGACAAGATATAATGCCTCAAACAAATATTTCATCTTTGAATCATTACTAACATGAACTACAGTTTCAAATATATCAATGGTTTTGACTGGGAATTGTTTTCTGTAATGAAAATTAAGTCTCAGTTTTCATAATTGACAAAAATTAAGAAGTCTGACAAAACCAAGTACTAACTCTAGTCAACCCTGTGTTGAGGGTGTGGATCAAGTGGGAATTGTTAAATGTTTTTGAGAGTATAATTTCCTATTAAAGTTTAAATTTAGAAAAATTACAAAAATATTTGGGGAAAATTAAGTAAAATAGTAGGCCATACTATGTAAAGAGAAAAATTAAAAGACATGAAATAAATTGTATGTTTAGCCATATTTCTATGTTTATATTCATTAGAAAAAGAATGGTTACATGAGGATCCTATTTGCTCAGGTTAAATCAATAATTAGTTAATGATTCAAAGACAAATTTTCTAATTTGTACATTTCTTGCCTTTCTATTTGGAGTAATAGGGTAATTATAATCTTCACACATCCATTTGCATGAATGAAAAATTTTTAGATTTATTCAGTTAAAATGGGTTTTCAGAAGGCACTTTGTTTTTGTTAATATATTGGATATTTTTTCACTATAGGGTTCCTTAACTCTATTTGTTGTTCTTTTTTTCAACATACTTATAGTAAGAAAGTCCTGGTGAGTTACTATCCACCTCTGATATATACAGGAATACCACCTATAGGGTACTAGGGGCATTAATCACTTAATAGCACTCGTTACTCAAATCAACAGGGAGCAATTTGAACCCCACAGACAGAAATATTTTAATGCCAGCTGTTTTACAGTATGAAAAGCTGATTTGCCAATGAATTTTCATTTTTCAATTTATTTTTATATTAAAAATAAATTATTATAGAATTGTTCCCTCTGTCATGATTCTTACTCATAACTAACTTTCAATCAAGCCATACTATTGGCATAAAAAGAGAATTCAGATGGATTCCTATAGTTCCTATAAGGTAGATGGTATTATATAGTTCCTATATATGGTATTATATAGTTATATATATATGTATTTTATATATATATATATGTATATATATGTATGTATATATATGGTATTATATAGTTCCTATATGGTAGATGGTATTATCCTGGAAACCACAGATTTGACTTGATCTACCTGTGTGGATTTTTTACATAAAGGTATAGCCTCTGTCGGGGCGCCTGGGTGGCTCAGTGGGTTAAAGCCTCTGTCTTCAGCTTGGGTCGTGATCCCAGGGTCCTGAGATCGAGCCCTGCATCGGGCTCTCTGCTCAGCGGGGAGCCTGCTTCCCTCTCTCTCTCTCTGCCTGATTCTGCCGGCTTGTGATCTCTGTCTGTCAATAAAATCAATAAAATTTTTTAAAAAATTCTATTAAAAAAAATCAGTATAGCCTCTGTCTATTTCTTTCAGAGATTTAAATAATAATAATAATTAATGTACAATTATCGTTGTGGCAGACAGACTGGAAGGTGGCCCCATGATCATGCCTCTGTGAAATCCCCTCAAGGGTGGGCTATGTAAATCCTTTACTTGTAACAGAATCGTTAGAATCACATAAGCTTTAAAGAAAAATTATAACTAGGGATGAAGAAGGACAAATAATGTTTAAAACATTTCCCTTTATAACCAGTTTGTAAAACAGGTTAAAAGTTAAGTAAAAATACTTCAAGTCAGAATTGAATTAACTGTTGAATCAAATTATTTGATAAAATTATTTGGAATTTGGGATGCCTGGGTGGCAAAGTTGGTTGAGCATCCTAATCTTTGTTTTGGCTCAGATTGTGGTCTCAGGGTCCTGGGATCTAGCCTGCCTTAGGCTCTGCGCTCAGCAAGAAGTCCACTTAAGACTCTATCTTCACCTTCGTCTGCCTCTTCCTTCCACTCTTTCTCTCTCTGTCTTTCTGTAAAATAAATAAATATCTTTAAAAAATTATTTGAAATTTAAGAAAGAAATTTTGCCTATCAATATTTTCCTGCTCAACATTTTAAAATTTTCCTTTCATAAACTAAGTACATACCATCTTCTTCCGGCAGAAGGCTGTCACACTGTCTCTGAATCCCTTACTAAATCCTTATTCAATGTCTCAATTATAGTACTTAACTTATTGCATAAAACAGGTGGAAAAAACACTTTAAATAGATTTGAATTCTGGCCGTATGACAATTCAGTATATTTCATTGAATTAAAAAATATTAGTTAAAATACAGAAAAAAAGTCTAAACATATTACCAACTCCTATAACTGTAAGGACTTTTCAGAATTCCTAATGAAGCAAACCATCCAAGGTAAATGAGTATCACGGCTGGATTTTGGCCCTAAAGGCATGAGTGGAAAAAGAACAGGAAACTTGGCTTCTTTGATCTTGGTTTTGAGTAGAAGGAAACAGGATGGAAAAAAAAAAAAAAAAAAACAAAGTTGCTTAGAATTTTCCAAAACTTTTGATCAATAATAACCTTGCTATTCTAGAAATCCAGGGAAATCTAAATAGGATACATAAAAATAAATCTCTAACTCGGTATATCATAGTTGAACTTCAGAATACCGAATACAATGAGAAACATTTTTAAAGCTGCCAAGGAAGACAAACAGATCAATTATAAAACAGCAGTAATTGAAAACCAGTTTATATTCAACAACAGTAATAGGAGACAGAAGATACTGGAATAATTACTTCTATGTGCTGAGATAATGTAACTGTCTACCTAGAATTCAATACGTAGAATGTTTTCCTAGAGTGGAAATAAAAATATTTTCAGGAAAACAGAAACCTAGAGTTTATTATCAACAAACACTGACTAAAAGAGATTTCTAAAGAAAAACATACCCGGAAAAAAAATATCACATCAAGTAGATGGCCCATAATGGAAGAAAGGGTGAAGTGAGCTCTTGATAAATAGGAATAAATAGTGTAGATCAACATTTCCTGGGAAAAAAATAATAACTAATTTGTGAAATAAAAAGGGCTAGAATTAAACCATTGGACAAAGTAGCCTTATGCATCAGGAAGAAATTACTCAGAGGCTCTTTAATATTTTGGGGAAATTATGTAAGTCTTAATAAGTTTATAACTTTGTTCAGTTAAACAGGCTTATGTAAATAGAAAATATAACTGTTAGCAGAATGTTTAAATATTATAATTTGGAAATAATAGAGAAATAATAAGAAATGAGTGAAAAGCTTAAAGACAGGAGGGAGAGAAACAGAAAAAAAGGACAAGGAGACAGCTGAAACTACAGTTTTAGAAATAAATTATATCAATAATCACTTCAATTTTTCCTTTAAAAAAGCTAGAAAATGTCTGACTAGTATTTTTCTCTCTCTTTACAAACTTTTATTTAGAAATAATTATAGATTTACATTCAGACTCATAGGTTCAATTGAAATAAAAGACTATTCTGTAACCACAAAAATATCTCTTTTTTTTAAATTTTTTATCTTTTTATAAACATATGTTTTTATCCCCAGGGGTACAGGTCTGTGAATCACCAGGTTTACACACTTCACAGCACTCACCAAAGCACATACTCTCCCCAATGTCCATAATCCCACCCCCTTCTCCCAAACCCCCTCCCCCCAGCAATCCTCAGTTTGTTTTGTGAGATTAAGAGTCACTTATGGTTTGTCTCCCTCCCAATCCCATCTTGTTTCATTTATTCTTTTCCTACCCACTTAAGCCCCCATGTTGCATCACCACTTCCTCATATCAGGGAGATCATATGATAGTTGTCTTTCTCTGCTTGACTTATTTCGCTAAGCATGATACGCTCTAGTTCCATCCATGTTGTCGCAAATGGCAAGATTTCATTTCTTTTGATGGCTGCATAGTATTCCATTGTGTATATATACCACATCTTCTTGATCCATTCATCTGTTGATGGACATCTAGGTTCTTTCCATAGTTTGGCTATTGTGGACATTGCTGCTATAAACATTTGGGTACACGTGCCCCTTTGGATCACTACGTTTGTATCTTTAGGGTAAATACCCAATAGTGCAATTGCTGGGTCATAGGGCAGTTCTATTTTCAACATTTTGAGGAACCTCCATGCTGTTTTCCAGAGTGGCTGCACCAGCTTGCATTCCCACCAACAGTGTAGGAGAGTTCCCCTTTCTCCGCATCCTCGCCAGCATCTGTCATTTCCTGACTTGTTGATTTTAGCCATTCTGACTGGTGTGAGGTGATATCTCATTGTGGTTTTGATTTGTATTTCCCTGATGCCGAGTGATATGGAGCACTTTTTCATGTGTCTGTTGGCCATCTGGATATCTTCTTTGCAGAAATGTCTGTTCATGTCCTCTGCCCATTTCTTGATTGGATTATTTGTTCTTTGGGTGTTGAGCTAAAAATATCTCTTAAGTTACCTCTTCATATTTATATCTATGAATATATTGGTTTTTGAGTTTCTTTTAAATTTTTTGCTTATAGTTTCTTCATTGTTCACGTTGGCTGTTTCTGTGGTACTGTTATTCAAACTTCCTGATTATTCTCCCCTTCTGTTATCCATTTTGCTGTCCCGCCCATGTGCTGAGATTTTTATTTTGAAGATTACGTTTTTCAGTTCTAAAAATTCCATTTGGTTCTTCTTTATGTCTTCTAGCTTCTACTGAGTTTTATTTTTTTTTATTCATTTGTTTTAATCAAATCTTTTTGCAGTTGCTTATTGAAGCATTTTAATTTTTCTTATGGTTGATTTAAAGTGTTTGTCAAGTAATTGTAACATTGGTGTCAACTTAGAGGCATTTGTTGGTTGTCTTTTCTCATTTAACTTGAGATATTTGTGGTTCTTGGTGTGATGAGTGATTTTCAGCTGAAACCTGGAACATTTGGGGAATTATATGATGAGAATTTGGACCTTATTTAAATTAAATCTGACGCTGCTCTGGTAGGAAGAAGGTGTTGCCTTGTTATTGCCAGGTAGGGATGAAGGTCCAGATCCTGACAAGTGGGGGGTGGGCAGAGCTCTTTACCAACTTAGGCAAGGATGATGGTGGGGATTTCTGCCATGCCTCTGCTGATATGCCCAGGCTGGGGGTTGGGAGGTGGAGGAAAAGTGCTCACAATGTGGATGCCTGTATGGGAGGCATGGCTTCCTTACTGCTGAGCACTGGAGAAAGCCCTGATAGGGTTGTTCTGAGACCACTACTGTGAAGGGTGGCATAGCGTTGTGTTCTGGGTGGGCTTGAAAGTCTGTGTTCAGTCTGTGGTTTCCAGTGACCAGGGTGGGTCTGTGTGGAGGAAATAGGTATGTTGGAAGGGAAAAGTCTTCTCCAGTACCACAGCAGCAGGGACACTGGGGTGTCTAGTTAGAGAGCGGCAGGGGTGGAGGTTCCGGTTCTCTACTCAGTTTTTGTTGATGGGGTTGGAGGTGGGGCTTCGTTTTTTCTCCGTGGTATTTGGCTAGAGTAGAGCAGTTATTATCTCAAAGTTTTCAGCCCAGGCTGCCTGTTTCCTGGTTCTTTGGTTCCATAGACCCAACTTTTCTTGGGGCTTTTTTTTTTTTTTTTTAACCATTTGTGTCCATTAATATCTCTAAGGTGTTTTTGATTGTACTGAAGATAAACTAAATTTTTATAACATCAATTTATTCCTGTCCCTTGTATGGTGTCTTTTGAAGCTCTGATATAGGGCAACTTTTCATTCTGATTGTAATAGCTTGGGTCTGAGACTTTCTATGTCCTCTGCTCATCAGCAGCTAATGAAAACAGTAGGTACAGAAATTCTCCCCTATGCCATGGAAGACTGGTGCTAAAGCATAAGAGAAATCTCTTTTTTTATGCCAATAGGTCCCAAACACATCTGTGGCTTAGCTTGCCATTTTTATGCTAATGTTCTTAACATAATTAATGGGAATAACATTCAGGTGATGTGTTCCAATAAGAATGAACAAGTTAGGAAATTATCAAAATTTTCTTTTATTGGTTGCTAAATAGTCCCTAAGGTCTGTTCTCACTCAACTGTCCACCACTGTGTTTGCTGCCTTGACCTATCTCAAGGACCCTCATGGAACTCGCACTATGAATTTTTTAAAGGGTGATTTTAAAACAGAGGGTAACCTCTGGGACCCTGTTAAAGTGTGTGATCAGGATATGCTCTGATTGGGTAGTGGGATACACACACACACACACACACACACACACGCAATATAAATATATTTATATATACTTATACATTCCATATAAATTTTAATATAAATAATTCTGTATTCATAATGGTAATGTTGAAGAAAGTGAGTGTATGGCATTTATTTTCATTTTTTTTCCTTCAAATTTTTATTTAAATTCTTATTAATTAGCATGCAGTGCAATATTAGTTTCAGGAGTAGAATTCAGGAATTCATCCTTACGTACAACATCCAGTGCTCATCATAACAAGTGCCCTCCTTTATATCCATCACCCATCTAGCTCATTCCACCCACCCAGCTCCCTCCATCAACCCTCAGTTTGTTCTCTGTCATTAAGAGTCACTTATGGGGGTGCCTGGGTGGCTCAGTGGGTTAAAGCCTCTGCCTTTGGCTCATGTCATATCCCAGCATCCTGGGATTGAGCCCCACATCGGGCTCTCTGCGCAGCAGGGAGCCTGCTTTCCCCTCTCTCTCTCTACTTGCCTCTCTGCCTCCTTGTGATCTCTGTCTGTCATAAATAAATAAAATCTTAAAAAAAAAAAAAAAAGAGTCACTTATGGTTTGTTTCTCCTGCTTTTCTTTTTTTCCACTCCCACATGTTCATCTGTTTTGTTTCCTAAATTCCTCCTATAAGTGAAACTATATGGTACAATAAATATATATCTATACTATACTATATATATGCTATATACATATATAGTTTGAACTTTATTTATATTTATATATTTATATATAATATTTATATATGTAGTTTGAGATAAATATATAGTTTTCTATCTATATATATAAACTTGTCTCTGCAGGTTCGGGTCCATTTATCCAGCTGCCTACTGGATATATCCATTTGATTATTCAGTGTGTTACAAACATACACAATCTTTCAATAAAGCCAGTTTGTCATATCGTATATAAGGTACAAGGTACCAATGGATGGCCTTGAAATATAGTTTGTTGCCTAAGCTAGAACTTGAAAACCACCTTTGACTCTTTCTTCTTCACCTCTGACTTTTTTAAAAATTTATTTATTTTCAGCATAACAGTATCATTATTTTTTCACCACCCCTAGTGCTCCATGCAATCCGTGCCCTCTATAATACCCACCACCTGGTACCCCGACCTCCCACCCCCCCGCCACTTCAAACCCCTCAGATTGTTTTTCAGAGTCCATAGTCTCTCGTGATTCACCTCCCCTTCCAATTTACCCCAACCCCCTTCTCTCTAACTCCCCATGTCCTCCATGCTATTTGTTATGCTCCACAACTAAGTGAAATCATATGATAATTGACTCTCTCTGCTTGACTTATTTCACTCAGCATAATCTATTCCAGTCCCGTCCATGTTGCTACAAAAGTTGGGTATTTGTCATTTCTGATGGAGGCATAATACTCCATAGTGTATATGGACCACATCTTCCTGATCCATTCATCCGTTGAAGGGCATCTTGGTTCTTTCCACAGTTTGGTGACCGTGGCCATTGCTGCTATAAACATTGGGGTACAGATGGCCCTTCTTTTCACTACATCTGTATCTTTGGGGTAAATACCCAGGAGTGCAATGGCAGGGTCATAGGGAAGTTCTATTTTTAATTTCTTGAGGAATCTCCACACTGTTCTCCAAAGTGGCTGCACCAACTTGCATTCCCACCAACAGTGGAAAAGGGTTCCTCTTTCTCCACATCCTCTCCAACACATGTTGTTTCCTGTCTTGCTAATTTTGGCCATTCTAACTGGTGTAAGGCTAAAATTCTCAACAAGATCCTAGCAAACAGGATCCAACAGCACATTAAAAAGATTATCCACCATGACCAGGTGGGATTCATCTGTGGGCTACAAGGATGGTTCAACATTCGCAAATCAATCAATGTGATAGAACAAATTAATAAGAGAAGAGAGAAGAACCACATCATCCTCTCAATTGATGCAGAAAAAGTATTTGACAAAATCCTGCATCCATTCCTGATTAAAATGCTTCAAAGTATAGGGATAGAGGGAACATTCCTGAACTTCATCAAATCTGTCTATGAAAGACCCACAGCAAATATCATCCTCAATGGGAAAAAGCTTGCATTCTTCCCGTTGAGATCAGGAACATGACAAGGATGCTCACTCTCACTGCTCTTGTTCAACATAGTATTAGAAGTCCTAGCAACAGCAATCAGACAACAAAGGGAAATAAAAGGTATCCAAATTGATAATGAAGAAGTCAAACTCTCTCTCTTTGCAGATGACATGATTCTTTATATGGAAAACCCAAAAGACTCCACCACCAAACTACTAGAACTCATACAGCAATTCAGCAACGTGGCAGGATACAAAGTCAATGTACAGAAATCAGTGGCTTTCTTATAAACTAACAATGAAAATACAGAAAGGGAAATGAGAGAATCGATTCCATTTACTATAGCACCAAGAACCATAAGATACCTGGGAATAAACCTAACCAAAGAGGTAAAGGATCTGTACTCGAGGAACTACAGAACACTCATGAAAGGAATTGAAGAAGACACAAAAAGATGGAAGACCATTCCATGCTCTAGGATCAGAAGAATAAACATTGTTAAAATGTCTATACTGCCTAGAGCAATCTATACTTTTAATGCTATTCCGATCAAAATTCTACTGGTATTCT
This sequence comes from Mustela erminea, assembly GCF_009829155.1. Classification (NCBI taxonomy): domain Eukaryota; kingdom Metazoa; phylum Chordata; class Mammalia; order Carnivora; family Mustelidae; genus Mustela; species Mustela erminea. The sequence goes on along the minus strand of NC_045616.1, from coordinate 42,586,727 downwards.
TCAAAGAGCTGGAGCAAATAATCCTAAAATTTGTATGGAATCAGAAGAGATCCCGAATCGCTAAGGAAATGTTAAAAAACAAAAATAAAACTGGGGGCATCACGTTACCTGATTTCAAGCTTTATTACAAAGCTGTGATCACCAAGACAGCATGGTACTGTCATAAAAACAGACACATAGACCAGTGGAACAGAGTAGAGAGCCCAGATATGGACTCTCAACTCTATGGTCAAATAATCTTCGAGAAAGCAGGAAAAAATATACAGTGGAAAAAAGACAGTCTCTTCAATAAATGGTGCTGGGAAAACTGGGCAGCTATATGTAGAAGAATGAAACTCAACCATTTTCTTACACCGTACACAAAGATAAACTCAAAATGGATAAAAGACCTCAATGTGAGACAGGAATCCATCAGAATCCTAGAGGAGACCATAGGCAGTAATCTCTTCGATATCAGCCACAGTAACTTCTTTCAAGATATGTCTCCAAAGGCAAAGGAAACAAAAGCGAAGATGAACTTTTGGGACTTCATCAAAATCAAAAGCTTCTGCACAGCAAAGGAAACAGTTAAGAAAACAAAGAGGCATCCCACGGAATGGGAGAAGATATTTGCAAATGGCAGTACAGACAAAAGGTTGATATCCAGGATCTATAATGAACTCCTCAAACTCAACACACACAAAGCAGACAATCATATCAAAAAATGGGCAGGAGATATGGACAGACACTTCTCTAATAAAGACATACAAATGGCTATCAGACACATGAAAAAATGTTCATCATCACTAGCCATCAGGGAGATTCAAATTAAAACCTCTGACTTTTAATAGTAAAATATTCCTTGTTTCTCTACTCTAGGAGCTCCCAAACTCATCCATTTCTCTTTGTCTCTGCTGCTTTTGCTTTGGTGGCTGTTACCTCTCACCGACTGAAGCCGGCTAAAGCACACTCAGTAGGTAGTCCTGCCTCCCGTTTTCTTGCCAGGCCTCTAGCACAGCGTCTTGCGTTCTCAAACAGTAATTCATTTCAGAATTGCAAATGATCTCAGCTATAGCCCTCTCAGGGGTCTGCATTGTTTTGTTTCTCGCCTTTGACCCCTACTGCCCAGAGTGGTCTTGGTCACTTAAAAAAATAAAGGATAACATTATCTTTATTTAAAATTACTAAGTTGCTTTCCATTTGTACCAGATGACATGCTAACTCTTTTCCTTACTGGTGTTTCATCTTAACTCTTGGCTCGGCCTCCCTGGGCAGCCTCCTGTTAGACTCTCCTTCTTCATTTGCCGTACTCCGTATATGCTGGGATAATTTTATGTAAGCCATGCTCTTTCCAGCCTCAGTTCTTTTCCCTTTGTGTCTTCAAATTTGCCCAATGCCCTTGTCCTGGTGTTTTTGAATGTCTGGCTTGCTTTTGAACATTCACAGTCCAGGTTTTAGTAACACTGCCTCACAGGTCTTAGCTAAGCATCTTCCATGAATTAGTGACCTCTAACTCTGCTGTAGCTCCCTGTTCTGTTCATTTTCTTTACTGTATTTATCACCTTCTGAGTTTTTTGATCTGTATAGTTTCAACCTGTATTTGTTTTTAACATGTTTGCTGTTTGTCTTCTGCAATTAGATGCAGACTCCCTAAGGGCAATGCCCAGTCTTTCTCATTTTATGTCCCCTGGTGTATGAACTGTGTCTGGAACATGGTGATGATGGGTAACTTGTTGATTACTCACAAAAAACCAGGCCTAAACATGTTGTCCTTATGATCCTATGTAACTCACATGATGATGGCTAGAGTCAAGTACAAGTGTTAATCCCATGACTTTAGAATCAGATTCCGTTATATAAACGATACCTGCATTAGCTCCCAGTCCATTTCAGATGACTGGAAGAGATGTTACTACAAAAAAACTGGGAGAAATAAGCCTGAGCAATACGGAGGTTGGTTGCTACACTCACAGCACTAACAGTGCCTCACACTGGTAGAAAATAGAAGAAAAGGAATATGATTCATAACCTGGAAGGCCAGGTTTTCCGTGTGTCAGACAGCCTGGATCAGTTGTTGGGATCCTGCGTGATTTTGTGGTAAACTAGTCTGGTACTTACTATCACTGATAAATGCTCGATTTCTAAAAACCTGTTCCATCTGTCTTTGCCTTTAGTTGATAACAAGTAGGCATCTTTATTCCCTTAGTAAGTTGGGCAATAGGCTTTATTGACAATATATTTTTAAAATTTCTCTATAACCAGCCAAATATCTTTCTCTCATTTCTGGATGCAAGGAATTATGCCCTGCTTGTGTACGTAAGCAGAAACTCACAGCCTCTTATTTCCAACTCAGTTTTATGACCCACCCTCAAAGGACATGCACTAAGCATTCTTTATCTACCTCAATGTATGACTCATGCAGGGGTTGGAGGTTAATGCTATGGCTCAGGGCGAACAATCATGTGGTTTCCAGGGTACCTGTCTGCCTCTGAACATGGACAGTTTTCAGCTGTCCTCCACCATACCCATCTGACATTTGAGAAAAACAAGGCACAGGATGATTAATAGGCTTGTTCATGGCCATCTAACTAGTGAGTCACAAAGTCAGAGTGTGATTCCAAATACTCTTTTGAGAGCCCATGCTCTTAGGCATGAATCTCTACTTTAATTCTGTAATATATAAGCAAGATCACATGTGTTCTATGTAATTGAAATAGTAAGTCTTCATTCATTACTCTTTTTTTTTATTAAACCTCAAATTTTTCTTAAGAACGCTTTCATTTTAATTATTTTCAAGACTTATTAGTGGGTAGCATTCATTGAAATGCTAAACATTTTTAGGCTTGATAATGAAATGGCAAACCTCACATGTATTGAAGTATTAACTAGGAACGATTTTGGCAAGTTGTACACATGGGGCATACATATTCAGTGTGCTTCAACACATTTTATTTTTCATTCAAGAAATGACCGTGACTTCACTTAGCCCCATATACTTCACTGAGAGTTGGACTCAGTCAGCTAATAGCTTGGGCACAGGAACTGATAGATCAGAATTGCAATTGCCAGAGACAGATAAAACCAAGCAGAGAAAAGAATGTATAAAGTGGCCATCTCTTGAGAAATCAGCGGCAATTTTCCTTGGAAAAGTCAAGCTCTGTCAGTTTGAGGACAAGGATTAGAGAAGTTTCTTTAATTAGAAAGTTCAATGAACAAAGCAGGGAAAATCATTTTCCTTCAGCCTGATGATGCTCAGAAGGGTAAAGTATCAGGTTGTTAATTCAGCTCCTCTTAAATGTTGATACGGAGTCAAGGCTGTCACTCGTCCGACGGGTAGCTCCAACCACTCTATAGTGTGTGTGCCAGTTCTCTGTGCAGTGAGGAGACTTACACATAAATCCTAATAGAGAGGGTGGATGGTAGATTGGTTCTTAAAGCAGTCACTAGCTAACAAATTATCATCCTGGATGAAAAATGAGGTCATGAAGATTTCAATATGGCAAGAAAGAAGAAGGTGCTGTCTGTGCAGGAAAGATAGTGTGAACCCATCTGTGGTAATAGATTAATTGCCTTCATTAGCAAAGATGTATAACTTACACCAACCATCAATAAATGTTTCAGATTTACTCAAGAGTGATTACTCTGTTGATAAAAAAGATAAAACTTATTCCCAAACGAAAGTAAAAGTAAATATATTTCCAAAATTTTCTGTAATCTGAAACATCGTTCTGTAATAAAGAATAATTATTCGTCAGGTAAAGAAAAAAGGATGACAAAAGAAATGCCTTAAAAAACTGCATTACCTCTAGTGACTTTTTATAAAGCTCTACAGTAGTCTGGGAGGTATTTCTGCTCGAGGAAACTATCTTTATTGGCTGGAGTTTTTGCTTTGGTCTTTAAGATAATCAGACTCTTAAAAAATCATTTACTGAAGTTTTTTTCCTATCTCAGTTCATAGTATTTTCCCTCCTCTGTTCAGAGAGATGAGTCCTGCCTTTCATTCTTCCATCAGTGTCTCATTATTATGTATGATGTGTAGTAAGGAAAAATACTTCAGAAAAACTTCAAAAAACTTAATTTTTTCTTAAATGATGCCACAGTAGGTGGTAGTGGATTTGGAAATTAATTAGAGAACAATATCCATATAGCCCATAGAACATTTTAGTTAATTTATAGAATTCAATATAGTGGGGAATGAGATAATTATTAATATATAATAACACTTAATCTAGAGCAGTCAGAGGGAGAAGGCTATCAGGACTCCAGGTTAAATAGAATTGAATTCTTCTGTGCCTTTACTAATTGTGAACATTTTGTATCTCATAGACTTTTATTATTATAACCTAATTAAAGATATTTTGTAGTCAGAGAAAAAGAAGCTATCTTCACTAGCTGGAGTGTTAATGACAAGAGAATAAGAACAGGAAGTATCATCTTAAATCATAACATACAAAAGTTTCCATGATTGATTCATTCAGCGAAAAATATTGAGCACCTAGTATGTTACAGGCAAGGCACTGATTCTGAGGCTAGATCAATGCACAAAAGAGACAAAACATTTCTTTTGTCATAGAATCTACATTCCAATTGGACAGGACAAAATTTAAGAAGTAAGTTATATAAAATATTTCAAAGCGTTTAGTGTGATGGGGAAAAATGAGCAGTATTAGGGAAACTGAGAATATGGTGGGAGGGAGTGGCAGTTTAAATGGGCTAGCCCTTGTGAATCTCTCTAATAAGATAGTGCTTGAATGAAGACTTGGTAGAGATGAGGAAGTATGTCACATGGGTATTTAAGGAATATCATTCCAAACAGAAGGAAGAAGCAATGCAAAGACCAGGAAGTGGGAGTACTCTAGTCATGGCCATTGGACAATAAAACCACTCTGGGCAGACCAGAATTAATTAAGAAAAGAGTAGAATGAGATGAAATCTGGACCTTATATTTGTATTATTTTACTCAGGAATAGATTTGTACATAAATACATATCGCATATTCATTGTTGGTTTTTAATTAGCTTAAACTGAAGTAAACATCTATCATATAAGATGACACTAAAGCAGGTCTTATTCATTCTGTTCTTGCTCTAAAAAAAGGAAAGGAAAAGGATATTGGGCTAATTTGCAATGAATGTCTCTGAATTTACAGTGCTTGTTATTATGACACTGGGTTTCTTTTAAATCATTATGTTAATTATTTTTCAAAAACATTGCTTTAATAATTTGATTTTAAAATTTTTAGAGTCTCATCTCACCATTTCTTCTCTGTTGTTTTGAAAATTACATTTCTCTGTCAGAAATGCCAAAAAGATCCTCCTTATCCTGAAACGCTCTATGTTCCTATCCCACTGTCTCAGAGGGTCTAAAATTATCAGTGTCTGTCTGTATTTTGTGTTAAAGCATTGAAGCCTCCTATGATATGCATGTATTTTCTGGAAATGGTAAGACATTGAGTAAGCATTAGTGTAATAGCTTGAATTCATCAGAGAGCAACATTTTACATTATAAAGCACTTTGCATCACTTTAAAGCATTTTCATGTAATTAAATTAATTCATTCCTTTAGGGTATTATTATACCTATTTTGCAGATCAAGAAAGTAAAGCTTATAGAAATTAGTGACATGAACTTAATATCCCATTAGTTAGTAAATAGGAAAGCCCAACTTAAACTTCAGATATTCTGGTTCCAAGTGAACGTCTTTGTTTTACAAAATGTAATGGGAGTAAAAAAGTAATTCACAAGGAGTCCCTCACTGCCTAAACTTCAGATTCCTATGGAGGCAGGTTGTATCCTCTCTGAGCACAAATATTTAAATTAAGTCTTGCCTGTTAATCTTTATGAGAATACCCTGACTGTTGTTTGTTTACTGGTATCCGTAATCATTTGTTTATTCATTTTGGTCAGTCTCTCTAACTAGAATACAAATACTGTGAGGTCAGAGACTGTGATATCTTATTTACCACACTAGTGTTATTTTGACTCAGCACAATGCCAGCTACCTAGCTGGCACTCAAATGACTGTTGAGTGACTGTTGCATGAGATGGTAACTGGGACATGTTGACTACAAATGTATCAGACTGTGCCTTAGGGCTTGTTATTAGAGGGTTGGGACTTTCAGCCCTACCTCTGAACCTCCATGGGGCTGAAGGTTGAAATCATCCCCAGTGGTCAATGGTTTAATCGACCATGCCTATGTAATGAAGCTTTCATAAAAATTCCTGACTTTGGAGACCTTTTGGGTTGGCGAACATGCAGAGGTGTGGGGAGGATGCCAAGACTTTGAGTGGGTATGGAAGCTCCACTCCCCTCCCCACACCCCATGTCCTGTGCATCTCTTCTGTGTAGCTGTTCCTGAGTGGGGTCATGTTACAATAAACCAGTGATCTAGAAAATAAACTTTTCCTGAGTTTGGGATGAACCCAATGAGGGGCGTCACAGGAGTCTCTGGTTCATAGTTGGCCAGTTAGAAGTCCAGGTGACAACCTGGACGTAGGGTTGGCGTGTGAGTTTTTGAATTTGGGGGGAACCAGTTTTATGGAAATGAGCACTCACTGATTGGGGTCTGCACAAACTCCAGGTAATTATATCAGAATTGAATTGTAGGATACCCAGCGGGTATTGGAGATCTGGTGGTTTGACAGACCCCACACATGAGGTGATCAGAAGTGAAATACTGAGAGCAGGTTGAGGGGAGACGCAGGAGAGTTTATTCTTTTCATGATTAAATAAGGTTGCATATTTAAACTGCCTAGCATAATTTTGGGTCCATGGCAGGAATCCAGTAAAAGATAGAGAGGCCTCCTTTTTCTTTTCTTTTCCTATTAATAGCCAATTCCAGAATGTTTTCTTTAAACACAAAAATAGAGATGAATAATTACCCAGAATGGAGCCCACAGTAATGACAGTACGTGGTGTTATGAAGGCCAATATTTCAGAATAGGATGAAATAATTTAACATATATGGTGTAATTCACCACAGTGACTGAATCCACCATTAATTAGTATCAATTTTTATTGAATTTTATTGAATCTCTCCAACTATTTTTCATTTCATTTCATTTCATTTCAGTTAAGAATGTGCATTTTAAGGGTGTCTGGGTGGCTTAGTCGGTTGAGCACCTACCTCCGCTCAGGTCATGGTCTCGGGTCATGGGATCAAGCCCCACAAGCGGCTCCATGCCCGGTGGAGAGTCTGCTTGGGATTCTCTCTCTCTCTCTCTCTCCCTTCCCTCTGCTACTCCACTATTCATGCTCATGCACACACACTCCCTCTCTCTTGGATAAATAAATAAATCTTTAAAAAAATAAAGAGAGAGAGAGAATGTACATTTTAGTATAAAATTAGAGAATATGTTTGAGATTTTCCTGATGAGTGTTAGGACTTTTACAGAAATGGTCTATAAACTAAAAATTTGGAAATATTTTGAATTTGAGTCTCTGAAGAAATGAAATTCAAAGTTTTTCAAAGTTTGAATACTGTATCCCCAAATGCCAAATCTTTCTTCCTTATTCTTTGCAGTATTAAAAGATATTATTAAGAGCTGTTTTAAATAAAAGATATTTTGGAAACAACATTAACTCTTTCAGGTGATGAGTATTTTTTTAATCAGTTATTGATCTTGTTTTTTTAATTTGCAGAACAATTATGTAATGATGCCCAAGAGTTGATGTATCTTTCAAAAGTCTTTCATAAACTCCTATGGAATAAAAAGAGCCACAGATCAATAAAGTTTAGTTAATTCTTCCATATTAAAAATAAAATCATATCGATGATGTTGTTGATGAACAGTACAAGCCACAGTTTATGATGACAGAGTAGGTTACTTACAGACTTTTTGCCCTACAGTAGTGAACTGTATCGAGTCGTGACCACATGTATAGCCGTGGAGTAACGGAGCCATCTTATTAGAGTATGGTATAGAAGAAGTTAAAAGACAAAAGTCTTGAATTTGTCATCAGGAATTTTAGAAAATAAATCAAGGGGCACCTGGGTGGCTCAGTGGGTTAAAGCCTTTGCCTTTGGCTCATGTCATGATCCCAGGACCCTGGGATTGAGCCCCACATTAAGCTCTCTGCTCAGCAGGGAGCCTGCTTCCTCCTCTCTCTCTCTGACTGCCTCTCTGCCTACTTGTGATCTCCGTCTGTCAAATAAATAAAATCTTTTAAAAAATTAAAAAAAAAGAAAATAAATCAAGATAAAATATACTATTGCTAAGTAAGCAATGCTTATCAAAAAAAATATTAAAAAATTGCTAAAATTAAAAAAAAAAACGGTAAGGAAGAGAATGAGCTGAATAATGTGGATCTCTGGAAACGGAGTGTTCTTAACAGATGGTTAAGCAAATGTAAAGTCCCTGAAGCAGAAGCCAGCTTGGGTTGTCTGTAATTGAGAAAGAAGCAGGGAGCCACTGTGCCGGACACAGAATGATGAAAGGGGGTGGGGTGAGTGGTAAGAATGGACAAGGACACCTATGCTTCCTCTTTCAGTTTCTTCCTCCTTCATGAGCAGATTTGGCCTTCTCTGACCACAAATATTTAAATTAAGCTTTGCCTGTTAATCTTTATCACAGTACCCTGACTATTCCTTATTTATTAGTGTCAGTGATAACTTGTTTGTTTTGGTCCATCTCTTTAACTAGAATCCAAGTCATCTTGACCGCACCTGTGTTACCTGGAGCACAGGTACCTCGGTGGCACTCAAATGGCTGTCAGCTGAACCAGTGACTGTTCGGTGAGGTGGTCAGTGGGACTTGTTGACTTGCTAAAAATGTACCAAGCGGTGACTGGGGATTTGTGAGCTTTTTAGTGTGCACATTGTATTTCAGTAAAAAATGATCTCTCCAAGGTGCAGAATAAAAATATACACAATCAAAATTTAATAAGCTTGGGGATGAAAACAGAAAGAATAGAACCAGAAACAAATGGTGAACTGGGCAGACCGGAATGCAGCCATTTGTAGCTGTTTGGGTAGCTTTCTACCCACCATCCCTATGATGACTTTGCAGTACCTAGGAATGTCCCATTCTCCCTGCATCCTTTCTCTTGCCTCTGAAGAATGGAAATCCTACTCTTGCTCCTGGTCCCAGGGAATCAGTGGACAAGTTTCAACCTACACGGAAAAACTATTTCTTGGAAAGTTTTTTTTTTTTCTTCCAAGAAAGCAGATGTAATTTTAATTGGGATACCTAACGCTGCTGTACTTATGTTTTCAATTAAATCCCCTTTAAGTAACATATGGGGAACTAATATCATTTAATTCACTGGAAACAGTAAAATCAAAAGACATAATCCCAGTCCAACTATTGCATGTAATAAATGTTTAAAATAAGTAATTTAAAAATAAGGTCTTTTTATTAATTCATTGAATGTTAAATATTAGAACAGAAATGAGTCTTCTGATACCAACTGAAGCTACATACACATTCCAGATACCCATTTGTTCCCTCTTGCTTGTGTTTATCCATACACAGCAGTTTTAATAAATTAATGATATACAAGATACAGAAAAACTTTGTTCCTTCAAAAGAAAGGAACAATTAGGTTGCCCAGCTAAAGAATTCCGAGAGGTATACTGAAGTTTGGTTCATGCATACACAAGTTACATAAACTTCTTTATCACATATACTGCCATTTACTTGATTAAACTTCTAGTTCTAATCAATAACAATAATTTGAAAATTTATAATTTAATATTAAAATTCTTCTTCACATTAGATAGTCAGTGGTTTAAAAACATTTTCAATAGCTCCTCCCGCTTCCCAATTAGGTTTTTATTAGTCCAGAAACCATTGCTGAAATATTTGGACTCTCCTTTAGAAGTATAGGAAATCCAGTGGCTTGTGACTCCTGGGAAATAAATAAAGCAGTCCTTTCCCCTTCACCCCACTCTCCAGTGCTCTGCCACCAAGTATCTCTAGAATTGGATAACCTTAATGGGATAGCCAGAGGTAGATAAATACATCACCATCTTTTTTCTTCTTGACCCCACTAATTAAAAAAGAAGAAGAAGAAGAAGAAGGAAAAAAAGATAAAAGCTGATTATCTGGGAGAAAATGTATACATTTTTTATGTATTCAGTGTTGACTGATTTCTTGGACCGGGTTATTGCCTGATACACTTCTTATAATGGCGTGAGGGGGAGGGGAGGGAAATACAGAACTTACATTAACCTGTTTATTTCTTTGTTTATGTGTGAGACAATAACTTTTGTTCCAATGGCTGAGCTTTTATCGTGTACAGTTTAAGTGCCTGGTACCATTTGTTGATTAATTTGCAAAACAGACTTATCCTGTATACAGATCTTCTCAATCATTAAAGGTTTAATTGACTTGGTATTTGGCAAATGGACCAGGATTCTCAGTCACAGCCTGAACCTGAAGGATGGAATGGTCTTTCTAGCCAACTGGCACATTGCCCTATGACTATAAAACATAAGCAAGTGGCAAGAACCTTAGGTGTAATTTTGAGACTTCACAAAAGAATCATCCTAATCAAATTATATTTTCTGCATTTAAAGGTATTGCCGGGAATATTTTGTATCTGCTTTGGTACTATGGTATGACAGTCTTTTAATGGTTTCTCTAAAATACTCTGACTCTAAAATGTACAATTAAGGTAGACGATACAAAGGTGTGTGCCCTCTAACTTCATGTATTCCTTTATTCACGTATTCTTTCATCTGATATTTATTTAGTATTGACTTGTGTTGTGTGGATAAACTCATGGATGTCTAGAACCATCTTTTTTTATCGCTGCATTTCCAAAGCCTGGTTGCTGACTCTAGAGATGGTTCTAGATCTCTGTGAGTTTATCCATGAGTTTAGTTGGAAGAAACATCAATGCAAAGTGCAGGTCATAGGGCTATAAAAGCAGCCCATAAAAGACCAAATTTTATTTAATTCATAGGAAATATAGATGTTAGAGATTTATAACTTCAGCAAAAATTCAAGCTAATATAATTTTAATGTAGCGCATTTTTTATATAAAAATATCTTCTGTATTCCTTTTACTCTAAGTCTGATAGTCCTCCTACAAAATAAGACACATTAACAAGTTTCAATGAAAACATGTTTGAAACACTTTAGGAAACCAAATGGGTGAATATCTTTTATGCTGTGGAAGTCCTGTGCTTGTTTGATTACAATAGTAAGAAAAAAATTTTATTTTAGATTTTTTTCCTGCCTCTGTAGAAAGATTTGTTTCTGAAAAAGTATAACCTGGAGGAGAATAGAAGGAGAGAAGGCCATTTCTTGACATTCGTATCAGCTGACGCTGTGGCTGGTATGCTACTCCCCCTAACCAAGATAAGGAGTGCTGCCCTAAATCCATATGCATGCTAGAAGGTGAGGCAGCATGAGAGTTTTCCTAATCTTCTATCTCCATATTTTTATGTATGAAGTAGGTATTTGTAACCTTTGTATTGATAGGATTTTATTGCCCCTTTTACAGAAAAACAAACCTTACCTTGTTTAATTCACCAATTAATTCACAAATTAAAAATGTGCGCAGTAGGAATAAATAAACTGAACTGTCAGCATTCTATAAAAATGTAGTTTTACTGACTTTAGTTCTGTAAAGAAACTGTTTCACATCTTTTAATCTATAAAATCTCCCTTCAAGAGACATTTTTATATAAAACTGGAAAGTCAGCAGATCCCTAACCTCATACCCATTTTCTACAAATCTCCTCAACCTCATGCATGTAATTCCTGCACAAATACTAAACTTCACAAGTTAAGGACATAATCAAATTTTGTTGTCAAAATGTTCATTGTTGTTGTCAGAGAACTCATTACCCCTGAAGGCTATGATAAGAAGCTAAAAGAAACAGGATCCTGGAACCAAGAAACATGTTAAGATGGGCTGCACAGTGAGTCTGGTTAATTGAGCATTGGAATTGGAATCGGAATACATCCATGGCAGAGGGCAGAAGTTACACGGCTAACATTCATTAGAAAGGACTTGTTTTCTCCCCATGCTTCGTTCAAAGGATTTTCCTCTACCAGTAGTTTCATTGTTTAGATGCCACAGAAACTTAGTACTCAGTTTTCTACTCAAACTCCAGCCATAGTCCTGCCATTTCAGGGATACTGTGTGGGAAAGTGTCCCAGTTTTATGCCACTCCTGGAACACTATAAACTTGCCTACTCCTCCCGTGAATGAACACAGCTACCAAAACCACCACCCTCTCACCTAGAAGTATCAGTGTCCATCATCTTTTTTTGAAGTCTCAGTCCTTCCAAAGCAAAGGCTGATAAATACCATGATTATCAGGGAAGCTCTATTCCTATTTGGAGTATCTCTTACTGAGACAGAAAGAAGATCACCTTTTTGTCTTCTTTACCAAAGGGACACCAGAACCTACAAATAAGTAAGGTATAGACAAATATATGTCTGAATCATCTTCCTATAAACTAATGTCATTGTTGTGTGTGTGTGTGTGTGTGTGTGTGTGTGTGTGTGTTAGTTGTATTCTCTGAATATTATAGTCAAAGCATCTAGACATGTTGAGATACTATACTTCTATTTGTGATATCAAATGACTCCTCCCTAAATCCCTGGGCATAAACCCAAGTGTCCTTTGACTCACAGACTCTCTCACTGCTATGCTATGAGCAAGATCCATGCTACCAGGACCCAGAAACCAGGGCAAATGCTCAGGACAACCTGTCTTTGAAGAGTAGATCTCATTCTTCATAATGGCTGGTTAATGTGCTTCTTCAAAGGCCTTGGCAAGTCACATGATAGCAAGATATATATTCTGTAATTCTGGAAAAACTACTTGAGTTCTCAGTACTTTTAGCTAGTTTCTTGCCCAGGTATCATGAGAATGAGCATATAGGCCATTCACTAAGCAATTTTGATGAACCTGAGAATTAGTAAGCTTTATTATCCTGTCCAAGGCTATATGTAATAGAGAACAGAAGCTTTTTCTAGAGGCAAAGCTAAGATGTATATCGCTGGGTAACATGGGGAACCCTATAAAAAAAAGTAAGAGCCTTTTTCAGGTAATCATGAAATGTTCAAAGTCTAGGAATTCCATCTTGTTTTGGGTGGTGGCCAACCTTTAACTTTTACTGCAGTTCTAGAAACTTAGACCCCTGTCTTAGTACATCATATATGAACCCTCATCTTGTTTCTGTGCTTTCCTGGGATGGTAAGACAGGATTTTCTTTTGTTCGTGGACTTTGTTAATTCTTCATGGAGACTAAAGTAAAATCTTGGCATTTCATTTCATGTGATTGGATTAATGTTAGACCTTCCTGATTTTATTTTTGTTTTGTTTTCCTTTAGTTTTTGTTTGTTTTGGTTTCCTACACTAGCTGAGAGATTTTTGTTGGTAACGATCTATACTGTGATGGATTTGCTGCCCTACATGGGAAGTTTATCTCTGTTCTCAATTTTCCCTGGTCTAGCCTGTTGTATTAACAGCCAGGTGCTATTTCTGGTGATATGGAAGAAACAGAAGACTGATGTTTTCCATTGGCAGGAGCCTCAATCTGAAGACTAGATTCTTTTGACTAGAGGATAGGAAAAAAGAAGGGAGCTAGTGCAGGGCCACCCAAGTGCTCTGCCCAGTAACATTTTAAATGACAGCCCATTATTTAAATCTGGAATCTAACTTTAAAATATATGTTCTTTAATCTATTTGGCTATTGTCATATGTATTTTCACCTTATGAAGAAAGTTAGTAAAAATGCTTATGGTCATAAGTGAATTTGAATTATAAAACCCTGTATAAATATTTTATGTTTACTAAAATAGAACAATGAATCCAATTTCCATTTATAATCTTTCAAGATATTTATCTTCCACAATATTAAGATTCTTGAGAAATTGTTACTTCATTATGATACTAGAAGTATGCACAATAAGAGGCTTTTAGCCCCTTATGAATTCAAATCTGATATTGAGGTTTGAAATTTTATTTTATTTTATTTTATTTTATTTTATTTTATTTTATTTTATTTTATGAGATAGAGAGTATAGGTAGGGATGGGAGAGGGAGAATCACACTCCTCACTGATCAGGAAGCCCAAAGCAGGGCTTGATCCTAGGACGCCAAGATCATGACCTGACCTAAGTTGAAGGCAGATGCTTAACCGAGTCAGCGAGGCACCCCTTCGTGGTTTAGAATTTTATACTTGGATTTCAGAAAACCCAAATGAGGATCTTGGGATTCAGAATATTTTCATAGCTGAACAACAATGTTAAGAAGATGTGGGGCACCTGGGTGGCTCAGTGGGTTAAAGCCTCTGCCTTTGGCTCAGGTCATGATCCCAGGGTCCTGGGATCCAGCCCCGCATCCAGCTCTCTGCTTGGCAGGGAGCCTGCTTCCTCCTCTCTCTCTCTGCCTGCCTCTCTGCCTATTTGTGATCTCTGTCTGTCAAATAAATTATTAAAAAGAAAAAAAAAGTGATTATTTCTTCAAATCACTATAACCAAGAAATGATGTTGAAACTCTCTTTCCATACTTACAGAGCCTCAGTTCTATCCATGATAACTTAATTCCAGCACACATGAGTGTAAGGATGCACTAAAACACTCTGACTCGATTTTAAAAATAACTATAAAATTTTATAAACTGAATACCTTCATTTAAATAGTACCCAGATTTAGAAACAGCATAATACCAGCAGCTTGGCTCTCCTTCTTCTCTTGCTACGTTCTTGACACTACCACTTCCCCCGAACGCCTGGAGGAGGAACCAGTATCCAGATTTCTTATAATTTAGGTTAGTCTTACTTGTCTTGAAACCTCATATAAATGGAATCGTAGGGTATACACCCATTTTCTTCTGCATTTGTTCTCTCAACATTAAGCTTGCGAGAACCACACGCAATGTAGTATCTGTAGAATATTTGTTCGCATTTATATTTCTGTCAGGTAGATACCTGTGAGTAACAGTGTTGCGTCACAAGCATGTATCTGTTTAGTTTTAACAGATACCGACACGTTTCTAAAGTGACTATCACAATTTTCAGTCCCAAGGATAGTTTATAAAATGTCTGTTGCTCCATATCCCCATCAATGCTGTATTTTTCTCTTTTTCGTGTTAACAGTTCTGAAGATTATTTAGTGATATTAAATTGTGGTTTTAATATGTATTTCTTTGATGACTCAGTTGCTCATTTTTTTATTAAAGATTTTTGTTTATTTGAGAGAAAGAGTGAGCATATGAGAGAGAGAAAAAGAGAGAGCATGAGCAAGGGGAAAGGCGGAGAGAGGAGCAGACTCCCTGCTGAGCAGGGACCCTGATGTAGAGCTCAATCCCAGAACCCTGGGATCATGACTGCAAAGACAGTCACTCAACCAACTGAGCCACCTGGGCATCCCTCAGTTGCTCATTTTTTGTTTATCGAAAACTTGCATATTCTTTTTTGTTAAGTGTTCCACTTTTTGGCCAATCTTTGTTTTAAAAATACACATTGGGGGCGCCTGGGTGGCTCAGTGGGTTAAGCTGCTGCCTTCGGCTCAGGTTATGATCTCAGGGTTGTGGTATCGAGTCCCGCATCGGGCTCTCTGCTCAGCAGGGAGCCTGCTTCCCTCTCTCTCTCTGCCTGCCTCTCTGTCTATTTGTGATTTCTCTCTGTCAAATAAATTAAAAATCTTTAAAAAAAAATACACATTGGACACAAATTCTCAGATACGTGTGTGGCAGATACCTTCTCTCACTAGGTTAGTTGCCTCTTTATTAATGTCATATTTTAATAAGTGAAAGTCCATAGTTGTAATATATTCCAATGTATTTATTTTATGGTTATTAGTATTTTGTGCCTCATTTAAGAAAACCTTGCCTGGTTCAAGGTATTTTACCTTTATTTTCTTCAAAAAGCTTTATTCTTTGCCTGTCCCACATTTAGATCTTCAATTCATCTGGGATTGATTTCTTATACCTTGTATAAGCAGGGGTCAAAATCCAATTTGTTTTCTTTATCGATATCTAACTTACCTAGCACCACTTATTGAAAATACTGTCCTTTCCCCACCGACACTCTGACTTAACTTTATCTTACCTCTGAATTTCTTCTTGGCAGGAACACTTTCCATGCTACACTCATGTTCTTTTCTCACCACCCACCTTCCTTTCATTATAAATACATGTAGCTTAAAACCAGTTATTTCCAGTTTAAAGAAAAAGATAGACACACACAAATTTTATGTCAAAGCTATATATTTTTTTTAATGGAACTTCATTGTCAGAGAGGACAGAACACTGTATTATAATTACCATGATTAGAAAACAGTTGGCTCCACAAGTCCTAGTATGCGCAGGTCTATAATTGCTGGGATGAAAGTGGTGAAGAGGCCATAGCTTCTGACCCACTTTCCTTGCATGCTTCCCTGTTCTGTGAAGTCCGCAAGTGGAGAAATTGCCATCTTTTTTCCAATTCCCTCAATTGAGAACCTGGGTTCTGTATGTTGATAAGCAGTGCTCATATGAGACTTGAAAGATTGAAAATATAGTAGAGGGAGAAGTTCCGGTAGCTTTAACTGTCTCTTTTCCCAGGTTCCATTGTGGAGACCCTCACAGTTCTTGAGAACCTGGGTTTTGTATGTTGATAAGCAGTGCTCATACAAGACTTGAAAGATTGAAAATATAGTAGAGGGAGATGTTCCTGTAGCTTTAACTGTCTCTTTTCCCAGGTTCCATTGTGGAGACCCTCACAGTTTGTGCGGTGGGGCTTAGAATCCTGTCTTATTTTGAGGTATTGAAAAATAGTTGCATCTTCTTTCTGATTCCTTGACCAAAGCTCTGTCAGGTGTCTGTAGATTGAAGTCTTGTTTTTCATCTTTCTGTGTGTGTTAGAAGTTAATCGTTTTTTCAGTTAACCTTAGCTATAGCTCATTCTGGGAGCTTTGCCTAGAGATCTAGACTAGAGCATACCTTTTCAATATTTCTAACACTTGCGTAAAGTGTCACACTTCCTGGAGGAAACTCATATTTTTCTCTTTTAACTAGACAACTAGAACACTGTATTTCCTGCAATCATGCCCTTTTGAATAAAGAGACTACAGAATTTTACTGAAGGCTGAAATACTTAAGGTAAAGAGGGCAAATGCAAGTTGGTACAACTGGCTAAAAAAATAGAATTCTTTTTGCAGAGGCAAGGTTACCATCATGGCCATAAGAGAAGAGTAAAGAAATGATACCGCTAGAGAGAAATAGGCTCATTAAATAGTCACATGGTATAATTTAATAAAGACCTTTAAAGAAGAGAAAGCATGCTTCAGATTATTAATTGTCAATTTCAGTCACGTATTTACTAATTATTTTTCCTTACGTGTCATTAACCAAGACAGGATAAGTTCATAATAATACAACTCTGGACTCCACCTTTGCTGCACGATGCAATTTGACTGGTCCAAACTTCCAACTTTATTTTAGATCTTCCTCAATTTACAGTGGGGTTAGGTCTCAAAAAGTCCATTGTAAGTTGAAAATGTCGTAAGTTGCAGATGCATTTAATACATCTAAACTACATAAAGTCGTAGGTTAGCCTAGCCGTCCTTAAATGTGCTCAGAAAACTAATATTAGCCTACCCCTGAGCAAAATTATCTAGCACAAAGCCTGTTTTATAACAAGGTGTTGACTATCTCATGTACTTCATTGAACACAATATGGAAGTGAAAACCAGAAGGGTTGTATAGGTACAGAACAGTTGGCAGGGTATCAGTGGTTTACCCTGGTGATGGCTCACTGATGAGGAAGTAAGCCGCAGCTGCTGTCCTACATCCCAAGAGTATATCTCACTGAACATCGGGAGCCCTGGGAATAATCAAAGTTCAAAATCTGAAGTACAGTTTCTATTGAATGTGTATCACTTTTGTGCCATCATAAAGTTGAAAACCCCTATAATGAATTAGGTACTGTCTGTATTTGCAATAGAGATGTTTACCCAGAGGAAATGAAAAGAAGTAATTGATTCCTTTTCCTCTGTTATTATTTATAACCTGCCTAAATCCGTAAAGGAGCTGAGGTAAATTATATAATAAATCATTAAATAATACTAAAATATGATTTATATAAAAATCAAAGACAATATTTGTGCCAAAATATAAGCACGAGGCTAGAAACAGAAGCTGAGTACAATTTGACTTTAAACTTCCTTTAAACTGAGATAAAATAACCATTTTTCTTATATATTACCTAAGAAAAAATGAATTTCCAGTCTATCAGAATAAACAAAGATTTTCTAAATATAAACTGTAAGAAATATCTAGAGAAAAAGCTGAGAAAACCATTAAAAATATAATAAAAATTAAAATTGTAATACAATTTATAAAGTAATAAAAAAGCTTAAACACAGTCTCGTATTTGAAAAAGATTAATGATAGACACACTAATGAATCAAAATATATTAAATGGTATTTTGATTTCCCAATTATATTCAATATTAATCTTTTAAAAAATAAAATGGACACTAAACTACTAAGCATGTTTTTATATAGAGTTATATTAATTCCAGAAACTTAATAAAATATGATTTATTGCATTTTCTATAAAAAATATTGCTCTACTGACACCAATGATTTATGTGAAAATAAATTTATATTTGAAAATACAAAATAGAGGCAAAGTTGAAAATAAATAAAAACAAAATCTTTATTAGCTTTTAATTTTGATTTGCTTAGCTTTCCTTCAAGTCATTCTTACCAAGAACCTATTTTGTTTTGGGGACTACAGGAAATTCTAGTACTGTAAAAGGCATTCAGGTCCTCACACTTACGTGATTCAGTTCTTATTCACATGCTCTGATTACTTTTTTTTAACATGGATGAAGCAGAACAAATTAAACAGGGTTCTAACATTTCTATTTCCCTTTTTGGACATCATCATCATCATCATTTTTTTAAGCTTCCAAAAGCCATTTTAGTTCTGTATCCTAGGGTTGTTTTTTTCCCCTCCCCATCCCCCAGGATTTTTGCTCTGTATGCTGGGGTTCTTACCATTAAAGCTTTATTGTAAGAGATTGCTTCCATATCGCTAAACTCTCACATATCACATTTATGGGTTGCACCCTCAGATTCCAGGCAGAGAGACAAACTTTGTTTCTGCCAGCCCATCCATGCTGTCTTGCTTGCAGCTTTTTTTTTTTTTTTTTTTTTTTTTTTTTTTTTTTTTTTTTTGGCTTGCAGCTTCTTTGATGCACACATTCTCTTTTTTACTGGGGAGCCAAGCTGATTGGGATTTAACCCCAATTATTTGCTGGATTAAAAATAAAAGATTATTTTATAAGGTGTCTATCTCTGTTGAGGATTCTGTGTTGTGTTTGGGCAGGGGGGGTGATCATCCTCTAACACCAGAAGGTGAAGGGCCACATCTATAAACCCAGTAGGTTCAGAGGAATCGAGGATTTCAAGTTTCAGAACTGTACTTAACCGGATTTCTTTATCTCCACATGTGGGTCCACTTCTTCCCTATTATGGTATTGACCTTGGTTTAGAAGATCTCCTGGGACTGGGAATTCAAGATTTTCTGTAGTCCCTTAATTATAGTTAAGCCCTAAACCTAGTCCTCTGCTCTGTGTTTCAGATACAAATGATCAGGATTTCAATAATGTTGCCAAGGAGACACTGTCTTTCATTTTGTGCCTTGAATTGATGATTAATCCTTCCAATCCTGTCATTACCTATCTTCTACAAATCAGTGGAAGTCAGCAGCATTTAATTTCATGGCATTTATGATGAACTATCCTGTCATACTTCTCTAGTAGCAAATACATAGTATCAGCCGCGTTGTCCCTTTCCACCAATATCCTATTCCATTTAACCATTGATGGAATATTTGACAATTGCATCGTTATAACATGCCAGAGGCTATCCATACTCCACTTACTACCAGTTATGGCTGCTCAGTGCCAGATACCTGGTAAGTGATCCGTTTCTCAAATTCTACATTAGAGTATGCTTCCTTGAACGACCCTTGGTAATGGCTGTCTTAAATGGTGTTTCCTGGAAATAAAACTCTGAGACAGAGAGTTGTACCAGAAGATTTGTACAAGAATGGTCCTGGGGGACACACCTGTAAGAAAGAAAAAAATCAGGGAAAAAAATCTTTGTCACAGTGTTCTGGGAATTGAGGCCTCAAACAGTTCGGTGTGGACCTCTGGAGCTAAATGGTCTTTCAGAATTGTCCTGGGGGTGCCTGGGTGGCTCAGTGGGTCATGATCCCAGGGTCATGGGATCGAGCCCCATGTCGGGCTCTCTGCTCACCGGGGGCCCTGCTCCCCCCCCCACCCGCCTGCCTCTCTGTCTACTTGTGATCTCTCTCTCTGTCAAATTAATAAATAAAATCTTAAAAAAAAAAAAAAAAGAATTGTCCTGAATTGAGACAAGAGGGTTAGAACTCGTATTCATGCATCAGCCAGTCTGAAACCAGTGCAAGGCAATAAATTTATATGAGGATGTTTCTGGTGGTAATTTCCAGTGAAGGGCACACGATATGAATCTTCAGCTGCCCAACATTCCTAGCAGCTGGGGGATAATGCATTGACCCTAGAGAGAAAGAATGCAGAGGTATCTAGGCAGACCATCGTAGTATTAATTTTAACACCCCCCCCAAGAAAAGTATATAAAACAAGTTACTGTCCCCTGGATATTATAATGTATTGGAAAGAGGCAGCTGACATTTTTGAAACAATGAAAAGAATGTTTGCGTGTTTAATTACGTTGTGAGGGATTTGTTGGTAAGTCCTGTTAACCTACACATGTGGAACCAATTGTGAGAGATTGTTGAAAGGAAACACAGGCCAAAATTGTTCACTGGATTTTATATTTTCCTCCTGCATGTACTCATAAATTTGGAACTCTGATCCTTTGTGTTCTCTTGGAGTTACTGGTAATTAGGCTTCCAACATTGTCTCAAGGACTTTATGTATCTGTTCTTATGAATAAATAATAGCTTTTGACTGTGAGACCAGTGAGGATGTGGCTTCGGTCAGGTTCTAGAAGCCTTTTGGGCATAGCAGGTTTTGGGTCTGCGAGCCTGGACTCCTGTCACTCGTGTTTCTTTCACAGCTTTCTGCCCTCAAAAAGGTGTGTTTTACTCACTGCTGCCTTCTTTACCCACCAAATCCTTGAGAGAGCATTGGCAAATATCATACGTCACCCAACCCATCATTAAGTGTTCCAAGTTGTACACTGGCTGCCTGTAGCCTTCCCACACAGATAATCACATCTTGCTCTGCTTCCATAGTACTTGAAGCATATCCATTTTATCTGCCTGCATTGAAATGATTTGTTTTCCTCTCTGATGTCACTTGTTTCTGTCTTCTGTGCAGTGTGCATCCCACAGAAGCCTGGCTGCATTTTATTCATTTTTTCCCCCCACTGGGTCCTCAAATGCTTATTATTCTGAAAGGCACTAGAGGATACTCAGATACTTAAGACAAACCACTGCTCTCAGTGAAATTACAATCTGCTAAGGGAAAGCAAAGCAAATAAATTACAGTGTAGCATGATAATGTTCTTACAGCTGTGTCTTTATATGTAAGCCTTGAGTCTGATACATTTTGACAATTTTGTGATCCCTGGGCACAGCACCTTTAGTTTCAGCTTTGCTTTTGCTCATGCAATTCTTTCTGCCTGAATTGTGGTTCCTTCGTGTAACTAAATGCTGTTCTTTCTTCAAGACCAATTGAAGTAAGTGATCCTATTTTGAGAAGTTCTCAAGAGATGCAGCCTAATATATTTAAGTTTTGCTTATGTGAACTTCCTCCATAATTTCACAGGAAAAAAAAATCAAGCTTTGTTATGGTGCTTCTGAACTAATACTATTATTTGGTAATAGATGCTATTATTTACTAATAATTACTATTTATTGACCATCTACTATGTGTTGGTTCCTACCCTACATATTTTGCATGTGTTTTTGCACTAACTACCCATGGAGTCTTAGGAAGTAGATATTGTTTTCATTTTATTGAAAGTAATAGAATAATCCTTGTGACTCAAAGGCAGTTTGTTGGTGCTTCAGAATGATTAACTGTTATTTAACCACAAAGTCATTGTTTGCTTTCTTCTTGATAAGAACTGAAAATCTCAACAACATTTCCTACGGAGGTTAGTGAAATAGTATATCTAAGACTTCCCCAGATACTCAGAACAAGTACTATTTTTCCAAATAGTAAACTTATGTCCTTGGCCACCTAGATTATCTCATTTTGGAGGGTTGATTTTTACATTGTAGAATATGGTGAAATTTCACACACAAAAAATTCATTAGGATATGGACATAATATAAGATTTTAGAAACATTTAGCTTTATAGAAAGATTATGTGCATCAAATCTGGGTAAATAATTCCTTCTTATTTGAAGATCTCTTTCTAAACTATTTCCATCTTAACTTTTTAGGAGTATCATCCTTAGCTCTCTTACAGGTGTTCACTTGTCTGATTTAATTTACTGGCAAAGAAAGAAAATATAAGTGGCCCAAGATGAAAATACTTGCTCAGAAATTCTGTGATTTCTAACTCAGGCTAGTAGAATGTTATTAAATGTGAATCCAAACAGAAGATAAGAACTGGGTGGGTATGTATGGAAAAAGAAAAATGTATAACATAAAATGGAAAAGAGAATATATATATACACATATTTACCACATATACAGAGTTTATGTGTATATGTGTATGTGTGTGTCTATGTGTAAAAATAACCTGAAAATGTATGAATTTGCAATAAGAGTTATCTGAAATTTAGGGATGCTTGGGTCTCCCTCAGTCCATTAAGCATCTACCTTCAGCTCAGGTCATGATCCAGGGTTCTGGGAGCAAGTCCCACAATGGACTCCTTGCTTAGCAGGGGGCTTGCTTCTCCCTCTCCCTGCCATCCCCCCTGCTTGTGTTCTCTCTGTGTCTGTGTCAAATAAATAAATGAAATCTTTTTAAAAAAAAGAGTTATCTGAAACTTAAAGCAATGTTTTAGAAATGTAAGCCTTAATATGTTTTTCCTGTTTAAAAAAAAAAAGACCTTGAATCTTTATCATATTGTGATTCCTTTTACTATGATTATTATTGTTGTTGTTATTGTAGCTGTTTTAAGTATTATATTGTATATATAGAAAGATTTTTACCATAGTAACTAATGTAAATAATTCCCCGATCACTCTAACAGACCAAATGCTTTGCTTTCATCATAGTCTTTTAATATCACAATGTTTTTTTTCTCCCCTGAATACTCAATAAATGTGGCTATTAGTTGATGGAAATCATTTCATGCTCATTGAAAAGCAAAATACATTTAATGCTCATAGCAGTCAAAGAACCACTGAAAATAGATCTCAATTTGCCTTTATAGCATCCATTTCTCTTTGTGAGTCAAAGAAGTCACACTGAGAGAAAAACAGGTGCTTGGAAGCCTGCTCTTACTAGAGACCATTAGCCTCAGGGAATGTTAAATGTTAAGAAATATTTTCTTTTTCTCGATTCCTGTTCAGGTACAACTTTTTTTCCATTTACCTTGTCAAATGCCTCTGTGAACCCACATCTTATCTCTCTTTCTTATTTCTTGTAACTGAAAGACTGATGCTGAAATCCTGGTATGCTACATGCTATAGCTCAAGATTTATTATGAAAAAAAAAAAAAGTAGGTTGCTGTGCTGCTTTTCTTCTGAAGCATTATAATTTTCTTTGTGAGAAGGGAATATCATTTTTCTGATAGGTCACTAGTTTCAAGTAACATAGTATTTAGTATAAAGACCCACCTCCTTGTAGACTGAGAAGAAAAAAAAAAAAAAGTGTTAAATTATTCCTTATCTGGAAGAGATGGATCTTTGTTGAAACTCTTGATTATAAGAATAACACTAGGCAAAAGAATGAAGAAAGTAAATATGTTTTTCCCATCAGATTTCTGTTACAGGAACCATTAAAGTGGCATTATTATAGGGAAAGTTCAGTATGCCTGTAAATATCAAGTATCTCGTGAAACTATAATTATATACCATTCAGGTACATTTACAATGTTAAGAGCTGTAGTAAGCAAACCCTAAAACAAGTGTTATTAAAAAGAATATTTTCTTTTTTATTTACTAGAAATCAAAGATCTGTTTGAAACAAAATACACATTTACCTCCAGCATCAAAACAGAATAATAATAAAAAGCCTCTCAGATAATTTGTCCAGCAAATATTTTCTTGTGGCTCAGCTATGTTTGAGGAAGTTAAAAAGCAGTGACAGGTGAAAAGAATGAATGGCCTTTTACAGAGTTGCAACATATTTAAGGTAGTTCTTCAATACCCATTTTATTTTTTTAAATTTCCATTTCATATTGATGATTCATAATAACTTATCACTGAGAAGACTCAGTGCTTGGAAAGTAGAAATGTTTGTGGCTTATTTGCTATAGACCATTCCAATTTACCAAAAGGAATGCATCCAACCATGCTGTCTGGTCTGATTTACTGAATGATGACTGTTTATGAAACTTATAATTGTATCTAAAGAGCCAAACAGTCATATGCTTGGGGCAACTAGATTCAAAGATTGATGGCTTGGGACTAGATCTTTGGGCAAGTGTGTTTGTTGAATGCTTGTATCTACATTGGATAATTTTATAAGTATATTTATGTTTATTAAAATTTAAAGGAATCTGTCTCTGTCTGCCTTGCATTAGCTTTACTGTTCCAAATAAATAATCCATGTCCAAACTATTATTTGTAATTTTTGTACTTCTAGTATTTTCTTCTTTTCTTCAAAAATGATATTTGCTTTAGAAAGATGACTTTAATCTCCTTTCTCATAATTGAAAAGGTCAGACCAAAAAAGGGTTAGTTGTTGGGAAACCCATGTTTAATACTAGTTTGTCACAATAACTTTAAACTCATTCTCTCTAAAATGTAATTTTCCTACTTCTGTAACCAAAAAAACACCCAGTGTGCTCCTATTTTCCTTCATAGGGAAAGCAGATGCTTGAGGTTGTAGTGCTCGTGTATTTTCCTGTTTACCAGTGTCAAAACAAAAT
Organism: Mustela erminea; assembly: GCF_009829155.1. Lineage (NCBI taxonomy): Eukaryota > Metazoa > Chordata > Mammalia > Carnivora > Mustelidae > Mustela > Mustela erminea. The sequence continues at coordinate 42,561,783 of NC_045616.1, read as the reverse complement.
GAGAGAATATCTTTTTTTTTCTTTCCTTTCTTCTTTTTTTCTCTAGTTGTGTTTCCTTTAAGAAGTGCATAGGGACAGGGATGCCTGGGTGGGTTGGTGGGTTAAAGCTTCTGCTTTCAGCTCAGGTCATGATCTCAGGGTCCTGGAATCGAGCCCCGCATCGGGCTCTCTGCTCAGCAGGGAGCCTGCTTCCTCCTCCCTCTCTGTCTCCTTGTGATTCCGTCTGTCAAATAAATAAATAAAATCTTTAAAAAAAAAAAAAAAAGAAGTGCATAGGGAAAGAGTCCCCTTGTCTTCTGTGACTTCCAAATAAATAAGTAAAATCTGCCTTTAACTCAGAATCACAGAGCTTGAGAACTCAGGGAAACAAAAACATAAGTAATGTAAACGTCCAATGGCGTAAATTTAATCTATATAGTTAGATGTTTCTTGAGCTAATACGCCTTTCCCTTAATTCCCAGGTTCTTTCTTCATATGATTAATAAACAATGATAATAATCATTAATCATTGGGCTCTATGTTGTGGCAAGTATACTTTATCTTAGTCATGAAAGTCTGAAGAAATTGATTTCTGCCTATTTAACATGGCTGCAAACAATTTAGTCATCTTTATGAAGGGTTACAACTTCTCCTTTCCCACACATCACTCTTATTTTTTTATTTTTGGTGTCACTTGACCACTTCCAATTTGTTTGATTTAAAAAAAAATAATACATCAGTTATTTTTGAACTTAAATGGCTATTGCCTTACTTTATGTGATAATATTTGGAAAAACATTTGTTAAAATTTTCTAGTATGTACTAACATAATTCAAAATGATTGAAATAAGAAACAATGTCCATTTACTAACTCTGGACAGTCTTCTGAGGTGATCCCCGTGGTACATGTACTACATTGTGGGAAGCTCTGTAATGCATGTTTAAAAAATTTCTTGATAGCTTTTTTAGGAAGTATAAATAAGATATATCACAAAGGATGAGAACTTTATGTCCTTTCAGCTTTCAGTTTCCATATTTTATTTTTTTAATCATACTGAGGAGGAAAAAAAACTTCCCTCACTTCTCTGGGTGTGAGATACAGTTATTTATTTTTTCCCCCCTGGTTTAGGTGTACATTAAAAAGATGTGACAGAATATATTAAGTACTGAAATATTTCAACTGAAGTGAATAGAATAGATGAAATAAATATTGTTTCAAGAAAATGAAAAGGATTTTACAGTTACCTCAACGAAGCATACTGGAGAATGACAGGGAGAAAAAGGGATATTTCATTCACAAAGTCGTGGAGTTTAGTTATCAGATAGGAATTTGACCCAATAAACCTAAACCCTTTACAACAGAAAGTATATTTCCTAAGAAAGAAGTAGAGTTATGATATTATCCAAAAACATAAGTAACTAATGCCAAAGAAAAAGTTCTTGAAATAAGCTAATAATTCCAAGTATTATACTAAATTTCACATATTCTAAATTTAGGGTTTAATAATATGCCTTTCAGTTTAAAGTAGCACCTTTAACTACCCAGAGTCTTGTTTTAATATTTCAGATTCATATTACATTTGTAATTCTAGAAGTAATGATTTTATTTAAATGTTTTTAAGAATTGATATAATACAGTAAGTCTTCATTGAATCTTTGTCTCCTACCATTTTTATTAATTTTGTAATTTGTTTTTATTTTTTTATAAACATATAAGGTATTATTAGCCCCAGGGGTACAGGTCTATGAATCGCCAGGTTTCCACACTTCACAGCACTCACCATAGCACATACCCTCCCCAATGTCTATAACTCCACCACCCTGTCCTTACCCCTCTCCCCCATCACCCTCAATTTGTTTTGTGACAATAAGAGTCTCTCTTAGTTTGTCTCCCTCCCGATCCTATCTTGTTTCATTTATTCCTTTCCTACCGTCCAAACCCCCCCACGTTGCATCTCCACTTCCTCATATCAGCGAGATCATATGATAATTGTCTTTCTCTGATTGACTTATTTTGCTAAGCATAATACCCTCTAGTTCCATCCGTGTCATTGCAAATGGCAAGATTTCATTTCTTTTGATGGCTGCATAGTATTCTATTGTAGATATATACTACCTTTTCTTTATCCATTCATCTGTTGATGGACATCTAGGTTCTTTCCATAGTTTGGCTATTGTGGACATTGCTGCTATAAACATTCAGGTGCACATGCCCCTTCAGATCACTATGTTTGTATCTTTAGGATAAATACCCAGTAGTGCAATTGCTGGATCATAAGGTAGCTCTATTTTCAAATTTTTGAGGAAGCTCCATGCTGTTTTCCAGAGTGGCTGCACCAGCTTGCATTCCCACCAACAGTGTAGGAGGGTTCTCCTTTCTCCACATCCTCACCAACATCTGTCATTTCCTGACTTGTTAATTTTAGTCATTCTGACTGCTGTGAGGTGGTATCTCATTGTGGTTTTGATTTGTATTTCCCTGATGCCAAGTGATGTGGAGCACTTTTTCATGTGTCTGTTGGCCATCTGGATGTCTTCTTTGCAGAAATGTCTGTTCATGTCCTCTGCCCATTTCTTTATTGGATTATTTGTTCTTTAGGTGTTGAGTTTGCTAAGCTCTTTATAGATTTTGGACACTAGCCCTTTATCTGATATGTCATTTGCAAATATCTTCTCCCATTCTGTCAGTTGTCTGTTGGTTTGGTTAACTGTTTCCTTTGCTGTGCAAAAGCTTTTGATCTTGATGAAGTCCCAATAGTTCATTCATTTTCGCCCTTGCTTCCCTTGCCTTTGGCGATGTTCCTAGGAAGAAGTTGCTGCAGCTGAGGTCGAAGACGTTGCTGCCTGTGTTCTCAAGGATTTTGATGGATTCCTTTCTCACATTGAGGTCCTTCATCCATTTTGTGTCTCCTACAGTTTTAATTACCAGACACATTTACTTAGATTTTCCATAAAAAAGTAATATATTCAGGTTCACAAATAATTTGAAATAATTTCATGCTAAGGGCAAACTATGATTTTCTTAATATGATTTTTCATATTTACAATCTATAGTCAAAATTATAATGTTATCTACTTGTGAAATACATGCAAAAAAGTATAAATGAAATGGAAATGACCTTCTTCCCCCTTTTTCTTCCTTCCAAAATTCTATCTTACCATATTTTCTTATTATAAGCATCATGTCCCTAGAATATTGAAGTTTCATTACTCCTCTCCCATGTTCAATTTTTTTCAGTTGCACTTTGATGAATATCAGTTTCCTCTGCCCCAAAAGCATGACTCCTATTTCTTCAATATCATACTCATAGTCATTCTTCCAGAATCAGTCCAAACCTTTATGAACTTTATCCTACTTGTGTATGCAGAGGTTTTGCTTGTTTTCAGTATCTTGTGTTGCCAAAAAATTATGTTCATATCCAGCAACTATAATTATTTCAGGTTGTAATTTTTTCGTTTACCTTTTTGGGTCTCCCAAAAAGGGAGTAAGGTAGAGACAACATCCTGTTCATCTTGTATCACCCAGCTGACATAATCCCTGGCTTTTAATGTGCATTCATTAAATGTGTTGAAAAGATAATCAAATAAGTCACACCTATACAATGCTACAGAAAAGAGCCAAGGTTTTATTAACTGAAAACAGAAGTTAGATGATGCTGATTGACTCTTTTCCTTTACACTTGAATATTTGGACACCATAAAGACATTGTATTAGAGAGCAGGAGAAATTACTGGGTGTAGTAAAATGTTTTATTTCTTAGACAGATTTTTCTTGCAGTACTGTGGAGAATAGACTAGAACCAAGAAAAGGATCAGCATAAGAAATAAGTGAAAAAGCTATAACAATATTGTAATTATAAAAAGATGCTGAAGAAGTAATCTTGGACAAAGTTAAGGAAAATGTGAACTATTTTAGAGGGAGAAAAACAGTACCTAGGGATAACTGGTTATATTCAAAATGGTTATAGAGAAGGGTGTCAGTTGACAATGTTTATTATTTGGATGACATTCATAAAAATAGGAAATGAAGGATAAAGAAAAGATTTTATTCTGTTTAGAGTTTGGGACATGAGGGAAAGAAATATGGTTATCTAAGTTTTCAACATATTGTCATAAGAATAATGTCTAAGGATTAAGACAGATTTCTGAACAAAAAAATGAAGTCTTAGAAATCATAATCAGAAAAATGATCCTTTAAAGCAACAGTTTACCAAAGACATGGTATAGAATGATATGAGAAGTGAAGAGAGCACTAGGGATAGACAAAGAGGAATGAATTTGTACAATGACAACTGAAAAGAAAAAAAGAAAGAAAAATTATATAGGGATGAGTATTGAAAAAACAAAGGGGGAGAGTACTTTCAAAAGAGAATAATTGTAAACAGCACCAAATCTATGGAGATGAGAGTAAGCTAAAACTGATTTTATAGATATGTCTATCTTATCTTATTAGAAAGTTTCAGATTATATCCAATAAAGACAAATTTGGTGAACATTTCCTAGACATTAAAATACTAAATGTAAATAGCAAAATATTATATAAAAACACATGCACATGTAAAAAGAGCATTCATTCAAAATACGAATAAAAATTAAATTTCATCCCTCAATCTAACAAGAGAAATAGAAAACATAATAGAAAATTCTTTTGTTAAATGTTCTAGAAAACTAAGTGATACATTCTCATTGAAGTGGGAGATCAAATGTACTCAAGAGGAAGATTTAATTCAAGTTTAATGCAGAATTTTTGTTAAATACTTATTATGTGTTGTTACATGCTTAGTATTATGCCACCTGAAATACAAAGTTCAAACATTAATGATCTAATAAAAGTCTCTGAAAATAAGTTAATGTGCTTGATATAGGAGAATAAGGCAAGAAAACACTGTGGAAAGAGTCACAATAGGAAATACGTTCTACCAAAATTAAGTATACAAAAAGATGTTGAACTTGCATGACAAATGGATTTTAAAATTAAGTAGTTAATTGACAAATTATAAAAACAATCAAACCTATGTCACCTGTTTGGTAAGTGACAAATAAGATATGATAGGTCAGTAGTAAAATTTTAGATATTATTAAGAAAAAATAATTTATTCTTCATACCAAACAGAATAAGACTCTAGATGGCTTACTCTTTAAAATTAGAAAGAACAAGCAACAATTTGCAATGAATTGTAATCATTGGCTGAATGGTTTATTTTATAATCCTTATAATCCAAATTCCAATAATAGGAATTTGGTTAGAAGATGGGGGTGCAATAGTTAAAAAAAATCCATAATGTCCATAATTCTATAGGTGTGCAGAGAAGGAGTACCTGTTACATACTGGAAATGTATGTGATGGTGAAAGATGGTATTCAAGAGAAAATGATTCCTAAGTTGAGGGCTGAAAGATAATTTCTTAAAAGAATAGGATGGGATGTAGGGAAGAAAATTTTTGACACATAAAAAGAAACTTAAATGTTCTAGATATGAAAAGAATTTTGAGCATACTAAAGTTAGCTGAGTACAGCTGAACAAGAAGAGAGCAGGGTATGTCAGAGGAAATAAGTGCCTTGGAGAACTTGCTTAGGAAATTGGACTTGGTTTTAAGACAAATAGGAATGACTAATGATTCAAGTCAGGGAGTGATACAGTCATAAGTAAGAAATAATATCAGTGAAGATGAACAGATGAGGATGAATTCAAGATACACTGTGATATTCAATTGGAGGACTAAAGGATTTACTGCCGTGGAGGATAAAAGATGGAGGAGAATTGAGAGTAATACCTTTTGGGTTGATTGGGTAGATAATGGTGTCATTTACAAAGATGTGGCTGACTTGGAGAATAGGTTTGGAATATGCAGTATGTTCATTTCATACACTTATTTATTGTAGTATGATTGCCATTGCCATCATTATCACTTCTGTTTAATGGTTGGAACAATTACGTTCTAGTCGTTTAGCAAATTTGACAATTATAATGCAATAATGTTGTGTATATTCACTATACTATACATATCCTATACTATACATACTATCCTTAGGACTTATTTACTACTGGCTGCAAGTTTGGATAAATCTGTTTTATTCCCTAGGCCCTTTCCCTGCTGAATACCATTTTACAACTGTTTTAACAAGTTGGCTTTTTAAAAATTCCATACACAAGTGGTATCATATGTTACTTATCTTTCTCTGTCTGATTTTTCTCACTTAGCATCATGTGCTCAAGCTTCATGCACATTTTCACAAATGGCAGTGTGTCCTTTTTTTATTCCCATGGCTGAATTATCACATATATATTATATTTTCTTTGTCCATTCATTTGTTGATGGAAAAAATAATTTAAACAACCTAGGTTGTTTCCAGATTTGGCTATTGGTAAATAATACTGCAGTAAATGTGGGAGTGCAAATATTTCTTCAATTCCCATTTTCCTTTTCTTTTTTCAATCTTTACTCAGAGGTGGAATTGCTGGATCATAGGATAAATTTATTTTTAATTTTTCAAAGACATTCCATATTGTTTTCTGAATATGTGGCTGAACCAGTTTACATTCCAACCAACAGTGTGCCCATGTTCCCTTTTCTCAACATCCTCGCTAACACTTTGGTCATGTGATGATCATATATGATGGTCATATTTGGTCATATATGATGATATAATTGGTCATATATGATGATAGTCATATTAAGGTAGTAGGTGATATTTCACTATAGTTATGATTTATATTTTTCTGATGTTTGAGCATGCTATCATGTATCTGTTGGCTCTCTGAATGTCTTCTTTGAAAAATGTCTATTTAGTTCTTGTGTCCATTTTTTAAATTGGATTTTTTTAAAAAGTTGTATGAATTCTTTATGTATCTTGGATATGATATATGGTTTGTAAAATTTTTTTTTTGTAAAAATTCTGTAGGTTGCCTTTTCATTTTGTTAATTGTTTCTTTTGCTGTGCAGAAGCCTTTTTATTTGGTATGCTCCCATTTGTCTAATTTTGTTTTCGTCGCCCATGCTTTCGGTGTCATATTTATGAAATCATTGGCAGGACTAAGGTCATGAAGATTTTCTTTTTTTGCTTTCTTTTAAGAATTTTACAGTTTGAAGTCATGTATTTATCTATAATCTATTTTGAGTTGGTTTTGTGCATGCTGTAAAATAGGGATCCTGTTTCATTCTTCTGCATGTGGAAAGCTTGTTTTCCCTGCACCATTTTTTGAAGACAGTATCCTTTCCTCATTTTATATTCCTGGAACCCTTGTTAAATATCATTTTACCATGTAGCCTGGGTTTATTTCTGAGCTCTCATATTGCTCTATGTGTCTGTTTTTATGCCAGGATTATACCTTTTTCATTACTATAGTTTTGAAGTATATTTTGAAATCAGAAAGCGTGGTGTCTCCAGCTTTTTCTTTGTCAGGATTGATATAGTTACTCATGGTTGTCTGTGGTTTCACTTGAACTGTAGGATTGTTTTTTCTGTTTTTAAAAAAAAAATGCCATTGGTATTTTGATAGGGATTTGCATTGAATCTGTAGATTGCTTTGAGTAGCAGGGATATTTTAACACTATCAATTCTTCCAATCCATTAATACAGGATGACCTGCCATTGGTTTGTGTCTTGTATAATTGCCCTCCTCAGTGTTTCATAGTGTTCGGTATACAAGTCTTTCACCTTCTAAGAATTTTATTGTTTTTGATGTTATTGTAAATGGGATTATCTTCCTAATTTCTTGTTCAAATAGTTCATTGTTAGTGTATAGAAACACAACTGATTTTTTATGTTGATTTGTATCTTGCAACTTTACTGAATTTGTTTATTAGTCCTCACAGTTTTTTGGTGGAATCTTTAAGGATTTCTATATATAAGATCATGCCATCTACAGACGGGGACAGTTTTATTTCCTTTCCAATCTTGCCTAATTACTGTGGCTAGAGCTACAATTCTTGCCTAATTACTGTGGCTAGAGCTTCCAGTGCTACACCAGATAAAAGTGTTGAGAATGGGTTTCCTTCCTTTGTTCCCAAACTTAGAAGAAAACTTACCATTTTCTTTAACTTCTCAGTATAAATTTAGCTGTATCTGTCATGTATGATTTTATTGTATTGAAGTATGTTTCATTTAAGATCCATTTTATAAATCTAACAGAATATATCAAATAAACAGTTGAATACAGGTAAAAATTAAACACTAGAGTTACAAATTTTGAAAGTATCAGGAGATATTTAAAGTAATGGGATGGACCGAGAGATGAAGGAAAGGATAAGAAGATAAGAGAAGCAAGAAGAGTACCTTCTGGTAATGGTGGGCTAGGTAATTTGAGCCAAACCTCCTGTTGAGGTCAGTTGGGAAAAATGGACAAAATATTTGTAAATATCTGCTTAAAGTCACTGGGGAGCAAAGAAATAAATGTAAAATTATAAGGCCAAGAACAAAAGTAAATACAAATGCAAACTAAATGAAAATTCAAACACAAGAAACCATGAATTTTGAAATACAGCTTAGGCAGCATTTAAGAGGAAAACTTAAAGCACTAAATGCTATGTATTAGAAAAGAAGAAAGGTCTAAAGTCAAAATTTCCAAATTAAGAAACTAAAAAATGAAATAAGATTAAGTCTAAAATAATCAAAGGAAATAGTTATAATTAATGGAAATAAACAAAGCAGAAAACTGAAAAAAAAAGGAGATGTACAAATGAACCCAAAAGCTGACATTTTGATAATTCCAATATAATTAATCAATCTGTAGCATCAGATCAGAATACCAGTATCAGGAATGAAAAGGTGACATCATTGTTAATTCTAGTGATATTGGAATGATAATAAAGGAATACTGCAAATAATATTATACCAATAATTTTGACATTCGTAAAATACACACAAATAAATGGACAAATTCTTTGGCAAAATTTCAACATGTAAGAAGAAATAGATAGAGTAATAGCTTTAAAATGAGTAACACAGTTTAATTTGTAGTTAAAAATTCTCCCACAGTCAAAAATTCCAGGTTAAATTGCTTCATTGGAAAGTCTACCTAACATTTAAGAAAAAAGTAATGTGAGTTTTCACACAAATTGTTGCAGCAAACTGAAGAGAAAGGAATATTTCTCAATTTCTTCTATGAGGCCAACATTACCCTAATACCAAACTTGACAAGGATATTAACAACAACAACAACAAAACCCACAAAAACCATAGGCCAATATTCCTCATAAACATAGATGAAAAAAAATTAAACAAAAATATTTTCTAAATCTAACCCTATATAGAAAGATGATCTATCATGATTCAGTGGAGTTTGTTCCCATATGCAGAGCTGGAACCAACCAATGTAATTCACCATATTAACAAACTCAAAAAAAAGTTGTTATATGATCACTTCAGTAAATTCAGCAAAAATATTTGGCAATCTAGTATTAGCAAACTAGCAACAAAAGGGCACTTTCTCACTGTGATAAAGGACATCTATGAAAAAATCTATAGCTAACCTCATAGTTAATGATGAAGTCTCCACGCCTCTCTTCCTCTCTACCTCCCCTTAACCCCCTAAACCCCAAACAGGAAAGAGGCAAGGATAAACATTCCCACTACTTCAATTCAGTATTGTACTGAAGATTCCAGCTAATATGATAATGTAATCAGGTTAAAAGAAAATGGGAACAAAGAAGCAATGAAGGTTTTTTCTCTGGGAAGAAGTAAAATTCTATTTGGAGAAGATATGGTCATTTATGTGCAAAATTGGATAGCCACATAAAAAATAATAAACATGTAAAAGTCTTTTGATTTGTACCTCCTATCATGTAAAAATTAACTTAAACTGAATCATAGAAGTAAATGTAAAACTTTAAAAGTCATCCAGAAGAAAATACAACAGAAAACTCTTGTAAATCTCAGTATTAAAAATATTTCTGAAGGAGTTGCAAATCAAAACAGTATTGATCATCACTGGCCATCAGGGAGATTCAAATTAAAACCACATTGAGATACCACCCTACACCAGTTAGAATGGCTGAAATTAGCAAGACAGGAAACAACGTGTGTTGGAGGGGATGTGGAGAGAGGGGAACCCTCTTACACTGTTGGTGGGAATGCAAGTTGGTGCAGCCACTTTGGAGATCAGTGTGGAGATTCCTTAAGAAATTAAAAATAGAGCTACCCTATGACCCTGCAATTGTACTGCTGGGTATTTACCCCAAAGATACAGATGTAGTGAAAAGAAGGGCCATCTGTACCCCAATGTTTATAGCAGCAAGGGCCACGGTTACCAAACTGTGGAAAGAACCAAAATGCCCTTCAACAGACGAATGGGTAAGGAAGATGTGGTCCATATACACTATGGAGTATTATGCCTCCATCAGAAAGGATGTATACACAACTCTTGTAGCGACATGGACGGGACTGGAAAAGATTATGCTGAGTGAAATAAGTCAAGCAGAGAGAGTCAATTATTATATGGTTTCACTTATTTGTGGAGCATAACAAATAACATGGAGGACAAGGGGAGATGGAGAGGAGAAGGGAGTTGAGGGAAGTTGGAAGGGGAGGTGAACCATGAGAGACTATGGACTCTGAAAAACAATCTGAGGGTTTTGAAGGGACGGGCGTTGGGAGGTTGGGGGAACCAGGTGGTGGGTGTTAGGGAGGGCACGTATTGCATAGAGCACCGGGTGTAGTGCAAAAATCAATGAATACTGTTATGCTGAAAGAAATAAAAAAATTAAAAACAAAATGAAACAAAACAAAAAAAACAGTATTGAGATTAAAAACAAACAAACAAACAAACAGTATTGAGATGTTACTGCATCTATTAGAATGGCCAAAATCCAGAATGCTGACAACACCAAACGCTACCAAGAATGTGGAATATCAGAAATTCTCATGCACTGCTGATTGGATTGCAAAATGGTATAACCATGTTGGAAGGCAGTTTTGGTTTCTTAAAAACTAAACAAAATCTTGCCATGTGACCCAGAAATTGTGCTTATTCCTATTTACTCAAAGGAGTTAAAAACCTCTGTTGCACAAAAACTTATACACAGATATTTAAAGCAAACTTATAATTGCCAAAACTTGGAAATAACCAAGATGTCCTTCAGTAGGAAACAGATAAACAAACTGTGGTACATTAGTGCTAAAAAGACATGAACTCTCGAGCCATGAAAAGACAGAGGAATCTTAGATGCATATTACTAAGTGAAAGAAACCAATCTATAAGGCTACTGTATGATTATAACTCAATGACATTCTGTAAAAGTAGTAACTGGATATGGTAACAAAGGTCAGAGTGTGCCAGAGGTTGAGAGAAGGTAGAAAAAGCAGAGCACAGAGGACTTTTAGTGCACCCAAACTATTATGTACGAAGCTATAATAGTAGTTACGTGTCATTATACATTTGTCCAAACTCAGGACACATAGCACCCAGAGTGAGCCCTGATGCATGGCTTTTGGATGATAAAAAATACGTCAGTGTAGTTTTATTTATTGTGATAAGTATAACACTCGGGTGCAAGATGTTGATAGTGAGAAAGGCTGTGCGTGTGTGCTTTAATAAGGTAGGTGAGTGTAAACAAGACAAGGACATTACATGAAAGAAAAAATAGCAGCTAATCTCATTCATGTTTCATATTTTAAAAATACATGATTTAAAAAAGGAAATGCCTTCTTCAGTGAGAAAACTCAATACTGTAAAAATGTCTCTTCACCCCAAACTGATCTTGTAGAGTCAATGCAGTCTTATTCCAAATGCAAATGTAATTTATTGGAAATTTGCAAGCCACATTTACAATTTATATGAATACGTAAGACCCAAATTAGCCAGCATAAGCTTGAGGAAGAATATGAAAGTACATGCTCTACTATATATCAAAACGTATTATAAAATTACAGCAATAAAATCAGTGCTGTATTTCTGTAAGAACATTCAAATAGACTAGTGGAGGTGAGCTCTATGATTTGTATAAGTCAACTTTGACAATTCTACCTTGCTTTTCACACCCATAAATCTTTAAGACAATGTACATTTTTTAAGAGTGGAGAGGGAGAAAAAGTACTAGGATTATTTGATGCAAGGATGACTCTTTCTTAATTATTAGTATTAATTTGAAAAAGCCTGGAGACAGAATATGAGTAACAACTCTTACCAATGTAATTTAAAGGCAGTAGATTTAGACCTAGGGAACTTAGGGAATAGAAAGAGAACATGAGCTGTGAAGTGTGTAAACTGGGCGATTCACAGACCTGTACCCCTGGGGATAAAAATATATTATATGTTTATCAAAAATAAAAAAGAAAAAAATTTAAAAAAAAGAAAAAAAGAGAACATGAGACAGAAGAATAATTAACAAAAGCACTCTTTCCTGGCTATTAATATTAGCTTTGGTGAAAACTGGACCTTTAAAGAAGAAAATAGGAATATTGGCAGAGAATGAATTAAGGTCAGATTTTCTGGTTGCTGAAAGCCTTCCCATGCTTCAGTGGCCACTTTAGCCTACATATTTACTGGGAAAGTAAATCACTTATAACCATTGATTTCCTGCAGGCTGTGGAATCCGGAGGGTATTCTGTTAAAGGCCACTTTGTGAAGAGAATCTAGTGGAAGACTAATCCTTGCCAGCATGAATTCTCAGAATAAACCATTTGGGAGAGGGCGGGTCAAATCACTAACACTAGATAATGCTGATTTAAAGGGATTATTGGGGTTGTTGACTGATCCCAAGTGGCTGCAAGTTTTTATGAGTAGGCCTTTATGGGTAATAGGAAAACTAGTCTGTCACAGTGGGTAAGGATAAAGGAGTTTTCCACACTTACCCCAAGAGGAGAAACTCTCCCTCTCTAGCTACTAGAATCCATTTTCGGAAGAAGTAGAAGTACCACAGTTGCTAGCCCCCCAGACTGGGTGTATGATGGTGAGGATACACATCTAAGCTAAAGCTGTTAACATAGACCATGATAGATGCTGTAATATGGCCAGCTCCCTGCTTCTCCACCAGTTTGGGGATCCTTGTGTAACTCTGTCAGTAAGTCCCAAGAAAATGTTCAAGAGTAGTAACTCATTTGCTAGGTTAGTTATTCTGCCTGAAAAGGTGGGGGGTGGGTGTGGCAGAGTCTCATAGGAATATTTACCGTTTAGCCAGGGGAGATGTTAAATAGCTATTGAAAAATAAAACAAAAAGAGAAAACTGGATTGCCAGCAGAAAACACATTATCAAAATTTGGTACATAAGAGAGAGATTTTTTCCAACTATAGCTGTCAATTCTGGTGGCTGTAGCCCATTACCATAGACTGGGTGGCTTAGACAATCAACGTACTTTTCAAATTCCTAGAGACTAGAAAGTTCATGATGAAGGTTCTTGGTAAGGGCTTTCTTCCTGGTTTACAGATGGATACCTTGTTTTATTTACACATGGTAGAGAGAGAGAGAAGAAGCAAGTGCCTTTGTCTTTATTAGGCATAAATCCCATGATGAGAGCTCTACCCTTATGACCTCTTACCTTCCAAAGACCCTGTTTTCAGATACTGTCACACTGCAATTAGGGTTTCAAAAGAGGAATTTGGGGGTGACACAAATATTTAGTCCAGAGTATTCCACTAATGGTCCCCCACATGACACACTCATACTTCTTATAGTTACCCATCAAATTAACTCTGAATAGTCAAGCTTATACGAGTGTAATCCAATTATAACACTTGTAATTTAGAACAGAATACACATGAATATGGTGCTGGATTTACGCTCTCCGATAAAGAAATCAGATCTAAAATGACTGAAAGAAGGGCAGTGATTTGATCATACAGACCCTAGCAGGGAGTCCAAGACCTTTCAAAGCTACATGGGTGAGATGGTCTGGGGGTAGTGTGAAAAATTTGCAGGAATTACTAGCGGGCAGTGATCCCACAGGAGAGGAAGAGAGCTTTCTTAGAGGACGATACATGAAGCCTACAGGGCAAACAGTGGTGGAGGGTTCAGCTATAGACTGGAAAATGTGATTGGAGAATATATTCCAAGGTTCTGTTGCCCTTACTTGAATGCAAAATTAGAATTAATACTACTTGGGAAAAGGGATGCTATCTGTTTTAACTGGATGTGCTGGATGGGAATCTTTGTATTTCCCAGCACTTTTCTGTAGGAAAATAAAGCAGTATAGAATTCTAAAAGTACAAGACCACTCTTTTTATTAAGGAAATGATTGAAGTAAGAGCATTAAATCCCATTCACTTATGGGATATGACAATAGCCATTGGGGATATGAGGAGGTGGTTCTCCTCATTACTTAAACCATAACCACTATAGTAAAGACTGTACAAGAAGTGTAGCTCACCAAAGGTGACTGATATGCCATAATAGATTTAGCTAATGCTTTCTTTCAAATATCTGTTTGGAGTCCTGTATAATGTTATTTACATTTTTGTGAAATATATATATGGTTTTGCCACAGGGGTATTTAAATTCAAAAGTGTACATCATCATTTAGTGTAGTGACATCTGAACTTGATAACCATTAGGAGCAAGTTGGTTCCTTGCCTCAGAGAAGAAAGGAATGCAGGAGAGTGTAAGTCTTCCCTATGACAAGTAATGTCTGCCTGATAAACACAGTTGAAATATAAGGCTGGTCTAGTTTGTTATACTTGGAGGAATAAAATTTCCTGGAGAAAGCAGAGATATCCTGCCAACTGTGAGAAGCAAATGGCCATCTTTACTGACTTAGCCACTAACCAGGAAACTCCAAAACAGGTGGAACTTTTGGGTTTTTGGGAAATCACATTCTCCACTTTGACTTTATTAGTCCCGCTGCACAAAGACAGCAGAAAGAAGGTAAATCTCAATGGACGCCTGAGCAAAAACAAGCACGAAGAGATACACTTGAACTTCACTTTTTAGCATCTGGGTGGCTCAGATGGTTAAGCATCTGCCTTCAGCTCAGGTCATGATCTCCAGTGTCTGGGATTGAGCCTTTTGTTGGGAAATACCAGCTCAGCAGGGAGTCTGCTTCTCTTCTTTTTGCTTCTCCCTCTGCTTGCACTCTCTCTGTCTCTCTCTCTCTCTCTCAAATGAATAAATAAAATCTTTAAAAAAGAAAAGAAAAGAATAGAAAAGAAACCTCACTTTATTGCCAGCTAGTTTAGTAGTGTCTACAAGTCAGATATGCTGACTGGAGACTCTGGAAGAAATTGGAGACAGTGTTCAATGGGAGTCATTAGGGATTTGGACTCAAAACCTGCAGGTGTCTCAAAAGATGCTGAGGCTTTTCTCAGACCTTTTGAAAGACAATTGTCAGCTTGTTACCATAGACATTGGTGAAAAGTAACTCTAACGATGAATGAAAACTGATCATCCTGGGACCAGAAATACCTTTAATGTTTTGGGTAATATCAGGAAGGAAAGAGAAGGAGTAGTTCAGTAAAAGTCACTGATAAAATGGAAATACTATATTCAATATGACAGGAATAAATTTAGGAGATGTACATATATGTATAGCTTACTTCACTGGCTCCAAGGCTGAAAACAGAGCCCTCTGTGGATCTCCTACCTCTCCACTTCCCTATCACCTATTTCTATATGGAGTGATGTCAAACATCAGTTTGCTTGCTTCACTGGAGGGAGTTCCTAAATCTAGGATTGCTAGTAAATGCACACTGGCAATTGCACTTTGCCACAATACATCCTTTCATGATTTTGTGCTTTGGCTGGGACCAGCTGGGCTGTGCTCTTGCTAGTGGTTTCACATGTGTTTGCAGACAAAAATGTGATGGGTTGCAGTAATCTGAATGCTTATTTATTTATTTTTATTTTTTATTTTTTAAGATTTTTAAAATTTATTTGACAGAGAGAGACACAGCTAGAGAAGGAACACAGCAGAGGGAGTGGGAGAGGGAGAAGCAGCCCCCTCCCCCCGCCCCTGTGAAGCAGGGAGCCTGATGCGGGGCGTGATCCCAGGACCCTGGGATCATGACCTGAGCCAAAGGCAGACACTTAACCACTGAGCCACCCAGGCACTCCTGAATGCTTATTTAGATAACTGGATTTGCAAATGGTTTCTTCCCTTATAAGTCTGGTGTCTTGGCTGGGATATCTGGGATAATTAGGGGTGATCATTTATCTCTTTACAAGGTTAACCTGAGCTTCTTCATATCATGACAGTCTTAGAACAAGGAGACTTCCTGCATCTTGACCAGCTTCCCTGAGAATATTCTAAGAGACCACAGCAGGATTTTCAAGATTTTCCTTTAACCTAACTCCAATCATGAAGTGCCACTTCTATTATTACCTTTAATCTGGGCCAGCCCAAATTTAAAGAGATGGAATACCTACACAAAGATATAAATATGTACACTACATAAATGTCCTTTGGAGGTTGATTGAAGTCTTGCTATCACAGTACACCTCGGGTTTGCAATAATTCATACCACTCCTACCTGTAAGAGTTCAAAGGCCCTCAAAATGTCATTCTATAATAACACCAGGCTCAGGATTTCAGTCTAAAATGTTATTGTCCGGGGGCACCTGGGTGGCTTAGTGCGTTAAAGCCTCTGCCTTTGGCTCAGGTCATGGTCCCGGGGTCCTGGGATCGAGGCCCGTATCCGGCTCTCTGCTTGGCAGGGAGTCTGCTTCCCCCTCCACTCTCTCTGCCTACTTGTGATCTTTGTCTGTCAAATAAATAAATAAAGTCTTAAAATAATAAATAAATTAAATGTTATTGCCCAAATAAGATTCAGGCATGGAAGAGTTTTCTCAGGTAGAATTCTTTGAATAAAATTTATCTCATCTAATACCACCTGGAGAGTAAAGGGGCAAATTGTCTAGAACCTACATCCCCCCCATCATACAATGTGATACATGGATAGGATAGACTATGGGAATGAGACATCCATAGGGAGCGCCCACATATTCTTGAGTATCTGGAAAGCCACACATGTGTACAAGACAGTACATATGCCCAGGAAAGTGCATATGCTCAGCATAGACCTAAAAAAGCCCTGTGGTCTCACTTCTGGATGATCTCATGGTTGTGAATGAGCAGGAAGTGAAGCCCAAGTCAGAGTTGTAAACTGCCTGGCTGAGTGTTTAAGACATTCCATCATATGTATGCAGAGCACCTCAGCAAAGACTGGGAGGCTTATTGGTTCTGGGCATTTAAGGAAATCTCTGTCCAACCATTAGCTTGACCACCAAGTTAACAATCAGAGAATTCGGTGGCCACTCAGGACAGAAGGTAGAGACTTCAGAGATTGAATTCAGAAAAGTCACAAGACAACTACTACAATAAATAGCAACAAAACAAACCTTGTGGGGGGATAATCTGATTCCCCTGTTAGTCATGGTGTATAAATCATTTTATATGGTGCTGTATTTGCGTTGTTACCTTTTTGATGAGAATGTTTGCCTCTATATTTATAAGGGATATTGGTTTTTAGTTTCTTCTCTTGTGATATTTTGTTTGGTTTGGTTTAAGTGTAGTGACCTGATAGAGTTAGAAAGTGTATACTTTCTGTTTTAGAATAATTTTTGTTAAACTCCACTCCTAGTTACATACACAGGAGAAATGAAAACATGTCCATGCAAAAACTTGTTCAGAAAGAGCAACGCTATTCGCAGTAGCCTACAGATGGAAACAAACCAAATGACATCAACTGATGAATGAATAAACAAAATACCTTGTACGCACATAATGAAGATTGTTCCTCCATGAGAAGGAATGAGGTACGGATATGTGATAAAATACAGGTGAACATTGGAGGTATGATAAGGAACAGAAGTCAAAAATAAAAGGCCGCACATTATATGATTTATAAGAAATGTTCACAAGAGGTGAATATATACAGAAAGAAAACAGATTAGATGTTGCCAAGGAAAGGCTTAGAGGGATGAGGAGTATCTGCTGATGGGTATGGGGTTTCTTTTTGTGGTGTTGAGAATGTTCTGAAATTAAATATGAGTGTAGTTATACAACTGTGTTTATACACTAAAATCACTGAATTGTGCACTTCAGAATGTGGACTTTATGGCATATAAAGTCTATATAAAAAATTCTTACAAGTCCCTTTGTCTAGCTTTAATGTTCTCTGTTCTATCTTAGACCTTTCTGAAGTAGTAATGAAGGTAGAGCTTATAGCTCCATCAAAGATTTGTTTTTCACCCTGAAGGCATTTCTTACTTTGCAAGTGTTTTTTGAGGAGAGACTGTAAAGAGAAGCAATCTTATTTTTTAATTTAGGAAACCATATTTCTTTATGTTCACCTTAAGTTCTTTCAAAATTGAGCATTTCATTTTTATCATTTTTTTTATTATTTTGTCATAGACATATGGAACATTCTAGATATTATAATTCTATATTTTTCTGGAAAATCTCCATGGATCCATCAATGTGCTAGATGCTGTGTGTATTGGATACATGTATTTTCATGTTGTAAGAGACAGTGTTGCTAGACTTCCTGCCATTACATAGAATGTGTTACTCTCCCATCTCCAGTAGCATTGTCTTATTTGTCCTTCAGGCTCTAATGAATCATCTCCTCCAGGCTCATCTGTTTATACTAATAGCGATCTTTGGGCTCTGGCAAGTCATGCTTACTGCTTAATTTAAAAGTCAATGCTAAATGTTTTAGGTTTGGGTACTTTGGCCCATTTCCAGGTACCCAATTTCATCCTAGTTTATCTATTACTGTGTAACAAAAATGCCTAAAGCTAGAAACAAACAACAGTTTGGGATGTGAGAAATTCAGGTAGGGCTTCTTTAGGTGAATCTTTTGTTCGACATGTCAACTGAGAGCATTCACTGGTACTTCTTGGGTTGGCCTGAAGGGTGTTAGATGGAAAAAAAGGGCTGGCTAGCTGGGCAGTTTTTTGAATAAAAGCATCTCCATGAGCTAGCTTGGGCTTCCTCACAATGTGAGTAATGCCAAGTCATCAAACTTTTTCATGGCGCCTGGCCTCCAGTAGGATTCCAAGAGACCAGAATGGAAACTTCAATATATTTTTCTGAATGGGCCTCATAGCTCACATGCTATCACTTCTGCCACATTAAATTCTCTCTGAGAAAATCATAAACAAACCCAGATTAAAGTAAAGCATAAGAAAAGTCTATGAATAGTGAGAACTGTGTTTCATTTGGGGAAGTGGGCAGATTTAAATTTTTTTCACAGATATTTACTTGTATTTAAAATTCCATGTTATCTTATGGATATATATGTGCATAGATAATATCATTTCCTAGGGCTAAACGTCCAACTTCCTCTACATTTGGCAGCTGACCACCCTTTGGTTCCTTTGAACAGTCTGTACCATACCCATTTTTTTTTTTTTTTCATATTTCTGGTGTGATGAGGCTCAATCAAAAATTAAAGTAAGTCACATGTTATTTATTCCAGTTCAAGCCGTAGGTTCTCTTTAACATTTAAGTAACATTTTGCTTTGTTTCGTTTTGTTTGATTTTTTTGGATCAGCCTTAGGGGAAAAGAATTTTAGCTTCCTAAGTGTACAGAATCCTGTAAGATCCAAACAGTTCATTTGAAAGATTCCTTTTCACCCCAACTTTAAGTGTAGCAAATTTTCTTTGTTATAAATAATGTAACAAAACAGAGCTTCAGTATAACCTTTTTCATCAACTAGCCTTGTACATTGTAGTTTTGGTACAAAAAAAAAAAAAGAAAAACAAAAAACAAAAACCAAGTTGTGTAATCATTTGAAAAAAGGTCACTTGTCTTATACACAGTGATTTTTGGTGTTGTTTGGATATTTTCTTTTTTTCAAGCATTGTCACATCTGACCTTCAGCTTGGAGGTAACTTTTGGCCTTTTGCTGCTACTGTTTCACTAAATACCTTTAAAAATAAATGGAAGGTTGTTGCAAAAGCTGGTACGTTTAGGGAAGGGTAACCATAGAAATGCAGTGCAAAAAATATAAAGAGAAAGATGGTAAGAAGATTATGTATTATCTTATTTCCTAAATATTTCCTGGATGGCAGAAGATATAAAAACAGAACTTACTGAATGTTTCTATCAGATCTTTATTTGTGGCCATGATTTTGTGAGTTTATTGTTGTTTGCTTTGTTTTATTTTTGTGAGTGAATTACAGTGTTTTACAAAGTCTTGGTGGGGAAGGAAAGCTGAGAATCTGCACATGAGTAGCTTTTACTGCATGCAAGTACTCATGCTTCACAAGTAAATAATATCTTCACAAGTATATAGTATCTTTAGACGTCTAGGTGGACAGATTTCACAAGTCCCAATTTTCATAAAAGAGAGAGAAGTGATGACTAACTTTTATTAAGAGAGCAATGTCATCTAAAGATAAAGATACAATATGAAACAGATAAAACGAGCCTTAATAGTAGAATTTTCTTGGGCCACTAAAAGAAACTTACAGTTCTGGTACTAAGAAGCTAGACTTTTAAATATACAAACAAATTAAAAAACAAAACAAAAAATCTAGATGTAAGAAAGTAAATATATGGGTTATAAAAGTTTCGATCTGAAACTGTTACTTCTAAATTTAAAAGGAAACACAAGCAAGAGTTATATTTTCATTTATAGGTGGAATCTACAAATCCTATCTTTACATATCTCTATAACAATTTGCTCCCAAACTTAATATCTTTTTTCTTTTTTTTAAAGAATTTATTTATTTATTTGAGACAGAGATCACAAGTAGGCAGAGAGGCAGGCAGAGAGAGAGGGGAAGCAGGCTCCCTGCTGAGCAGAGAGCCCGATGCGGGGCTGGATCCCAGGACCCTGGGATCATGACCTGAGCCGAAGGCAGAGGCTTTAACCCACTGAGCCACCCAGGTGCCCAAACTTAGTATCTTAAACATCCATTATCTGCCATGTTTGGTGAGCCAGAAATCTAAGAATGGCTTAGCTGGGTGGTTCTTGTTCAGGATCCCTCATGGAGTTATAATCAAGATGTTGGTCATGGTTGCAGTCATCTGAAGTGTTGATTGGGGTGGAAGGATCCACGCTTAAGATCATTTGTATGATTGCTGGAAGGGGTCTTGGTTGTGCACCCATTGGGCCTCCCGGCAGTGTAAAATAGTACCCAGCTTCTTGCAGAAGGAGAGAGGGACATTACGCAAAAGGGAAGCTGCGGCATTTTTTTTATAACCTACTTCATAAATGATATGCCCTTATTATGTCATTTCATATTGGTGACAGATGCAGACCAACAATGATGTAGTGTGGGAGAAGACTATAGAAGCTGTGCGTACATGGAGGGGAGTGAGTCTGTGGGAGACATCTTGGGGTTAGCCATCACAATCTCAAATAAGATTTTACCACAATACATCTTGAAACAGACTGAAATGTTTTTCTAAAATCTCTATTTTATTCAATTTGTTTTGCTATAAATATAAATAATTTAAAGATATATTATGACAGATGTAAAGCAAATGTCTAAATATATACAGGTCTATATATATATATCATACTTATGTGTATGTATGTTTGTGTATGTTGTATGCTATTCAGTCTATTTTCTTTATGTAGCTTCTTTCTTTTGTTCACAAAAAGAAAAAGGAAATTCTTGCTATACAAATTTTTACATCTCAGTAGGAAGTCATGGACTATTACTTGGTCAATAATTACACTTTATGAAAATCATTCCTTAAAATTAGGCAGCTCTTTAAAAATGATACATGTTTATACTATTTTCTGGATGAAGTGACAAATAGTAGCTTGAATTTTTCTCTGGCATACATAAAAATATTCTAATATAACATCATCACAAATAACATTTATTTTAATATACAGTTATATTTTAAGTGATAATCTTCTCATATTAAACCAGTGATTGATGGGCCATTCAGACTCATGTATTTTTATATATCTTTTTTATAGTTTTTCAACAATTAACTATTTAATAGCGTACCTCTTAATTTAAAAATACCATGGAGATAAATACAGTGTTTTCTCTGAGGGATGATTCTATGCAATTTGGTTGAATTGTAGGTTATGACAAATTAATTTTAAGCTATCACATGTCTGAGTTGATTAGTTTATACATTCTATCACTGTATTTTACATATTTTAATTAACCATAAAATGCCAAGAGCTCACAGCTTTCCTTAATTTTGAAATAGTTTACAGGTGGCATTAAAAAAGTGTCTTAAAGAGTAGTTCATTTTTTTTGTTTGTTTTTTCATGAAATCAGTTCTTGGGCACCTCTTTTTTTTTGGTCTCAAATTATCATTTAGCAATAATTTAAATTCTAGTGGGAAATTATGACTTAAATCTTACCTGTTAGGTATTATTTACCTTTTATCACACATATTATCTTTTTCTTCCTCAAATTTGATAAGGTTGGTTTAAGTGTTTACTGGGGTTAAGTGTTCTCTGTCATTACTGAGAAATAGTTGTTGAAATAAACTCTTGGATTCAGTTGCCAGGAGCTACTTTTTCCTTCTGTCATATTGAGGACCATTTTATGGAGATAAAGTTAATGTTCATAGTATTGATTCATAGTCTTCCTTTGTGAAAATATATCTTAGTAGGAAGTTTACTTTTGTAAACTTTTGAGTTAGAATTTTACTTATTTATTTATATACTTAGCCATGTAAGGAATAAAAATTAATGCAGAACTGCATTAAATAAAACTTACTTTTAGAATTAATTCATTTTCTCTAAAATATTTCTTTAAGAGAATTAAGATACCCCTTATAATCAAGTTATTCATGTTGAATGTACAGGATGGCACACGCAGCATTTAATCAGATAAGTATATAATCTTTAGTGCACATGTAAAAATACCTGTCTAAATAATCTATATTGAAATTTAGTTATTCGAACAAGGACATTTATTCTTTTAAAGACTATTAAATTGTCAGCCACTTAGAAAATGATCTTCCCATCAAAACATTTCTGGAGTGAATTTTTGTAATGCATATGGAAATGAGAATAGACCAGTTGAAGGCCATGCTGAAAAGAAGTTGTGGAGACAGAAATAGTCATTTTAATTTTCATCAGGGTTTTCAAAACATCCAGAATATCTATTGTAGAAATATCTCCAATGGGGGAGAAGAACAAATTTTCCAGTTTAAAATTACTTCTACTTATCCTAATCCACAAAAGCTGCTCTCACGTACATCAAACAGACATTTTTCATTCTTCCTCACACATGACCTTCCGTTCCGCCAGGCCACCTCCTCCCCACCTGAGACTCCTGTATCATCCATATTACAACTCGGCGTTTCCTTTGGTGTCAAGTCTTTCCCTCGTTGTTCTCAGCTCCACTTGTTTTTCTGAGCAAAGGCCCATTTCATTTTCTCCTGGAATTCTATAAGGAAACTGGCTTTTGGTTAACTTTTTGTTTTCTGTCCGCTCTATTGTTTTCCATGCTTTCTGATCCTTCTAAGTTTAGAGTAAGAAAAGAAAAAAATTGTCCTATGTTCTCTGAAAGGTCCAGGATTTTAGAGCTGACATACTTTGGGTCCTTTCGTGGTTTCTCTGGAGGCAGTCTGTACCTGGGGTGTGGTGTGGTTCCTCCTGGTGGATGAATTTGTCTCTTAGCTGAGTTTCATCCACATCCATGTGATGAAGTTCTAGAACCTAGGTGAGGTTCAGTGGGCTGAGGTCCGGAGCCGATGACCAAGAAAGAATTCTTGAGACATCTTTGGTGCAAAATGGTGGTTTATTAAAGCACGGGGACAGGACCCGTGGGCAGGAAGAGCTGCTGTCCTGGGTTGTGAGGGATGGCAGGTTATGTACCCTGTGGTTGGGGGAAGGTGAGGGGAAGGGAGGTTTCAACGGAGTTTTCATATGCTAAAGAGGACCTACAAGGTGCCAGGATGTCAGAGGCCTACTGGAGGCCTTGCCCTTGTGGCTTGATCAATATTGTCTTTAGACCAGCCACATTAAGATAGTTGGGAGACTTTTTGGTGGGATGTCACAATCCTGCTATCAATCGTCTTTGTTAGTGAGATTAGGACATTTGTAAGCCAAGGGAGACTCCTGTCTAGCAGGATTGTGATCTCTGCAAGTTAACTATTTGCTTATTGTTCATGGCAGTCAGGGCTGCCTGAGGGATGCTACACATAGGACTGAGGGGGAGCGGACGGAGGGGGGGTACAAGACGCCAGCTTTTGCTTTGTCTTCAGCCATGCTTGTGCTCCCTCATCACAGGGACCTTCCACCTTTCACCTTACCCTACCCCCTTACCTTTCTAGGAAGCCTTTTGCAAAAAACTGTGCTCTTGTTTGGTTTTTCTGTGTAGCCTGTGTCCAATGCACAGAAATGTTCCAGCATCTTTGCTTTGATGGACTCTGGGAATGGAGTAATTCTCAGGCCTGATGCCACAGTGGCTTCAGGCAACCTTTTGTTCTTGAGAGTCCTGGGGCAATGTTCTACTTCTCTCCATACCTAGTGCTCTAAGTGGTTGTGTTAAAACCCTTTTCTCAAGAATTCCAAATAGAAGGCAGCATTCCCTTCCCTTTTCTCAGGGAAGCCTGGGCTTTTTCTTCTCACTAAAGGAATATTCTTTAGGGGAACCCTGGTGGTTCAGTTGGTGAAGCTTCTGATTTGGTTTCAGCTAAGGTCATGATCCTGGGGTCGTGAGGTCCAACTCTGAGAAGAGGAGTCCTCTGCTTGAAGATTCTCTCTCCCTTGCTCTCTTTCTGTCCCTCTTCCTACTCTCTCTTTCAAAAATAAATATTTTTTTAAAAAGAATTATTCCTTAAAAATAATATCTCTCAACCTCCATTTTCCTCATCTTTTCATACCCTTGAGAGTAAGGCATTTCTATGGTTATTTAACATCTAGCTTACTTTCTCTTAGAGTCTTTTGTGTCTTACCATATAACTTACTTTGGAATGTGGCTTGTCTGACATCTTTATTTTAGCATTTGATTATAGTAAATAAAAAAAAAATCTGTGAATAAAGGAATATCTAAATTTATTTCCTAATTCCTTCTTGTATAAATTTCTCCCACCCTTTCTCTTTATGAAGCAATAAACAGAAGGATTTTCAGTTAGTGCTAATGATTTTCAAAATCTGTTCATCTCCTTTAGGATAAAAGCTGCATTAGCAAGTACAAAGGAGCTCAAAGAGCAATGTTTGAAGTGGGCTTGTGGATATGGAATTAGGAATATGTACTAAAAACTCAGGAATCCTTGAGCTGACATGGAAGAGTATAGAATTTATATTCATAGACTTTCCGCATTTTCACTTTTCATCATTAATATTAACTAGTCTATGCTACAAAAATATTTCAGGAAAATCCAGAAAAATATTTACGCTTTAATGAACAATTTTAAAGTTAATATAAAATTTAACAAAGCATAGCAGTTGTAACAAAGTGTAAGTTATTCAACGATAGTCTCCAGTATTATTATTAACATCATCATCATTGTCCCAATTTGAACTGGACGTGTAAGTATCGGAACATACTAGATGCAGAAACATGAGTTAATGTATCTGGGACAGACATCTGTTTATTTAGTTTTTTCCCTTTTAGCCATATTAGGATTCTTCAGTTCATTCATGGTTCCATTTATTTGTTTTTTTGTTTGTTTGTTTGTTTGTTTGTTTTTTTAAAGAAAGCAAATTAAACTACTATAATTTGGGGTCTGTTATCTACACAGTATGACTGTATATTTAAATGAAAATACTGAAAAGAAGGTTCCCATTACTGATCCCATGTCAGGCACTCATCTAAGTGCTTTGATGGCATCACCCCATCTAATTCCACAAATCTATGAGTTACTAGTACTATTTCCATTTTACATGAGGAAACTGCACTTACATATGGTTGAGCGGGGAAGTAGGATTTCACATTTGTTTTACATGTGGACATAGCACATACTCTTAATGACTACAATACTCTGACTATAATGATTTCCTATAACATTTATAGTTAGTTCAGAGACACTTCATATTAATATCAGCGTGTTATAAGGATTTTTTAAAAACTGAATTTATACGAAATCATCTTACCAAATTATGCAGATCATTTTTACTTTTTAGCACAAAGTAGAATTTATATGATCAGACATTTATATATCTGTACACATAGGTATAGGAAAACAGGCTCAGACCAGATATTTCTTGCATTCATTTTTTAAAACATTCAAGATAGAAAAAGTTGAACTGTTCTTTTTAAAAAGTGTAATAAATAGACATATTAATCAAATACCCAAATTCCCTATAATTATATATACATTGGTTCCATTAACATTAATGAGAAATAAAAGTCTGGGGAAATATGACTTAGTAAAGATTGTACAAATGAAAAGTTAGGTTCTATTTCAATCATTTGAGCTAAGAGAGTTTACAGGGTTCTAATAGTACCTGCAACATTTACATCAGATCTGAATCATGTTTCGTTCTGGTATATAAAGCAGGGAAGCTAATGTGATACTGTGGGGAAAAAATCCACATAATGAGTGATCAAAGAGCCTAAAGGGCTCCTATTATATGTCTTAGGTTTCATTTTACCTCTCATTTATGTGTAGCAATGAGGTGTGAAAATTGTGCTTTGGTTGTCTTAAGTATCGGTAAACTGCATCACACCACACTTCTTTACTACTTAATGGGAATGAGTGAGATTCACTTTACAATTAATTCCTGCATTTAAATGAAAAAGATAATATCCAAATGGTGTTATACTTCCTGTTGGAATGAAGTTTTTCCAGTGAATGATTCACTAGTTCTTTCAAGTCTAGTTAGCAATAACGTCTTTTTGTAAGATTTTTTTTTTTTTTTACATTGAAGAGCCTTCCAAGTACATTTTTGTACAAACTGTACTCAATAAATATTAAATTATCTCATGGAATATATTTTCACTGGGGGGGTGATAGGTAGCCAGACCAATATCCAGTGATAGTGTTTCTAAGATCTAGTTTAGGGGTAATGTGAAATTCTCACCCCATAAAGGACTAACCAAATGCAATTTTTAATATTGCCATTACTAAACGAAGGTTCTTTGCCATGTCTAAATCCTTAGAATTCACAGGTTATTAAATGTGTGGTTTAATGACTCATTTCAAAAGAGGTTAATTTAATAGATTTTTGCTAAGTCAGTGAGTGTCCTAAGAAAATGAGAATTTTTTTTTTCTTAAAGATTTTACTTATTTATTTGAGAGAGTGAGCATGTCCCTGGGGGAGGGGCAAAGGAATAGGGACAAACAGACTCCCCACTGAGCAGAGAACTGGAAACAGCCAGATTCCAGGACCCCAAGAATATGACCCAAGCTGAATGCAGATGCTTAACAAACTGAGCCACCCAGGTACCCAGAAAATGAGCATTTCAATGACTTTATATCTGGCCATTGTTATGGATGGCATGTTTATCCCTCCCTACCTCTTGCCCCCCAGTCATATGTTAAAACCTCAGTATGATTGTGTTTGGAGATGGAGCATGGGGGAGGTGGTTAGGATTAAATGACATCATGATAGGACTAATGCCCTTCTAAGAAGAGAAAGAGACTAGAGTTCATTCTGTAGGCCCAGTGTGGACATGGTTATCTATACCCAGGAACTGGGCTCTCTTAGGACATTGGACCTGCTGGTACCTTGATCTGGATTTCCTAGCCTCTAGTGTTGTAGATACAAATGTCTGTTGTTTAACCCACCCAGTCTATGGTTTTTCTGTCAGAGCTCTTCAAATTGACTAAAATAATCAACTTCCTTTTACTTCTGGATTAGATTGCTTTTCTTCCTTCCCACTATGTTGGCAAAAGTATTTATTTAGACCTTGAGAATTCAGAGTATTAGTCAATCTCTATCATAATTTCTTTTTTTTTTTAATGTTACTCATTTTTCAGTGTTCTAAAATTCATTGTTTATGCACCACACCCAGTGCTCCATGCAATATATGCCCTTCATAATACCCACCAACAGGCTCTACCAACCCTCCCCCCAACCTCTCCAAAATCCCCAGTTTGTTTCTCAGAGTCCACAGTCTCATGGTTCTTCTCTCCTTCTGATTCCCCCCTAGTCATTTCTCCTCTCCATCTCCCAATGTCTTCCGTGTTATTCCTTATGCTCCACAAGTAAGTGAAACCGTATGATAATTGACTTACTCTGCTTGACTTATTTCACTCAGCATAATCTCTTCCAGTCCCCATGTTGATGGAAAGTTGGGTATTCATCCTTTCTGATGGAGGCATAATACTCCATTGTATATATGGACCATATCTTCTTTATCCATTCATCTGTTGAAGTGCATCTTGGTTCTTTTCACAGTTTGGGGACTGTGGCCATTGCTGCTGTTGAACATTGGGGTACAGATGACACTACAGACAAAGGGCCGATATCCAAGATCTATAAGGAACTCCTCAAACTCAACACACACAAAACAGATAATCACATCAAAAAATGGGCAGAAGACATGAACAGACACTTCTCCAAAGAAATACAAATGGCTAACAGACACATGCAAAAATGTTCATCATCATTAGCCATCAGAGAGATTCATATCATAATTTCTTTAAAGAAACTCGAAGAAGTCAGTGCAGAAGTAATTATAGGAGTAATACAGACTGGTACCATCTCTTTTGCCAAGAAGACAGTTCTATCTATTCATTCACACAAACAACTTTTTGAGATTGTATTTGAACCAAGTGCTTGCTTGCTTTTTATGATGGAGACTTCTAAAAGGTTAAAAAAATTATCACTGGGTAGTATTATTAGTAATTCCATTTTTATTTTTGCTTCATTCTCTTCTATTTTTCAAAGTGTGGCTATAATTAAATATTGTATATAATCTTGTACATTGCTAACACAGGCATATAACTTAGGACGCAGATTTGCAGCAGGCTGAAAGAGGGTTCTTTTGTATTCATCTGAATTTAAAGGTATAATCAGAAATGTTAGGGCACCTGGATGGCTTGATTGGTTAAACGACTGCCTTCAGCTCAGGTCATGATTCTGGAGTCCCTGGATTGAGCCCCACATTGGGATCCCTGTTCAGCAAAGAGTCTGCTCCTTCCTCTGCCCCTCCCCTCTCTCTTTCTCTCTCTCTCTCTCTCTCTCTCATCCTCTCTCTTTCAGATAAATAAATAAAATCTTTAAAAAAAGAATATTTGTAAGACTTTAAAGTGATAACATAAATTTAACTGATGTTTGGAATTACTACCTTTCTTATCTCACTACTCCATACTTTCTCATGTTATGTCAAAATGACTCGATTTGAAAGAATATTTTCCTTGTCAAAGAAGTGGCTTTTTTGGTCAGGTGTCAAAGAAGTAAGTTCTTTGTAAGAGGAATAAAAACTATTTTTCCTAGACTTTTCCTCCAAAGATCTTGCAGACTTCTTATAATCTTAAATTTTATGCAATGCTTTTAAATTCTATTTCTCAAAATATGTGAGATTCCATCTCTAAAAAGTCTGAAACCCCCACTGCAAAAAATAATATATATATTTGAGCAGTCTTCACTAATAATAATTCCTCATATTTTGATGAACTTACTGGACCAATAAAAAGTCATTGTATTCCAGTCTAGTGAATAAGTAGAGTTATCAGTCTGCAAAGAACGATTTTTGGCAAAATTGTGAAATGGTAATAAAGTGTTCTTTTCTCAATTGCTCCATGGGCAAATTTTTTATTAGAGTAAGAAATGTTACATTTTAAAATATTAAACAGTTTTTCACAAAGATCTTCAGAAATAAATAGATGCTCTCATCTTTATCAAAACATCTATTATAGGGACAGCCGGGTGGCTCAGTCAGTTAACAACTGCCTTCAGCTGAGGTCATGATCCCAGAGTCCTGGGGTTGAGTTCCGCATCGGGCTCCTTGCTCAGCCGGGAGCCTGCTTCTCCCTTGCCTGCTCTGTCTGCTGATCTCCTTGCTTGTGTGTTCACTCTCTCTCCCTGACAAATAATAAAAATAAAAAATCTTAAAAAACAAAACAAAACTAAAAAACAGTAAACTTACCATTGTTTAGTCAGCACTTGGGAATAAATCATAATAAAGGGTAAATGCTCCACTATTCTCAGGAAGACAGAGAAAAAGTTGATTTTTTTCCCTCAACTTATAAAACACAGTTGATGTAATGAGTCTATGTCTTTGAATCAGTCACCTCCTAAGTTCAAACTGTGCAGTTTTTCTCTAAATATTAATTGCTATTATATATAATATACTATTATGCTATGCCAATATATACAAATAATTTAGAGAGATTATAAAATACATTAAAATGTGTTCTCCTGGCTAGTTAAAATAAGTTCTCCAGGACTTCCTATTTGGTGGCATTTTGTCTTCTCTCACAATTATTCAAGAACCTCCTTCTAACATTTTGCCACCTTCTCTTCCAGGCCCCACGGTCACCTAAATATTGTACTTATTCTTTCTATAAGCATTATAAATACACTTTTCTTTATAGATAACTTGTGTCCACCCTCTATCCCAATCTCTTGTATGTTTAGATTTAATATTCTCTGTCTAGACTATCCATAGGTGATAACGAAAGTGCACAGCATATAATGCTTTGTATTTCTGCTGAAGTCCAGTGTGAATCATGTGCATTGTTAATTGGTGTGGTGACATGAGTCTTTGCTCCACTGACAATGTCTAGTAGAGTCCCAAGCAACTGGCTTCTGTGCACGATTTTTGGTTTTTCTATAAACTAATCTTCTTAAATTAATTTTTAGATTTTTTATTTATTTAATTTTTTTCTTTTTTTAGCAGGCTCCCTGCTGAGCAGAGAACCCAATGCAGGGCTTGATCCCAGGACCCTGGGATCATGACCTGAGCCAAAGGCAGAGGTTTTAACCCACTGAGCCATCCGGGCACCCCTAAATTTATTTTTTTAAAGAAGGAAGAGAACTTTGATTCTTTCTTAATATGGCCATAAAATAAGAAGTAAAGGTTAACTTCCATAAACTGCAGGTACTTTTGAAATCATTTACATTAACTCCAATAAACCATTAAATTTGTTTCCTACTTTAGTTCTCTAGAACATACTATTTAGCTTAGGAGCTCAGTCCTTACAAGAATAGGATATTTGGGGGTTTTTTAGGGTTCATTTCTTTATCTTCAAATGAAAATGCTCTCCTTGTGGCCATCTAATAAGTGAACCACACCTGTACACTTAGGCGGTCCCTGAGAGGATCCTTGAAAGAGCCTTTATTGTGATTCTGACCAAGTAGCAACTATCTCAGTTGCTTTCTCATCTTTGTTGACATGATCCATGTTCCTTTTCCTTTTTTTTTTTTTTAAATTTATTTATTTGACAGAGATCACAAGTAGGCAGAGAGGCAGGCAGAGAGAGAGGAAGAAGCAGGCTCCCTGCGGAGCAGAGAGCCTGATGTGGGGCTCGATCCCAGGACCCTGTTTGTTTTTTTTTAAGATTTTATTTATTTATTTGACAGAGAGAGATCACAAGTAGGCAGAGAGAGAGGAATGAAAGCAGGCTCCCTGCTGAGCAGAGATCCCGATGCGGGGCTCGATCCCAGGACACTGAGACCATGACCTGAGCCGAAGGCAGAGGCTTTAACCCACTGAGCTACCCAGGCACCCCCTGAATATATGGTTTTAAGCTGGATTCAATGGTCCTGATGAAAATGCCTGAAACAGAAAGGGATGAGGAACATAAAAGTTATTGCTTCTAGAGAACATTTTTTTTTCCCTTTTACCTCCACATGGTGTAAAAAATTTATCTCAGGCAGAAAATTTTGTTGATTAGAAAAGAAAGGGTTCTACCTGGAGACTTCCATGGAGTGTGCCCCATTTTCTTTCCTCCACAGGTGAACAAATCTAATGTCTGTGAAAAAGCAACAATAGCAATAGTGGAGATACATAGTAATAACGTTGTTCATGAGTTTTATAATGTTGGAAAGCTCGTGTTGGCAGAATTGTCCCTACGGATATAAAAAATTGTGAGCTGTTAGTCATACTTAAATTTTCCCACAAATTAGCATAAGGTTTTGATACTAGTGGTAAACATAATTAACACTAGAGAACCATTTAAATAAAGTCGCTATAACTGCCATTATTTATCTGCAAAGCTGGAGGCTGTGATATTAAAACATGTACTATATCTACTTTTAAAAGAATTGTGAATAATAATCAAAAACACTCCATAAATAAGAAAAGCATAGAAATACAGCAAAGGAAATAAATTTTAACTGTAAAAAGTTATTGTAGATATGCAAGTATTATTTTTGTTACAAAGTGATGTTTTTGAATAGAAAAAGTCAATGCATATAATTGAAACTCTGTAATTCAAGGGTTGAATTAAATAGAGTATTTCTCACACACAAAATGTACCCCATTATGTTTCCTATCTTGTGCCCTGTATTTCAAATACAATTTTAATTGTCTTGGTTGAATTACAGAAATTAAATATGTGTACATACTCTTGAGACCCATTTGTAATAGTATTTACATGTACAAAAACACAAATTTGGACAAACTTGTAAAATAAGGGTGTTAAAATATTTTTGGGAGTGGCACTTTTTTTTTTCAAATGAAATCTTGCTTTTAAAATCAACATACTAAAATGTAAAGAACAGATCTATCGAAATACTGCCTGATCCACTTTTTCTCTGATCTTCCTCCTCATGGTGAGGATCTCCCAGAACTTTCAGATCTGGGACTCAGTTTGAAAGCCCCTTTCCAGGTACATCTTTGAAAACAAAACTGATCACAACTACAAAGTCCCAACAGCTGACTTATTCACACCGAGCTTTGCCTGGGGTCTGTTAGTTAGTAAATATTTACTGAACCTTGGGCCCTTTAGTAGAATTCATTAAGCAGGAAAGAAGAAATGGCAAGTGAGGAACGGCATTAACTCCAGCGAAGCTGGGCACAATGTTAGGTTCTAGTCCGAATGAGATAAAAATACCAAACAGAAATAAGGATAGAGAAAAAAAAGATTGAGGAAGAGGATGAAAACAAAACACAGTAGAGGTTTTTGAGTGCCACGTAGAACATTTTAGCGTGGTGGAAAATACAGACATGTTGGGAGCATGGAATATGATGGAAGCTAAATTTTTAATGTGGTATGCATTTATGTATGCTAATGGAAGAGAAGGACTACACTTCAACCAGTCAACCAAACGCCATTAAATGTCATTTACCTTGATTGGCTTTTGGATTGCCATGGGATTCTCTAACTCAGTGCATTTTAGGTACTTGCCTGTTCCACCTGTGCCCTTCAAAATCTTCCCTGAAATGAGGAAGTAAGTCCAGTGGGATGTTGTGTGATATGCTGGTGGGTTTCACTCGTTATGAATGATATTCTAATCTGTGGTGCATCTTTACTCCACTTCTGCTATGGAAGCTTATTGACATTGCTGGTTTAATTTCTTTCTCTCTCTTTTTTTTTTTTAATATTTGATTTTGCTACTCAGTGATTCTATGACCGATGTGATTTACATTTTTGATGATTAGACTCTTGGGAACCCTTCATACTTCAGCACTGAAGGAAGGAATGTTTGAACCTTTTTAGCAGTGACTATTATACATAGCTGACAAACCAAGCAGAAAATGTACTTTATGGCTACACATCTCATGGACATATTGCTATCATGGACATATTACTTAAGGAACTAGGGAGGCATTCCAGCTTGTATGGTGTCACAGCTCACTTGTGGGGTGGTCCTTGGTGGGAGAGGGAAAAAGCCTATAGTCTGCAGCTAATCATGCGACGTGAAGCTTGAGCAAGGAATGTGACAGAGAGGAAGTCAGAAACCCAATGTTTGCTTGTTTTTGTTATCTTGATCCCAATATTTTTTAAGTAGTTTTTTTTTTTTTAGTTGCAAAAAATGCTAGCATCTTCCCTCCAAATATCATTGATGACTTTTTAAAGGCCTCTGCACTCATGGTTCATCTCCCTCTCTGATATCCCCCCTTCAGTTTTCCCTTCCTTCCCCTAGCATCCTCTGTTAGGCTGGTGATGGATATTAAGTAGGACACCTCTTGTAATGATCACTGGGTGTTATATGCAAATGGAATACTACATCAAAAACTAATAATATGGGGTGCCTGGGTGGCTCAGTGGGTTAAAGCCTCTGCCTTCGGCTCAGATCATGATCTCAGGGTCGTGGGATCGAGTCCTGCATCGGACTCTCTGCTCAGCAGGGAGCCTGCTTCCCCTTCTCTCTCTGCCTGTCTCTCTGCCTACTTGTGATCTCTCTCTCTCTCTGTAAAATAAATAAATAAAATCTTAAAAACTGATATACTATATGATGACTAACATAACATAATAAATAAAAAGAATAAAGGCCTCTACACATGAAGTAATTTTATATTAATCATTGCTTAAGGAATTTTTGGTAGAATTGCTGCCCAAGTTTTGACCCCTTTATAATCACAAGACTTAACTTATTTGTACATCTAGTTATTTCTTAGCATTTTGCATTGGATTCTGCTACTTCTAACTGATTTCCTAGTTGACCATAGTATAACATAATTTTCTTCATGTTCAAATACATTTTTGGAATTCTTAAAGACCATGCCATACTTGTTACAATTTTAGATGAGGTCATGACGTCCTGAAATCTTCTCATTAATTTGTTTAATTTAATTGACTGCGCTTATGCTTCCAATGAACAGGATATAACCATGGCAATAACCATAGTTAAAAATATAATTTAAATTCTGTAACATCTTAAAGAGGAGAACAAATAAATGATAATAAAAATATCAAAAAGACATTTTGAGATTTTTTTTTACTGGAGAACTATATGAAAGTTAAAAAACTATATATATATACACACTATGTATAAATGTATACATATACACTATATATGTATATATGTATATATATGTATACACTGTATACATATATACATATGTACATATATCTATGTGTATATATATACACACACACATATATATATATTTCTAAAGTATTTAATGGAATCCAAATTTGCTAGGAACTTCAATAATTTTATAGGTCACTTTTAATGGTTTAGTAAAAGACCACAAGGGAAATTAAAATTTATTAGAAGTTCTGAAGAGATACACAGCACACTTGGAGTGGGCACATGGGAAGGCAAGGTGCAGGTAGAAAAGGGCAGGAGGACCTGGAGTACATGGTTTTGTTAGGGTTCATTGTGGAGGCCTTTGCAACTCCCAGCTAAAGCTGGATTGGTCAATTTAAACCAATAAAGAGTGGGGTTCTGGGGTTCCACAGGGTTCCACAGGGGTCTTACAGGAGGGACACACAAGGGGAAGGCCCTAAGAGGCCTAAGAGATTGTTGCTCACAAGGAGGGTTGGGGAAGTCCTATCAGGAGCTTACATTTGTTGTGAGTCTGTGGGTTGCTCTCTAGGACATGCAATTATGGGATGGCTGGGGTCATTTCAAGTCCTCGGCAGTCAGCTTGGCCACACGAATGGATGCTAAGACAGCAGAATTGTGGAGGGTTTTAGCTAAATGCTGGACTCACACATTCACCCAGGTCATTACAAGTGAAAGTGGGGAAACCTGAGTAAGGTTGGCAAAATGTATAAATGTCAATACATTGGTTGGGGTATTATACAACAGTATAGCAGATTTCAGTGGTGGAAACAGGGTAAAGTATACATAAGATCTCTTTGTATATTTCTTACAGCTTTGTGTGAATCTATCTCAATCAAAATTTTAATTAAAATGTTTAAAAAGATACATATTTATTTAAAATATTTAGAAAAGACAAATAAACCCAAAGAGGAAAGTTGCCCCTGTATAGTCAGTATTTTCCTCATCTTCTTCAGGGCACTTTCCAGAGAGTGAAATAGTGTGATTCAGTTTCCACCAGCAATACAGTTTGTCCCAAATAAGGTCATCATGCTGGAGTCTGATCAAGCAGTATTAACTGAATAAGAGGAATTGTGGACAATTAACACATATTATGCAGTTATTATAACTTCTTTATGACTGTGGGAAATAACTTCCCTATCCAGTAAACATTGTGGCAGAAGCTGGTAACACTTTGGAGTTGGAATGGACCTCTTGAATTACGTAGTCCCACTTCTGTATTTCTCATACGGGGAGACAGGTTTGCAGAAGTTCAGTGACTTACCAAGGGGGCACAGCTGCTGAGTGGTGGAGGTGGGATCACCCTTGCGGAGCTCATACTATAATACTCTACAACCGATGGTGACACCTACTAGCATTTAAAGGGAGGAGAGTATTTTTTTTTTAAGATTTTATTTATTTATTTGACAGAGAGAGAGATCACAAGCAGGCATAGAGAGAGAGGGGAAGCAGGCTCCCTGCTGAGCAGAGAGCCCGATGCGGGACTCGATCCCAGGAGCCTGGGATCATGACCTGAGTCAAGGCAGTGGCTTAACCTACTGAGCCACCCAGGCGTCCCACCTACTAGCATTTAAAAGCATTGTCTATACTTAATGACTATACAGTTCTTGTATTTGAAAATTGCAGTCTTAGATGATGGAGGCTTGAACTGGAGGCCTAGATTAAACTTCATGTGGAAACAAACTGAATGCTTCTAGAAACATTTGTTCTATTGAGATCTTCAAAGTTATCAGGAGTACAACAAATGCTAAAGTTTGCCATTAATGTCTCAGAATGAAATAGCAGGTTATTCTTTCTTAATATTGTACTCACCTGCAGTGATGAAAGTTTAGATGAACACTTGTGACTTAATTCATAATTCCTCTAAGAAGTTTGTCGCCACTCATTTATTTTTCTTTTCACACAGTCCCTCATTTGAGCACTCACCTTCCTGGTTTTGTTCACTTGGAATCTTAGAATGCTTCTCAGAATTCAGTAAGTGTTCGTGAAGCATTATGATGACTTAAATCTGTGTTTCAGTGTGTAATTAACATTAGTCAAATATATCTTAGTATGAGAAACTTCAGCTTAAGAAGATCGCATAACGTAAGGACTAAGACAAAGGGGACATTCACATCACAGCACATATGTTCCTGCATTGACGTATGGGCTCACATTGCAATAAAATGTCTTATTCGGAAGTATTAACAGGCTTCCTGGAAAAAGGAATTGTGAATATTTTAAAATTATTAAAATAACAAACATTTAGAAAAAAATCAGTGAAAAACATAGAAGATAGGAGACCATTCATTTTGTTTATTTTTCTCACTCTATACAAAATCCAAGGTTTGAATCAGGAGAGAAACCTAGTGTAATGTGAGATTTGTAATGCATGGCCCAGATCTGTCTACTTCTCTCCATCTCCATTGCCAGTTTTACTTTCACATTTCCTAATACAGTAACTCCTCAGGCATCTTCTTTTTTCCAAGATTATCCCACTTGCCACCTCTTATTTATTTATTTATGTATTTATTTATTTATTAAAGATTTTATTTATATATTTGTTTGACAGACAGAGATCACAAGTAGGCAGAGCAGCAGGCAGAGAGCGGAGGGGAAGCAGGCTCCCCGCTGAGCAGAGAGCCCGATGCGGGGCTCGATCCCAGGACCCTGGGATCATGACCTGAGCCAAAGGCAGAGGCTTTAACCCACTGAGCCACCCAGGTGCCCCTCGTGACCTCTTTTAATCCACTGTCCTCTGGTCATCTGGACTCATTTAAAAAAGACAAGAAAAGAGAGAAGGAAAGCAGGGATAGAGGAACTGGAGGAGTTGGATGTGTTTTTCCTTCATTGTGATGGTGGCATCATGGGTGCTTGCATATGTCCAGACTCACCAGATGCACACAATAAGTACGTGCAGTTCTTTGTAAGGATCAAACAAAAAACTATCCCTGTATTCTCATTGTCCTGACCCTAAAATCTGGAATTTACCTTCTCACAAGTTTGTACATTTGGGTTTTTGTTTTTGTTTTTGTTTTTTAAAGATCTTACTTATTTCAGAGAGAGAGAAGCACAAGCAGGGAGAGTGGTAGAGGGAAAAGCATGTTCCCCTCTGAGCAGGGAGCCCAATTCAGGACTCCATCCCAGGACCCGGGGATCATGGCCGGACCCGAATGCAGATGCTTAAGCGCCTGAGCCACCCAGGCATCCCTCACAAGTTTATGTATTAAGAAGACCCTGTTTATTTTCTGATTTTGTCTAGTGCCCGCTTCCTGCCTTTACTAATGCTTCAGACACACAGGCTTTGCTTGTTTGTTTCTTATATGTGCCAAGTCCTTTCACATCCTATGAACTTTGTACTGATACTCCTTCAACATTTTTTTCTCATCACTCAGATCTGAGATTATATGTTTCCTCTGGAGAGAGGCCTCCCTCATCATTCTATGTAAAGTCATTCGCATAATGTCTCACTTTTTCTTTTAAAAAAATATGTGTCTCAGATAGAAATCATACTATATAATTAATCGTTAATTGTTAGTTATCTCTTTCCCTTTGCCCCAAGTAGGCTTCATTAAGCAAGGATCTTTTATGTCGTGTTTATTACTGTATTCTCAGAATCTGTATCAATGCTTAGCACATATTAGACACTCAAATATTTGTTAATGGATGTGTACCATCTCCCAATCCTTGGTTTATTCATTTGCCCTACAAAGCAAATCTATACAGGAACAGTGAAGGGCTCAATTTTAGAAATAGCACAGAAATAATTGTTTCTGATATCCCATGTGATCATTAATAAATTTTCAAAATTGTTGATGAGAGACCGATGAGTATGAATATTGATAAGTAATACCGAAATGTCACTCCAGGCTCTTCTCTCTCATCACATATGTGATGCATACAAATGATCTTTTGGAAGTACATCTATAAGGAATGTAATGGTAGAGCATGGTCACAGCTATCAGCTCACTAGATTGAAAAGGAAAAACCGAAATTTTTAAAAAAGAAATTTTAGTGAATTTTTCTCCCTAGGACTCTGACAGTTGTTTTTTTCCTCTTAATAATTTTTCTCTTGCATGTTTTCTGTTTGTCAGAGATATTCTGTGAGTCACTATCATAGCTGGGAGACAATTTGACTCAAGGACTTCATGAAATAGAATCATACCATTAGGTAATTGGAAATCATTCCGTATTTGCACAAAACCAAAAGACTATCCTTCAAAGGAAAATTATCACAGCTTTCAAACAATGACTCTTTTGTATTCTGTATTATAGATACTAAATTGTTAGGACAAGGCACTCTCCCATACACAAAACACTACATAATCAATTTTCCACTCTTCTATCGGCTTTCTCTAAGCACTGACAAAGAGTATTCTTTATCAGATGCTACAATTTCATAGTTATGTTAAATATTTCTAAAATTATCAAAATCTTGGATGATTCAATTAAGTATTATTTTTAAAAGTAATTTTTCTCACTTTGGATAAAAATGTTTATTGATGAAATCTAAACAACAGACACAGTATTTAGCCTAGGTGACAGCAACATCAGGAACATGAAAATTTTGTAAAGAAAACCTTATCATCATTTTAAAGTTGAAAACAATTTCTTGAATGTTGCTATCAGAGAAAGATGTGTGTATCAAGAAATTACATATTATCCAAACATTCACCTGGCTATTTATAAGAGAGGATGATGGAAGTGGTTTTATTTGTTTTATTATTTGATCAAGTATTTACCCTTGAATTGTCTAATATTTTAATTTTTCAGTTCATATTTCTAACACAAATCAGTTAATGGCAAAGATGTTTTTGGCTGCCTGATAAGTATAAGAAACTGTATTAGAAAAAAATGATGATGACACAGTTACTTTTCCCTCATGACAAATTAGAAGTTATATGCACATATGAAATACCAGTGGAAAAATTTCAAGTCAAATTTTCTAAAATTTCAAAATGGTATAAAAATAGATAATGGTGGTGTCAGTAATCAAGACCTCTTAAGGTAGCCAGGAGGGCCTTTCTGAGAAGTTGAAATTTAAAGTGAAGCTTGCATAGTAAAAACGTATCAGCCACATCTACATCTAAGCAAAAAGCATTGCAGGTAGAGGAACTGACAAGTCAAAGACTCAAGGACAGGGAAGTTTTATGTAGATTCCAGGAGCTACACACCAGAGTGGCTAGACCACAACTGAGCAAACAGGGAAGTATGCTAGATGAGATTGTGTAAGTTAACGGAGACCTGTTCGCAATTATGTGGAATTTTATATAAAGAACAATTATAGTTATTTTAAATAAAAGACTACAGAATCTGTTTTTTTTTCTTTCTTTTGTAATTGTAGTATGGGTATTCTGTGCAGAATTAATTTAAGTGAAAAGAAAAGAGAAAGAGGAGACCATTTTAGAACAATACCATAGTCTCAGAAGAAATCACCGTGGCTCAGTCTAACATTGTGGCACTGAATGTAGAGAAGAGTGAACTGGCTTTGGCTTTATATGTGATAACCATGATTTGATGGAAGCTGGAGGTAGAAAAGAAGGCCAGCCCTTGGGAAAAGCAGTTTTGGACACAAAAGATTTAGGCTGCCACTCAGCTGCCTAACAGTGTATCTTGGGCTTGCAGCACAACCTTAGCAAGAGATAAAGATCCTACAGAGCTTGTGCCAGACTTCACACTTTGTGTGGGGCTATCTTTTCTTTTTTCAAAGCTCAGTGAATGCTCTTACATGGTCTTTACCTAAAGCATGTGTGTCACATGGCACATGGCCAACTCCACTGGTTACACCAGTTATATAGGAAGAGAGGACAATGTCCTTCCTATTGTGACACAAGAAGGATAAATGTGGGCAAGTTTCCCTGAAATAACCACCTGGAGAGACCCACTAGCCGCGGGGGACTGATACTTACTACTGAAGCTGATCTTGCTCTGTATCTTCTCTCCGTAAAGTGTTGTTCCACCCAGTGTCTGACTGTGTTTTGTTTTTCTTGTTAGCTCCTATACCAAGATGCCATGGACAGAAGCATTAGAGTCCAATCCTGGGATTGATAAACTGGTACAGAGTAGTCTGCTCCTCTGGGATTACTAACTGATGCGTGGTATTCTTCTAGACAATAATTTGAATATTTTAAACGTTAGCAACTGAAAGGTGAGAGGGTTACAGTTTGGAGTAGGATAAAGCCAAGAGTTTAGATTTGACTATGTTGAGTTCAAGTGCATAGGTATATATATACACCTCAGAGGAAACATGGGAAAAGTCTCTCATTCACCAGTAAGCCAACAGTTTTTTAAGAAAGATTTTATTTACTTATTTGATAGAGAGCACAAGCAGGGGGAGTGGCAGAGGGAGAAGGAGAGGGGGAAGCAGACTCCCCACTGAGCAAAGAGCCCTATGTGGGGCTCTATCTCAGGACCCTGGGATCATGACCTGAGCCGAAGGCAGACACTTAACTGACTGAGCCACCCAGGCACCCCAATAGGCCAACAGTTTGAAAATTATGAGAATGAGATCATCTATATAGAGAGAAGGTGGGTCCAGGACCATATTGCAAGAAATGACATTTTAAGATCTGACTAACACAAAGAGTTTTGTATAGAAGAGTGTGAAAGGAAAGGCAGCGAATTAGGTGGGAAATTAAAGTTACCTACTGTTATAGAACCTAAGAGAAACATAGTTTATTAGTAATCTGGGCTCAAGCAGATTCATTAAAGTGGTTGTGGATGGGAATGGGTGAAAGCCAGTTTGGAGTGCTATAAAAAGTGATGTAATGTCAGAAAGTAGAGGTGGAAAATGTAAGCAATTTTTTGAAGAAGTTTGTGGAGAACTTTTGCTGATAGGAGTATGAAGTAAAGAGAGGCTAAAAAAATACTTGATCTGGGGAAAAAAGAGTGAATATGTGAATAAGAATATGTGAATCAGAATGATCTAATTAGGGAGAAGTTGATAAGAAAGAATGGGAAAGACAGAGAAAATGATATATTTTTTTAAGACTTTTTTTTTAAAGATTTTATTTATTTATTTGACAGAGAGAGATCACAAGTAGGCAGAGAGGCAGGCAGAGAGAGAGAGAGGAGGAAGCAGGCTCCCTGCTGAGCAGAGAGCCCGATGCGGGACTCGATCCCAGGACCCTGAGATCATGACCTGAGCTGAAGGCAGCCGCTTAGGCACCTGAGAGAATGATATTTTTATTGAGTGCTATGGAGGAAAAGATTCATCTATGATAGGGGGGGAAAAAAAAGCCACAAATATTTGGTTCATTGCAAGGGAAGAAATACAAGATAAAAGCAGACCCTGGTAGATTTGCAGATTTTGTCGTGGGGCAATGAATGAGCAGTACTCCAAAAATTTGTGTTTCTTAAAGACAGGAAGAGCAGTCAATGGCAGAAAGTTGGAGGGGATGGAATCGGAGAAATAAGACTCTAGAAGAATGTTCATTAACTAACTTGAATTTATCATGAGAGGTAGTATATAATGTCTGACTTCATGATATTCTCTAATGACACCTGTCTTCACAGATTGCTGGCAATCTTGACCTAGGTATATTCATCAAAGTTCTGGTAGGTGGGATACATGGGTGTAGGCATGGAGAACATGAATGGCTAAATTCATATGGACATTCCTACTGTTTTATGATCAGGCAATAGTTGCTTAGTAGACATGAACGGTTAGTGATCTGAAAAATACAACTACCTATGCTGCTATGGCATGAATGTTTGTGAAACACCCCCAAATGCATATGTTGAAATTCTAATGCACAGTGAGATAGTATTAGGAGGTAGGGCTTTTGGAAGGTGATTAGGTCATGAGGGTGAAGCCCTCATTAATAAGACTAGCATACCTTTTTTTTTTTTAAGATTTTATTTATCTATTCGACAGACAGAGATCATAAGTAGGCAGAGAGGCAGGCAGAGAGAGAGAGAGAGGAGGAAGCAGGCTCCCCCCTGAGCAGAGAGCCTGAAGTGGGGCTCGATCGCTCGATCCCAGGAGCCTGAGATCATGACCGGAGCCGAAGGCAGAGGCTTAACCCAGAACCACCCCAGTGCTCCCCTAGCATACCCTTTAAAAGAGGCTCCAGAGAGCTCTTTGCCCTACAAAGAGCCACAACTCAG
The DNA here is from genome assembly GCF_009829155.1 of Mustela erminea. Lineage (NCBI taxonomy): Eukaryota > Metazoa > Chordata > Mammalia > Carnivora > Mustelidae > Mustela > Mustela erminea. The sequence goes on along the minus strand of NC_045616.1, from coordinate 42,519,059 downwards.
AAGAGCACCCTCATTAGACCACACTGGTACCCTGATCTCACAATTCCATCCCCCAGGATTGTGAGAAATGCATTTCTCTTGTTTCTAGGCTACCCAGTCTGTAGTGTGGTGTTAGAGAAGCTCAAACAGACTAAGACATCTACTGTGGGTTACATGGGATATATAAATTGTGTGCCTCTAGAATTATTAACCAACTTTTTAAAAAGAATCAATATATTCTAAAAATCCCTGCTTCCATGACTTCTTCAGTCACCCTGTCTTCCCTCACAAAATACCTGTGTGTGTGTATGTATGTATGTGTGTGTGTGTGTGTGTGTGTGTGTGTGTATCTCTTTCAATGCAGGGAAAAAAGACCCAAGATACAAACTTAAATCAATGAAAACCCACAAACTTAGGATCCATCTAAAACCTAGGGTGATCCTCAAATGAAACTGCTGAAATATCTAGACATCACATATAAATGTACAAAATACTTAAAATCTACTTTTTAAAGTAGAGTTTATCACTTGACTCATCATCTCTATCTTTTCATCAAAGTCTTCTCCAAGTTCTGGCATATTATTTTATGACAAACTTCTAAATAATTGATTAGAATTTTGTAGTATTCCATAATCAGTTTGTTGCCTCTTTCTTATTTTTATTTTGACAATTCTGATTTTCATCTGATGTGTTCTTTCTTCTGATGTGGCTCCCATTGCACTGTGTAGTCACACATTTGAGAACACACACAAATCCTTTTTCCCTAAGTTTCCTCTTCTTCCCTTGGGTACTCTGACTTGATAGAGGGGTTCTGACTCAGAGCCTTTCTCAATGGTAATGCTGTTCATGCAACTGGGGATATACGTGAATGTTTAAAAAAAAATGGGTCACTTTTACAGAAATGAATAGTGACTTGATACGGTAAACAGGAAAAAAAAGGCAAAGGCCAGATCCTGAGAATAACATGCTTACATTCATGACTCAAAGTATATGCATGTGTACCTGTATGACTCACATTTCTCTGAAAGTATACAGAAGCAGCTGTTGATAACAGTAGTACACAGTGAGGCTGGACTACAGGATGAGGGACGTGTGTGAAAGAAAAGCTACTCTCTGAGGTTTATCAATGCGTAATCTGCTTATTATTTTATTTTATTATTTGCATGCCCTCAAGATTCGAGTAAATATTTTAAAGGAAAAAGAAATAGAAATTACAAATATTTATGAACAATTGCACCTTGAGCATGACTGACTTTGTTTCCCTCTTCTCAGCTTCCCTGGAGTGAGAATAAAAGCCAGGGCAGGGCGCCTGGGTGGCTCAGTGGGTTAAGCCACTGCCTTCCTCTCAGGTCATGATCTCAGGGTCCTGGGATCGAGTCCCGCATCAGGCTCTCTGCTCAGTGGGGAGCCTACTTCCTCCTCTCTCTCTGCCTGCCTCTCTGCCTACTTGTGATCTCTCTCTGTCAAATAAATAAATAAAATCTTAAAAATATATATATGTATATATAAAAGCCAGGGCAGACAAGCAACAGCTGCTGGGGTACGACTGTCAGATTCAGTTAACTATCCAGAGCTGGGAATTCTTGCTCCTTGACACTGGGTGCCAGATGAGACGAAAGACTTCCATAGCAGGACTTGCTTTGATTCTCTGCTTGCGGTGATAATCAGCCGATCAACTAACCAAATAACAAGTCTAGACACACTAATGAAACCAAATCATCCTGAAGTGCCTCAGTCTGCTCAGTGCCATTTCTGTTAGAATTTGAGAAAATTACAGTATGGCTGAGTGAGAGTTGCCACCTATAGATTGGGAATCTGGGAACACAGATGCTCCCTCTCGTCTCTTAGCACCGAGCTTGGAATTTGGTGTTTCTGTTTTGTGGTGTTGTCACCCCCAGCCTTCTAGAGCAGAGACTATTACACTTTGTTTCATTCTCTCATTCCATTTTTTAAGACACAGACTGACCTAGTGCTGAAGAGATGAAAAGTCATGAAAAGGCAAAGAAAAATGAAAACTCCCTTTCCGGTACTAAGGCATCAGAGGGAAGAAGACAAAAATACTGAAGTTTGCAGGAGTTTTTGTTAGAGTCCTCTTTAATGTATGAGGCCTCTCAAGGAGAGGCAAATAGAGTACAAAATATTTTCTAGCTAAAAGATAAATATTTTTGAAGTAAAAACTCAATACATATCCTGAAAAGGAAGATAGTGAAGGAAAACTTAGCCAAATAGATCCTATTATGTGATAAGGGAAATTATTAAACTTGAATAAATAAAAAAAAAATTTTAGAGAAATTGAATTAGTAACAAAAATGTCCATAACCAAACTCTCTGAAATTCACATGGCTTGACAAGTGTGTCCTACCAAACTTTAACATTCAAGATGACCCCTATGTAATAAATGCACTTTTAGACCATAGGAATGGAAGAAAATATTTCAAAGTCAAGATCTGAACAAAACAACCATCTTCTACAACCAGTTAAAGACAGTGTAACTAAAACAGTTTTAGGACTATTTTACTTAAAAATAGTTAATTTATTTTAGAAATCTTAAATCCAAACTAGAAATAACAGTGTAATGAAAATGATAGTGCATCATGACCAAGTAGAAGTGAAAATGTTTTAATATAAGGTAATCTGTTGATATAATCTACCTCAGTGATGGGCTGAAAGAAAATGCAGTCATTATCTAAAATAATGAGGAAAATATACAATAAAATAAAAATTACTTATTATAAAAAGTTTCATTGTATTAGAGAAAATTCCTTAGTTTGAAAAAGCCCATCTAAATAACTAAAATTAAATATCATACATTATGGAAAAAAAATGTTCATTCATTAGGCAACAAGGAAAGAATACTTGACATCACTCTTAGTTTGTAAATGAAAAACCGAAAGCTCTGACTTACCAAATAAAATAAGAACAAATAAGAGTATGCAACGTGAAAGGGAAGGGGAAATACTTTTCAATGCCTAGGATTAAAAAAAAAAAAAAAAAGCACCAGCATAGATTAGTCAATGTACCAGAAAAAAATCAGTACTAAGCAAAAGTTGCAACAAGTTTTCCAGATATAAAGGCAACATAAAAGTCAATGATAGTCCTAGGCGATTGCATAGAATAAGATGCATGTTTACAAATCTTGTTAATGAACCAGCAACTCCACCCTGGGCAGTAGACACAGAGTATATCTAAAAGTGACACATAACAATGTGGGTTGAAAGCCTACTCCTTAGCTTTCTTTCATTAAGGAAATGGGTAGGTAAATGGGTAAAATATAATGGATGCATACTTGAATTAGGATATAATAGCCAGAAACAACCAATTAAATGTACCTTATGTACCACTGATAAAAAACCCCAGGGGCAAAGTATTATGCAATAAACCCAGATCAATGATACAGTGTCACATACATAAATTAAAACACATGCTTAAAAATTGCCACTTTAGTGGAGGGTGGAGATATTCATGACACAGACAAATGTTCCTGACAAACTAAAAACTTACATTAGAGAAGATTACAATGCTGCTGAAGAAAGGGTCTTGAGAGGCATTAAGCTTCTAGAGTCTGGGGAGCCACAGAGATTTGAGTTGATGATCTCAACCCATTTATTTATTAATTAATTAATTAATTAATTTATTTATTTATTTATTTGACTGGTGGATTCCTGATTATGGGTGCTAACAAGAGAGAGAATCTTGGTTTTTTTTTTCCCTAGGAGATAGGACCACAGTTTGAAGTAATAGAAACCGGAAAAGTTTGCTTGCTGCTGCTGTTGTCATGGAATGACAAAGTTGAGCTTGAGAGTCCACAAATGCATGATCAGGGTATTCAGAAGACCTTTGCCAGTGTGTGAAGCTTTCTGGAGAGGGCTGTTAAAACAATACTCCGTAAGTGGAATGGTGATTTGGCAGTCTCTCTGTGCTGTGGGGACCAGAAGCCAAGTTCAGCCTATGCCTGGAAGAAGAGCAATGATGAGCTTACCAAGGAAGCTACCTTGGGAGGTGCAGCCTTGGGAATAGTAATTTTATCAGAAGAAGGAACCCAACCTAAATCCTTAATTGAGTGTTGATAACAAAATGAAGAGTGACCCTTTCATAAAAAGAAAAAAAGAGTAACTCCAGCCTGGAGAAAGATCAGCATCAGGCACTTCTAATTTTGTTTGTTTGTTTGTTTGTTTTTCACACACTACTAGTCATTGATGTTAAAAGTCAGGATAGAGTTTATATGGTCCAGAGTGTGGTTTGCGTCAGGAAGGTGGTTTCTGAGGTGCGTTCAATTTGTAAAATTTTATCAAGCTTTTCATTAAAAAATTTGTACTTTCATGTATGTTATACCTCATTTTAAGACTTACTTAAAAGTCACATATGCATAAAATAATTTTAGTCCCAATAGTTTTTTTGCCTAAAGCAAAGAAAGGTATTCCTGAAATTTGCACATAGGTGAGACAATAAATTTTTGATAAACCAATTATGTTGAGGCATTTCTTAAAGTTAAATCATTTTCTATTTCTCAAATAAACCCTATTAAGTTGTGTTATGTTATTTTAATACATTACTCTTAAATTTTCCCCATCCCAGTTTATAATTATTTTTAGTAATGCCTTCATCAAATTTTCATACTAAGGTTAGGTGATTTCTTAAAAGTATTTGGGGCTATTCCATCTTTTGTTGGGGATCAGGAAAAACCTCACTCTAAATGTTATTGAAAAGATCTATTCTCTATAAACTTTAGAGATATCTTGAAGCAGGTAAATTCAGCTAAGTGGGTAAGGGAAGGAGCTATGCTGAAATGTTCAGTCCTGGCCAATTGTCCCATCCCTGGGTTCTGCTTTATTTGGAAGTGCCTGAATTGAGAGTGAGGAAAGAGCTTAGATCCCCAGAGAAAAATCTGGGCAAGGTTACCAAAGGGTAAAAGAATGCTTGATGGCAAGATCAATCACTCTGCAATGTAGATAATCAGACAGTTTTCAGTTTCTCAACTAATATGCAAAATACATATTGTTGACCTTTTGGCTTGTTGTACCATGCTAATACCTCAATCATCCACTTTATTTAAAATATGTAGTTATGCTAAATCACACAACTATGATTAGCATAGTTTCTTTTATTATTATTCAAAGAAATCTGAAGTAAAGTCTTTGATTCTAGGTTTCTCATGTGCAATATTAGTAGTCCTAGAATATTCAACACTTCAGCCTACCTTCTTTGGATACATGGCAGACACAATAATGTGTCCCCAAGTGTGTCCATACCTGAATCCCTGGAACTCCTGAATGTGTTACCTTATAGGCAAAGGAGACTCAGCAGATGTGATTAAGTACATAGACCTTGCAGTGGGGAAATGATGCTAAATTATTCAGGAGGCCCAATGTAATCACATGAATTCTTAAAATCTAGGAACTGTTCTGGCTGGGTAAGAGAGATGAGATGGCAAATGAAGGAATAGAGATTCAAAGCATAAGAGGGACTTGATATTGCTGGGTTTAAAAATAGATAAAGAAGACCATGAGCCAAGGAATGTGGCACTCTCTAGACTCTGGGGAAGTCCTCAGTCAATAGCCAGCAAGGAAGTGGGTTCCCGTAATCTCTAAGAACTGAATTTTGCTAACAGAGCAGGTAAGCAAAGGATGGATCTTTTTGGGCATGCAGAAGAAGAATGTAGCCTATAGACCCCATTTTGGACTTCAGGGCTTCTGACCTATAGCACTGAAGGATAAACTTGTTCAAGACACTACGCTTGTAATAATTTGTAATGGCAACAACAGAAAACTAATACAGAATATTTTACATAGTAAATTCTATGAGAACTTTGCACATCCATTGCACTTCTTACAGCTACCACAATGCAGTATCTTCTAGAACTTTCTGATACTAATAACCTATGAGAATAAGTGACTACTCTGTTGTGTGTTTGAAGAAATTAGAAACCAGTTCATTTCACAGGAACTAGGAGATACAAATATATGCAGTTTTTAACATAAAGGTTATCTTTTTAGCTCAATCTTGGTCTTTAAATTTATGGTAGATTATGTAGCATACACTTAATTTCCAATAGCAACGAATGTAAAAAAAAAAAAAAAGAAGAAGAAGAGAAAGGTTTTGTGAAGAATAATGTTCTTTATTTTTATAGCCCAAATTATCGGGCAGGAGTCCATTCTGTGAAAGTATAATGAATATTTTAATCATGCATTATTTTAGTGTCAGTTATAAAGCCACATGAATAACATAGGACTCTTATGGGGAAAAAAATTAAAGGAAAAGAAAAGAAGAGAGAGGAGGAGAATTTTAAATTCAGTACTTTTCATTTTGTGTCACCAAAAACTCAAAAGGGAAGTTAAAGGTTAATAAACACAAATGTAATGCCTATCATTTTAAGACTGACGAGGCAGTTATTTTAATGACTGTCATTATCACCACATCTCTCTGTCAATATGAGGTCTGTAACAGGCAATACAACTCTCTTAATGTGATGCTTTAAAGAGTGAGTGCCTATATAGATTTAAATTTCAGATGAAATCCACTTAAATGGTGGCTCACAGTATTTAATAATCTGTTTCTTTTGTATTTAAAATGTACTAAAAAGCACCATGCTTATAGAGGTCATTTATTTCTGGAACTCTTTATTTTACTTCTTGTCAAGCTATCTATTATTCCTGCCTCTCTCTGGTACATTACTCTTTACTATGGTTACTGCACTTTGAACACTAAATACCCTCATGGTCTGAAAGAGTTAACATAGTTCCCTAGGCATCTAATTTAATACATGAGAGTGACTGGCGTACTGATGGTGAGCTAGCTCAGTATATATTATAAAGAATCAGTCATCTTGTGAAAGTAGCGGTTAAATACACTTTAATTGAGATTTTTGTTACAAGTGGGGAGTTTTAAAAGTGCTGATGAATTAAGAATTCCACTTAGAGTCAGAGTTAATGTTTGACTATAGGGCTAATGTCTAGGGTATATTTAAGGCACCATGAAAGTGGATGTAGACATAAGTAGGAATAATTCATGCATCTGATGGATGGTTGAACTAAATGACTTTAAGGTCTTTTTTAACTCTGAGAGTGCAGGATTCTATGCACTATGCATATTAGAAATTTACCCTTGGAACAAATATGCATGAGCAGTCACACTATAAAATCAGAGCATAAAAAGGAAACTATAAAAATAACCAGAGTGTGGGGGAAGGCAGACAGTTAAAATAAGAGCCCTGCTTTGAATCAGATTTAAAATAACTTTAAAATGCTCTAGTCTGAGTGTCCTCTGGCTGGTGATTTCCACATTTTGGGGGTAAAGACTGGTTTTAACAGATAGTTTTATTATTTCCTAAAATGATTATATGCTGTTGGTATCATGTGAGACAGAGTATAAAAAAGAAAATCCAAGTTTTTAAATGATTTTGTATGTTGATAATACTCATGTCTGTTCTGCATTGTTTATGCAATCTGCTTACCAGACCACAAGTATATAATGGTTTGTAAAAGTAATCCCAGGTTCTCATAAGGATCCAGGGACTCAGATTATGAGTCATCTCTTTATTTTTTTAAGATTTTTATTTATCTGAGAAAGAGAAAGAGAGCGTGAGTACACAAGCAGGGGGAGTAGCAGAGGGAGAGGGAGAAGCAGACTCCCCACTGAGAAAGGAGCTTGATGCGGGGCTCAGTCCCAGGACCCTGGGATCATGACCCGAGCTGAGGGCAGATACTTCACCCACTAAGCTGCCCAGCTGCCTGTGAATCACCTCTTTATCATGTCTTAACCACTATCTTAAGATTTGAGATCAGTTCCTCAGTTGAAATTTAAAAGGTGAGTGTGAAGTCCCTAGGCACCTGACACGTAGTAAACGTTACTAGGAAACACACAAATCCTTCCCCACTATCAACAGAAGAACGTAATTAACATGTTTTTCTTATATTCCATTTGCCAAGAATAATATGAAGATCTTCATATTCCATCTCAAAGAAATCTTAAGAATCATCATTACAGTGGCTTTAAAGTTGCCAAAAACTAAAACATCAAAATGACAGATAACTTAAAGATGAACAGATTTCAGCCCTAAAAGGCTATCTTTTCCCACATACTTCATTCCCTTCACTAAATGATACACTTATACAGTGAAATATAACCAACATTAGAAAATCACCATGAATATATTGAGAAATAGTGCCTTATATTTGAAAACACATAAAGTTTAAATTAGCAACTTTCAGTAATATTTTCAGTTATATAAGGCTTTTGTCTTTTCTCGTAGACTCTAGGACATAGAATATGAGATGGTAAAAATACTTTCTTTTTTCTTTCTAGTAATTTATGTAATGCCACTGGGAATCATACTACCCATTTTAGCACTTAAAATTATCAAAACAACATCTTAAGTTAGGTGCTAGTTTTATCTTCATTTTACACAGGAAGATCCAGAAGAATGAAGAAGTTAAGTGACATTCCTACGTCTTATGGGTAGCAAGTACAATTTGAGTTTGGATGGTCTAGTTTTAGAATGTCTTCTCTTAATTTTTGCTCATTGCCTTAATTAATCATACAGAATGGCTGAGCAGATACCACAAATATGCATAAGAGGACACCTGGAAAGCAATGGAGAAACCTGGTGTCTAAGAAACCTCATTTAATACCAACTGGCTGGGTGATCAAAGGCAACCCAAATACCTTTCACTGAATTGGAATTTTGCAATTCTCAACTGATTTAATATAGATCCTAACCTTTTGTCACAACTTTTTGAGGGTGATACCCGTCATTTTTTTATCCCTGTTTTGTAAGTGCCTGGATATAAAAGGGGCAAAGTGTCACTTTAATAAGTGGTAGACCTCCTTGGACAGATTTTATCCCAGCTCAAGTCTTCTAACCATCCTGTAAGTTAGACAAGTATTACTTTAACTGGCTTACTTACTTTACTTTACTTTCTTGTAAAGTATTACTTTACTGACTTCTCGTGACTTTGGGATTGGCACTTCTGGATTTGGAGATGTTTGAGATGGAAAACTTCTAACTGAATGAATATGGTATTTTGAGGCAGCAAGAATTCTAAAGTAAAAGGAGAGGTAAAATCAGTGGTTCAAGGAAAAAACATTGACTCAAGTGTGACCATGTGATGAGAACTTGATCGTCAGTCGTAACTTTGGTAAATAACAAAGCTATATATGTCCGCATATATGTAGGTGTGACAACAAAATCTGTGTGAGTATCAGTTTTCACATATTCCTTTTTCCCCTTCCCCAACCAACTCCACACACACACAGCTACCTTGTAAAGAAAATTATCTCTGTAAATAAATACTGTTGAGTTAATGGTGAAATAAATGGAGATAGGGAATTAGAAAAGCCAAGGCGTGGGGAGGGGTAAAAAAGGTACCTGGAAAAGATGGAAACATCTGGAAGGAAAGGACTTAAGATGGGAGAAGTCTCTAGAGATAGCCATCTGGATAAAGGAGAGAACAGCAGTGTCTTAAAGAGAGGAGAGGTATTTGAGAAATGGGAGAGGGAACCAAGAAAGGAAGAGATATCAGCAGCTGCTTTGAGCAGAAATTTTGAAGACGGGGAGAAACTTCATAGCTGTTCACCAGTATATTGGTAGGGTGTGTGTGTGTGTGTGTGTGTGTGTACGTATGCACGTGCACAAAGCTGCAGAATTTTGTAGTGGTTTATGTGCCTTTATAACATTTGACGGTTTTTGAGTTTACATGGCATATAAACCTAAAAGGGCCTGTTTTATTTGGGTAAAAAGTGGAGTGATTATACCACCAGAACATTTGTCAGGTCTTGTTCTCCTTTGTTTCATCTTCTGTGTCCATGGATCTCATAGTGTCTTTGCTTCTCTATCGAGTGGGAGAAGAATTGCTATTTCTTTCTACAATATGCTGTGTGGATGAATTAATACCTCTCAAATAATATTCTAGCTTTCAAAGTATATTGCTCTATGATTAGACTGTTGTTATATGTTCTCATTCAGCTGAATGATACACCATTATCTGTAGGGATCATTACACAAGATGCTAACCTGATTTCAGTCTCTGGTGATAGAAAGGCCGGGAAACTACGTTGTCTCCTTTGGATAAGGGAGATGTAGTATCTTGTATATAGAGAACAAATTGACCTTGTGAATACAACAGTTAATTAAATGAAGACCATAATTGAATGTCAGTTTGCACTAAAAAATGGTCTGTCACCTTCTAAGATTCATCTAAGAGCAATTGAGACAGTCAATGTGTAGGTGTTTATGGGCTCGACATTAGGTCATTGCAAGTGTTCTATTAGCAATTATTGCCTTTATTATCCTGCTTACAAAGAATGGTAAGCTTTCCTCTTGCTGGATGTGTATATTACTTAATATCATAGAAAGTATGCTGAGCATTGATTTAAAATTTACTTTGGATTCAAGTGACCTGTGACCACCATGTGATTGATTTTAGGAAGGACTCGGAAAAGTCGACACACCTACAATTTGGAGCATGTGTCTCCTGGCATATGCTATTAGCAATATTTCTTACTGCTGAAAATAATGGATATTATACTATAATGACTTATTCTGAGGATTTGCCAGAAGTAGCTGCAGTTTTTTTCCATAAGATGTTTGTTAGTACTGAACAAAGATGAATAACGTATTTTTTATTGTTGTTCAATAACCTTGCTTTCTATTCCTATGGAGTGTACATCTTGACAGTCTGTTTAGAGAAGAGAACAGATTTCCACTTTATTTAAAAGTCATTAAGCTTTGTCTTGTTCAGGTAGATTTTGTCACCAACCACACACAACATCTTTCAAGTTGTATCTGAAAATGGTGATAAGAGGAGAAGAGTTAGTTGCTAGACTTCTGGGAGTTAGCTGGTCTAAAATATTTATGGTAAATGTTCAACTGTGGCTTGGTAGTAAGCAGATGCCACACTCAGTTCCCATATAGCTACCCCAAACAAGTACTATTTGGGTTTCATGTCCACTCAGAAATCCAGTATTTTCCATTGTCATACAGAGAGCTGAAAGCAATGTCAGTATATTTAAATATGGTTATGATTTGTGGGGTGACAAAAGGATGTTCAGAATCCTTTCACCAATTTTTATTGTTTGACTTTCTAACATTTGTTACTTTTTACATCTGTTAAGTTTTTATTTAAATTCCACTTAATATACAATGTAATATTAGTTTCAGGTGTACAGTGGCTGTATACAATGGCTGGTACTCATCACTAGTGCCCTCCGTGATCCCCATCACCTATTTCCCTATCCCTCCATCCAACTCCCCTCTAGTCACCATCAATTTGTTCTGTATAGTTAACACGGTTTCTTGGTTTGCCTCTCACTTTAGGTTGTATGTTTTTTGTTTTTGGTTTTGGTTTTGGTTTTTTTTGCCTAGTTGTTCTGTTTCTTAAATTCCACATATGAGTGAAATTATATGGTATTTGTCTTTCTCTGATTTAATTATTTTGCTTAGCATGGCACTCTCTAGCTCTATCCATGTCACTGGAAATGACAGGAATTTATTCTTTGTCATGGCTGGGTAATATGCTAGTGTGTGTGTGTGTGTGTATACCATCTTCTTTTCCATTCATCAGTGGATGGACACTTGGGCTGTTCCCATAATTTGGCTATTGTAGTTAATGCTACTATAAACATTGAGGTGCATGTATCCCTTTAAATTAGTATTTTTAGATTCTTTAGATAAATACCTAGTAGTGCAGTTGCTGGGTGGTGGGGTAGTTCTATTTTTAACTTTTTGGAGAAACTTCATACTATTTCCCAGAGTGGTTGCACCAGTTTGTTTTCCTATCAATGGTGTAAGAGGGGTCTCCTTTCTCCACATCTTCGCCAACACCTGTTGTTTCTTGTGGTGTTGATTTTAGCAATTCTGACAGGTATGAGTGGTGTTGAACATCTTTTTATGTGTCTGTTGGCCATCTTTATGTCTTTGGAAAAATGTCTATTCATGTCTTCTGCTCACTTTTAATTAAATTACTCATATTGGGGGATGTTGAGTTTTATAAGTTCTTTATACGATTGGATACTAACCCTTTATCATATATGTCATTTGCAAATATCTTCTCCCATTAAATAGTTTGCCTCTTAATTTTATTGATTGTTTCCTTCACTGTGCAGATGCTTTTTCTTTTGATGAAGTCCTAACAGTTTGTTTTTGTTTTTGTTTCCTTGTCTCAGGAGACAAGTCTAATAAGAAGTTGCTATTGCTGCCTATCTTCTCCACAAGGATTCTGATGGTCTCCTGTCTCACATTTAGGTCAGTAATCCTTTTTGAATTTATTTTTGTGTATGGTATAAGAAAGTGATACAGTTTCTTTCTTCTGCCTGTTGCTGTCCAAGTTTCCCAACACCATCTCTTGAAGAGACTGCCTTTTTCCCATTCGGTATTCTTTCCTGCTTTGTTGAAGATTAATTAACCATATTATTGTGGGTTCATTTCTGGTTTTTCTCTTCTGTTTCGTTGATGTGCCTATTTTAATGCCAGTACTATAAATTGGCAAGGAAGAAATAAAACTTTCACTATTTGCAGATTACATAATACTCTATTACCCATTAGATTTTAATTTAAAAATAATCAGATGTCGGGGTACCTGGGTGGCTCAATTCTTTAAGCATCCAATTCTTGATTTCCACTCAGGTCATGATCTCAGGGTTGTGAGATTGAGCCCTGTGTTGGGCTCTGTGCTGGGCATGGAACCTGCTTAAGATTATTTCTCTCTGCCTCTCCTCCACTTGGGCACACACTCTTGATCTCTCAAAAAAAAAAAAAAAAAAAAAAAGGTGTCATCTAGCCTGGCATGTTCATCAAATTAGGCTAAGCCATTCTTAAGTATCAGTTAAGTCCTGAAATATTGGTGGCCTCAGTTTTTTTTCTCCAGAGAAGTGCCCTTCTAAGGGAATTTTAAGATCCTATCTTGTGGTTCTTCACTATAAACATGAAGCTTTCAGGGTCAGTGTCATGGTTTAAGCAAGCAACAGAGTAGATCAGGTGCATTTAAGTGTCTCAGCCAAGAAGTGACAATTTAGAGTTTCATTTATACTCCATTAGCTGGAACTAGCAGTGTTACCCTGACTAATTATAAGCAGACTGAAAACTTTTGTCTACTGGGTGTCCAGGAAAGAGAGGAGAAATGAATATTTATGAGAGTTGTTAATTACTGCCACCCCCAGAAGGGCATCATTTCCAGTAAAATTATATATGATTTTTGCTTGCTGTTGGCTAAGCTTATTGGACTTGTAAGTTTTGGCCCCTACAGAGCTAAGTGCTACAGAATTGAGATACCTTGGTTTCCTCATGAGCTGATTTAGGGCATAGATCCTATTAATTCCTAGTTATTGAAGGTTGACTCAGCTCCTAAGATCGCCTTGCTTTCGATATCATGGGAATTAGGAAATGTGAACTGAACATTTGTGACAAAATTCACATGATAGTTGATTTCAAATTATTACTTGTATAAGGAGAGGGAACAGATGTTTATTAACCACTAATATTTGATGAGCACCTTTTTGATACTTATGTTTATAAGAAGCCTTGATGATGGTGGTAGAAGGTTTAGAAAATCCTCTAAAAGGAAAAAATATATATATATGTATATTGTTTTAGGCCAGGGTTTTTAACCTGGGTGCAAGAAACCTTATAGCATCCACATGGCCTTTGGTGGGGTTTATATGAGACCCTGAAGTCATATGCAAGGTTTTGTACATGTATGTTTGTGTACTTTTTCCTGTATTCTCAAAATGATCAATGTTCCAAAAAAAGTTTGGATATGTTTAATCAAGAGAACATTTTAATTTTATATTTAAGGACATGGGAGAAACAGAGTGAACAGGATTTGAAGTAAAAAATGAAAATGTCTTGTAGTCCTCTTAGGTCACCAGCTTTTATGTTTGGTGTTCTATTTTTTAAATTATTTTTTTAAGATATCTCTTTGGAGCTTAAAGCCTGGCATTCTTAGTTGGGGCTCTATGGTCCAAAAAATAGTCCTTTTAGATTTTTTTAAAACTCAGCAATAAATTGTTGCTTTTGGACTAAACTATTCCATATGCTTTACCCTGAGTGGCTGACTTATATCCTCAGCATTACCTTAGTAGTATGGCATTTATCCTTGAATTTAATGAAATAAAGAAAAATATATTCATAGATATTTTAGCTTGCTTTAAGAATAAATTATCTTAATAAAATTATTTTTATATTCTTTTAATATGAAAGAGTTGAACATTTTCCATTAATTCAGGAAT